>NC_071619.1:38171529-38533976 GCF_014839835.1 Dryobates pubescens | reverse complement strand
GTACAGTATGTTACAAAGGGCTGTTGCAAAAGCTTGGCTGCCTGACAGTTTTGTTTGCAAGAGCATTGGCCCCTTTCCAAGTAATTCTTTCAGGTCTCATTGTCTGGTAGGAAACAAACAAGGGGAACAGCACTGGGTGGGCACACCAGAAGAGAGGCTAAATATAGCAGGGCAACATTAGGGAGCCAGGCTTCTTATCCAAAGCTTACGCTGAAGATAACCAAGCCCCTCTGCTAGTCTGCAGCAGAGGCACCAGTCTGCTGGAGCTATGGCAGGTACACAGGAGAGGGCTCCCCAGCTGCCCCAATCTCACTGCCCAGCTACAACACCACTACACTAGCCATAAAAGTTGAAAGCAGCCTGTTAAGATGTGTAAGCAATTGCAAAGCACAGAGAGAATATTTCTGGTTCCAGCCTTATGATTACTTTCTGCTGTAATTCACACCCAATATAACGTCGGCATGAGTCAGGAAATAATCTGAACTACAGCTTTAGACAGCGAGGTGTCAGAGCAAAGGCAAGCCAAGGCCTTCTGGCTAGTGATGGAAAGAAGATAACTTTGTGCCACCTTTGCCAGGAGGTGGTGAGGCTCAGTAGGGTTCAAGCTAAACAATGTTGCTGACAGCACTGAAGGGCTGACTACCTGTCTGGAAGCAGGGGAAAAGAGAAAGCAAGTGTGCCATAGGATTTTGAAAAGGCCTGCACAGTGGGGAACTTCCCCACAGAAAACACCTCCTGCTAGAACAGCTAGGGTGCAGGTACAGGAAGGTTAGAGGAGAAGTGTGAGGCTTTATTCCAGAAGTTAGGTAGTGCATGGTGATGTAAACCCCACAAAAAATAGAATAGAATTAACTAGGTTGGAAAAGACCTTTGAGATCATCGAGTCCAACCTATCACCCAACACCATCTAATCAACTAAACCATGGCACTAAGTGCCTCATCCAGTCTCTTCCTAAACACCTCCAGGGACAGTGACTCCACCACCTCCCTGGGCAGCACATTCCAATGGCTAACAACTCTCTCAGGGAAGAACTTTCTCCTCACCTCCAGCCTAAACTTCCCCTGGCACAGCTTGAGACTGTGTCATCTTGTTCTGGTGCTGGTTGCCTGGGAGAAGAGACCAACCCCCACCTGTCTACAACCTCCCTTCAGGGAGTTGCAGACAGCAAGAAGGTCTCCCCTGAGCCTTCTCTTCTCCAGGCTAAGCTAATCCCAGCTCCCTCAGCCTCTCCTCACAGGGCTGTGCTCAAGGCCTCTCCCCAGCCTCATTGCCCTTCTCTGGACACCTTCAAGTGTCTCAATGTCCTTCTTAAACTGAGGAGCCTAGAACTGGACACAGGACTCAAGGTGTGGTCTAACCAGTGCTGAGCACAGTGGGAAAATCACTTCCCTGCTCCTGGTGGCCACACTATTCCTAATGCAGGCCAGGATGCCATTGGCCTTCTTGGCCACCTGGGCACACTGATGGCTCATGTTCAGCCTACTATCAACCAGTACCCCCAGGTCCCTCTCTGCCTGGCCACTCTCCAGCCACTCTGACCCCAGCCTGTAGCACTGCATGGGGTTGTTGTGGCCAATGTGCAGAACCTGGCACTTAGATGTGTTGAATCTCACACCCTTGGACTCTGCCCTTCTGTCCAGCCTGTCAGGATCCCTCTGCAGAGCTCTCCAACCCTCTAACAGATCAACTCCTGCCCCCAGCTTGGTGTCATCTGCAAATTTACTCATGATGTGGGGTTTCCTGAGGGATTATACAGAGAGCTTTAAAATTATACGTCCTGTGAGAGGGGAACTCAGATCTCAGGTGGAAGGAATCTCTCCACAGAGCTGATTTCCCTGTTCTGTACCTTCAGCATTTGAGAGCACAGTAGAAAGGCAAGTTGTTTTTCCACTTAACCTAGGCACATGCCTGACTGTGAAGAGGGATGTGGTGCAAGGCAGGAAGAGAAAACTTAGAAGGGAGAGAGGATGTGATCAGCCTTGCCGAGAAGACAATAGGAGATCATTAGTGCAGACCCACCAGTGCTTTTCCTACAGGGACTTAGCTCAGCCAGTAGAAAGGAGAATACAAATACACCAGAGCTTGCCACTTGCAAGAACACCTGGCCTTGCCACACTTGCAAGCACTCTACCTATCACAGCTGGCAGCCCTCTTTGTAGAGGTGTTTGCAAGGGGGACATATGGCTTTTGCAAACTCACATTTCCTCTCTTTCCCCTTCCTGCCACCAAATCATGTTTTGCTCCTGTCCTTGCTTGAGCATCGGATTATTGCACGTGTTCACAGGCTGGCAAGACGCAAGAAGCAGTGGGCTTATGGTTAAGGCATTTCCCAAGCTCATGGGTGTTGTTGAGTAGGCTATAGAGTCACAAAGTAGGTTTATGCAAGCTGTTTCTTTTTTGTAGGACTACCTGGTTACTTGATCAGGTGGAAAAAAGGAGCCAAAACCATTTCCTGCTTCGATGAGGATCATCATTGTTGCTATTTGCAGCAAAGTAATGCCCTGAGGAAATCACCTCTCTGTGATGTGCTGTCCTGCTTGTACTCAGCACAGGACTGCCAGCTGCCTCCTCCATATTATTCCAAAAGCTATTGGCAGGATGCTCTTGAAAAGGACTGTGTGAGTTTAGAATGGGTCCTTGGTGTGGGGTTTGTGGCCTCCCTGCCTTACCAGATGGGTCATCTCACTGGCAAGGTGCTTGGAGAAGGTTCAGAATATGCCTCTGAGATGAAAGAAGCTTTTGCTAGTTATGTGGCTTGTCTGGTAGAGTTTGTTCTCTGAATGTTTGCTTTATAATAGTAGTGTATATTATTGCTCTATAGATGGAGTTTTACACTGGCAGACATAAAGCCTTTCTATAATGATCTTCATGTTGTTTTAAGAACAGTTGGGGTCACTAGTCAAGAATTAGAGTTCCTTTGTGGTAGATGCTGTATAAGCACGAGAGCAAGCATCGCTGTTCAGGCAACCTTGTGCTCTAAGACAGAGAAGGGAGAGATGTTCCTGATCTGTTTTTATGTATTCAAGACACTTCTGAGGGTACTATGAATAGTGGGAGAAGGCAGGCTGGCCAAAAATGAAGATGCATATTTTGTAGTTCTGGTGTACACAGTTAATGAGTGAGTATCCTGCTATATGCAGCTACTTATGTACTTCAGACTTCACACTGCATCTGGGATGATATTCAAGGAGATGGAATTGGAAGGACTATCTGTCTGCTCCTATTATGTCACTGACTACAGCTGGTCTTTCAGCCATAGATTCTTGTTCCATGCCCTAAGAAGCAAAGTGGGAAAAAAGCTACCTTCCTGGTACAAGTGGTGTTCCATTTGTTGATCTTGGAGGTTTTTTTTCCAACCTTAATGGTTCTATGATTTGTTCTCTTTTGGTTGCCTTAGAGCATTTCCCTGTGATGACATCACATCATCATGCAGGCTCATAACACAGAATCACAGAATCACACAGAATCACCAAGGTTGGAAAAGACCTCAAAGATCATCAAGTCCAACCTGTCACCCAACACCTCATGACTACTAAACCATGGCACCAAGTGCCACATCCAAACCCCTCTTGAACGCCCCCAGGGATGGTGACTCCACCACCTCCCCAGGCAGCACATTCCAATGGCTAACGACTCTCTCTGGGAAGAACTTTCTCCTCACCTTCAGCCTAAACTTCCCCTGGTGCAGCTTGAGACTGTGTCCTCTTGTTCTGGTGCTGGTTGCCTGGGAGAAGAGACCAACCCCCACCTGGCTACAACCAAAACCTTCTGAGCATAGGTCTGTTGTAGTCCTTGTTAACACCATCATGTTGTGGGTGTGCAGGAGGCTCAGTAGTGTGACTATGAGGTGCCTCTTTCATTTATAGCTGAAGTGCTCTTGCCTGTGGAGTAGTTAACCAAAACATTGTATGGGGCAGTCGACACACAGAAGGTATATCATGATCTTAGCACCAGATTTGGTAGTTGGATAATGGTTGGACTCAATGGTCTTAAAAGCTTTTTTTTTCCAATGGAAAGAATTTGGTGACTCTGTTACCATAGACTCATCATAGTACCATAGAATCAATAAGGTTGAAAAAGACCTCACAGATTCTAAGATGTGGGACAAGAGAGTCCTCGGGAAGGCTCAAAAGGAGGGGAGCAGTGAGGGAAACAGAGAATGAGTGAAAATAAGAACCAAGGTAGGTGGGCGCCCTGTGAAAAGGGAAGCTGACGGGTAGCTCGGTGGTCTGCCATCTGACAAGCACTCAGAGAAACAAAAGCCTCTAAGCCAGGCTTCACAATACACTCCAACTTTGGCCACTGGGATGGGAGTAGACAGGAAACTGGGCCGGAGAGGGGCAGGAGAGGAAAGAGAGTATGTCGGAGGGGGTGGGAGGGAGGGTGAAGTGGCGTGTCAGGGTCTAACAATGAACCGTCTGTGTCAGGAAAACAGTTGTACTTGGCAGGGCTATTTTTAGGGGTTCAGATCCCCCTCCTCCCCAGGTCTTCCACTCCCCACCCCCTGCTCTTTTGTGCTGAGTGGCGCCTGGCAGATTGGTGGAGATTTTATAGGCACGGATAGGAAAGAGCTCAAACACAGCGAAGGAAATGCGGCGGAGCGGGGAGACATGGATGCCCAGAAGTAGTCTGTGTGATGCCTCCACCGCAGCTCCTGGCTTTTGAAAGGGGAAGAAGTACTTAGACCTAATAGGCAAAGCTGTTCCTCAGGCTCTCTGACCGCTTCTGGGGTCGCCAATGCCTTGCCCGTGAGAAGGGCGAGCAATCACGGTCTGTCCCACGTAGATTCACACACAAACCCTGGCTGGCCACATCCGCTCTCAAGCCAGAGGGTGAGGTATCACGGAGCAGCAAGCAAGCAGGATGGAAACATGCCCCACCTTCCTGCATGAACCTGCAGCCCTCCCTGACAGGGAGGCCTTTGTGACTGACTTCAAATACTGACCTGTTTTGACAGGATCAAAGGGACAGAATTAAAGTAAGTGTTGTGGGCCTGGACTTCCTGATTTTCAGCTGTGGTACTGTGGGGCAGCTGTTTGTACTGCAGCATGGGACTAGGAAGTAATCTCTACAGAGGGATTGCTTCTGTGAGATTTCTGGCTTGGCTTGGTGTTGCTCTTATCTGCAGACTCACCTTTTTTTCCTTCTTCTATTTTTTATTTTAGGAGGGAGAGAAATTCCCCCTTATTTTCCAGCTGTTTCAGCTTTGAATTGCCTTCTTGCTTTCCATACTTCTGGCCCGAGCTCTTTTCCTCCCTGGCATTGGTTATTCTCATCTGTGAAAACTTTTCCAGAAGGGAAGCTTGGCTAACCGCTGAGCCTTGCTGCTCACTCTAACTGTTGCAGAGACCTGCCTTGCCTCCCTGACTGAACAAATCCAGGCTTATATTTTCCTCTGTGTAGGAGAACATTGCCCCTTTTCCTCAGAAAAATCCCCTGGCTCAGCATTGATTTCAGGCTTCGATACCAAGTGCTTTGTTTGTAAAGCCTCCCTTGTTTGGATCCCACTCACCTTGTCTGACCTCCTCCTCCTCTCCCTGGGCTCCCCAGGCAATCCTTCAGTGACCTCCTCTCTGTCCTCTCACTGAACCTTGTCCTGGCAACAGGGAAAGCCACCCCCATAGCCCAGCCTGCTTGGCAAGAGCTCTCCTGGAGCTCCTTGTACCTTTTTCACTGTTCACAATGTTCACAACACATGCCTCATTCACCCTGCCTGTCACAAACTTTCCTTTCTCCATCCCTCAATTTAAGCAGGACATTAAGACTCTTGAAGTTGTCCAGAGGAGGGCTACAAGGCTGGGGAGAGGCCTCGAGCACAAGCCCTACAAGGAGAGGCTGAGGGAGATGGGGTTGCTTAGCCTGGAGAAGAGGAGGCTCAGGGGAGCCCTTCTTGCTCTCTACAACTACCTGAAGGGAGGTTATAGCCAGGTGGGGGTTGGTCTCTTCTCCCAGGCAACCAGCACCAGAACAAGAGGACACAGTCTCAAGCTGCTCCAGGGGAATTTTGGGCTGGAGGTGAGGAGAAAGTTCTTCCCAGAGAGAGTTGTTAGCCATTGGAATGTACTGCCTGGGGAGGTGGTGGAGTCACCATCCCTGGAGGTGTTCAAGAGGGGACTGGACATGGCACTTGGTGCCATGGTTTAGTAGTCATGAGGTGTTGGGTGATAGGATGGCCTTGATGATGTTTGAGGTCTCTTCCAACCTTATTGATTCTATGATTCTATGATCTCCCTCTTCCCTCCATGGTATATCTGGCATGGGGTGGCAGGACAGCAGAGTGCAACACTTGAAAGGGTCTCTAAGAGTAAAGTGAGAATCCTCCCTTGTTTCTAGCTCCTCTTTCCTTCAGTTGTGGTTCAGATGGTTTTCTCTTGGCATGGGCATGGCAGACTCCCCCTGTCCCTCACTACAACACCCTCATAGCAAAGGCTGATTTTGGTTCCGCAGCCTGACCCACAGGCATCACTCACCCATAGCCTGGCTGGGGTCAGGGCACCACAGCCAAGCCCCACAGACAGCTCTCAATTTCCACAGTGTTTGTTGACCAGCAGGACCCATCATCACAGCTCCCACAGATGCCTCCTGCCTCAAAGGATGAAGGGAGCTGCCGCTGAGCTGATGCCAAGAAATGCTGGTTTCAGCTGAATACACCTACTGGCCTGTAGAAACACCAAAGGGTGAGACCACCAAGGTCCCTCGGAGCATGGAATTGTAAGGGAGGGAGAGGGCATGTGCTGCATGGTGGCCAGGCCAGGGTGCTCCCCAGGGTGTTCCCTGGGGTGATATCTCCTTCATTGATGACATGAGGAAGCTGCAGTTTGTGGAATTAATTATTTATTTTGATGAAGCCATCCTCTTTTGAAGACATTCTGTTTAGGTAGGCTTGCAAAAGAGGAGCAGGGGAACCATATCTAAGATGAGGGAGAGTATGGAAGTGAAGGCAGAAGTGTGGTACAGTAGGTTACCAGGCAGAGGGGACAGGCGAGGGCTGTGGACACAGCTCCTGGTACTGAGGTCATCTGACGTAGGGTGATGGGGGAGACCAGCACAGGGAGTTTGAACATCCTGCTTGGTTCAGGGAGGGAGGGAGGTGTTTGCAGAGGGGATTTGAAAAGTTGGAATAAGATTGTGTGGTATTTGCCACCTTGAAGCTCACCCCCGCTGCTCCAGTTGCCCGGGTTCAGCCCTGCAGGAGAGGACTGGTGTGTGCAAGATGCACCTCCACCCAAGGAGACAAGGAGAGGTCTTTCTCTTCCTACAAAGGGCAGCCAGATGCACAGGCAGTGGGAAGATGGCCTGGTGAGACATCCAGATCTGAGCTTCCTGTTTGTCTGACCAGTTTGAAGTCTGTCCCTTAGCAGGCAGGCAGAACGCACCGGAGCGTGTGATTAACAGCATGCTGGTACAGAGACAGATCCCATACCCTGACATCAAGATGCTGTGAGAAGCTCAGAATAAATTGAAGGAAGTTAAGTATTTCTCAAGCACCAGAGGTCCCTGAGAACAACACTGGGCTGGTGCTGAGAGCTCTGTTTTGCCCCTAAACCTGAAAGCAGGAGCAGAAGGCTGGGAGCCAGCAAGGCTCTTGAGCACTCTTCTGCAAATCATTTTCCCTCAACCCACCAGCCAGCGAGCTGTAAAATGGGGATAATGATGATAATTACTATGATAAACTGCACAATAGGAATTATAATTACTCAAGGTCCTTCACTAGGGATCTTGGTGCTTTTTTTCTTGTACATGAAGTAATAGCATTGAACCTTTTGAGGGGAAAAAAAAGAAGCCACAGAATCACAGAAAATATGTGATTGGAAGAGACCTCAAAGGTCATCCAGTCCTTTGACCCAGCACTGAAGGGTTGACACTGAACTGTGTCTCTAAGCATCAGGTCCACACACTGCTTAAACACCTCCAGGGGCAGTGATTCCACCCCTGCCCTGGGCAGACCATTTCAATATTTGATAACCCTCTCTTGTGAAGAAATATATCCTAGCATCCAGCTTGAACCTCCCCTGGTGCAGCTTGAACCATTTCCTCTAGTGCTGTCACTTGCCACCAAGGAGAAGAGGCTGGCCCCCTCCTCTCTCCAGCCTCCCCTCAGGTAGTTGTAGAGAGTGATGAGGTCTCCCCATAGCTTTACTCATCAGACTGAACAACCTCAGCTCCTTCAGACACTCCTGGTAGGTGGTGTGCTCCAGGCCTTGTTGCCCTTCTCTGAACACACTCCAGAGCCCCAGTGTGCCTCTTGTAGTGAGGGGCCCAGAACTGAGCACAATACTCGATGTGTGGCCTCACCAGTGCTGAGAACAGGGGGATGAGATGGGGAGTTTGCAGGGGTATGTGGAACAAGATGGGGATGTCTCTGCCATGTGAGGGTGTGGAGCCCAGGGTTGAGGATGGAGGTTTTCTCTCCCGTTTTCCTCTGAAATGAAGCTACTCTCCTTGTCTTTGGTTTGATTTTTAGTGAAAAGCTGCAATTTCCTGGTTTTCATTTGCTTATTTTTCACTCAAACCCATACAGCTGGGGCAGAACAAGAAGGGGCAGGGAGAGCTTTTGCCTCCCTAGGTGAAGCCTGTGGCCCACCAGCATAATCAGCCCTATAAAGAGAGCTGAATGTCTGGGATAAAAAGTGTGGAGCAAGTGTAAGCAGCTGCTCATATGAGCAGAGAGACTCACAGTGTAGTGAAAGTTAGACTAGAAAGGTATTAGAGGGGCAAGGGAGCACGACACAGGGCCCAAAGGTGGACCTGTCCATTTCACTTCTTGCTGCTACTGGGTGGTTTCTGCTCCTTATTGCTAAGGTCCTCTGTGTATCAAGAGGAGCATTTCTTGGTACCTAACTCAAAAGTACATGAACTTAGATGCCAGGATGGCATCTGTTTCTGCTTGCTGGGAAGGAGGGAGCTGAAGGTTTCCCTTTCCCCCCCTCCTTTTTATTTCCTAACTTTCTGCCCACTCCTTGCACTTTGGTAACTCCAGCCTGTGCCTCTGGGGAAGGCAGCAAATCCTGCAGTGAGAGCGTCCCGCTCAAGGGCAAAAAGACACCTTGTGACAAAGGACTCGGTGAATGTAGGCAGAGATTTACTGGAGCAGCTGCTGGGCTCTCTCCTCGCTGGCCCTTCTTCAGGCCTTTTCAGAGCTAAGTGTTGGCAGTGCAGGAAGCTTCTGACCACACCAGGCTGTGGCTCAGCTCGCAGTGATTTCCTCTCAGGCAGTCCGTTATCTGTTGACTGTCAGGACAGGCTTTCCCTCTTCTGCCCCCCACCTCATCCCAGCTCCCCAACTCCTCTCCCCGCCTCCCCTCAGCCTCTCGCACACATACACACACACACACACACATGCACTTTACTGCCAAAAACTGTCCTCCGCCCCCCTCCTCAGCTAACTTCCTTTCAGCATTTTTTTGAGCTGGATAATCCCAGGATTTGTAAAACAGGGGAAAGGAGCGAGCGAGCGAGCCGGAGTCAGGACAGGAAGCTGGTTTCTCATTCCTCTAACTGTCCGAAGGCAGGAGGAGGGGAAGGAGGGGGAGCCAAAGAGGAGCCTTGTGCAGACACTTCCCCAGTCCCTTTTCATTAGTCCATTTGAACTTCCAGTCTCCTGCGAAAGCGAAGAGAAGGACAACCAGACTGGGACGCTTTCTGCTGGAAGCGGTGACACTGCGGCTGATGAAACCCAGAAGGTGGCTGTGGAGGGTCCTGGGATCGTGCTGAGGGAGAGACACCCCCCAGACCGTCGCCTGTCCCCAAATTGCCATCTCTGATGCGGGCACTCGTCCACCACCCACTTCCCTCTGATGAGAACCCTTCCGGGCTCGGGCTATGATCTCTGCTGCTGCTGGCTGGGGAGCCTCCTATCGCCTTGATTTTCTTCTGCCACAGGAGCAGCCCAACATCTGGTGGGGATTAATGTTTACTTCTCTGGCTGGACGCTGTACAGGACCCCTGATGTTGCTCCCCGGGAGGGGGACACGGGCGGTGGTCTGAGCAGAAGAGTGAGATTTTTGTCACCCAGCGTGAGGCCGGGGGGAGGGGGGCAAGGCAGGAGAGGGGCAAACCTCTTTTGGGACTAACCTCATGAAGAACAAGGGAGCCAAACAGAAACTCAAGAGGAAGGGAGCCGCAAGCGCGTTCGGCTGTGACCTGACGGAGTATCTGGAGAGCTCTGGGCAGGATGGTAAATGCTTCTTTATTCTCCCCCTGGTTGTGGAGGAGCGGAGCGCGCGTCCCGCTTTTGTACCATTAGGACTGCAAACTGGAGCTTTCCCAAGGATGAGGGCTAGACAAGCCTGGAGCTGGTTTCTCCCCGGGAAGTGGAGTCACTGCCTGGTTACCCACAATGAATGAATGATTGGAAGATTGCGTTGGTGATGTGTCTGCATGACCCTTGCATGAGTAGCACTGTGTGCGGGGAAAGGACCATATCAGGGCTCTTGGGCTGCGTAAGTGTGGGCAGAGGTGGCCAGCTGAACGTTGTGGTGCCCTCTCCCATCTGCCTAGCCATGGGAGGGAGCAGAAAGCTTTTATGGGGTTAGGTTTGCTTAGCCTTGCCTGCTCATGAGCTTCAAAATCCTTCCGAAGTCCAAGAGATTAGAGTGTTGCAGGGATGCATGGAGGAACAGGGACCATCCCATCCGCCCCTCCTGGATTCCAGTACAGTTCCCATATTATCCTTTCACTGCTGGATGGAGACAGGACAGAGATGGGGGGGGGGGGAGGAGGTGGGAGTGGGAATAGGGGGGAGGTGTGTGGGTGGAGTGGGGATGGGGGTGAGGTGTAGAGGGCAGCTGAGCTAATATTTTCACTACCCTGCCTGTTATCTTTTTGTGCTTTCCTCCTCCCCCTGACCTCCGTGCCCCCAGGTATCGGATGAGAACATGGTAGCTCAGATAAGAGGTAGCTCCAAAAAGATCATAAGGTCCTGAGCTTGGAGTGGTCAGTCCTTGCTGAGGGAAGGGGCAGAAGGTTTCTTCCTTGAAGAGGGTTGAATGATGAGAGGAGCAGTTGTGAATTTGGCGTACCGAAAGACCTGCCATTTAGCAAGAGGACAAACGAACTCACGCCTGCTACCATCCCTGACGCTACCATTGTGTTCCAGTTCGAATTAAATAACTTTTACCACTGTCAGGCTACTCTGAGGGGTGGGAAAAAAAAAATCTAGCAGCAACGTCAGCTTTGCACAGGGAGAGCTGTACAATCAGGTCTTTCATTTGCTGATGAGCGTGGCTGATGAAGTCCAGTGTGCCACTGCACTGGGAGAGGGGTGGACTGCATAACAGTAGTCCTTTCCATCACACAGAGAGGGGGCCAGCACATGCATCACGAAGATTAAATGTTATAGATGTGCCTTTACTTAGGGACGGGAGCAAAGCAGCCGTTCCGTTTGATTGCGAGTCGTCCGCAGCAATTACTGCGCCTTTTAACTTGTATTGCCCTTAACGGCAACTGAATTGAAACGGCAAAAAATCGCCGACTCCTTGAACTGACACCACTTTGCCAGTGCGAGGTACAGCTAGATAAATTCCTTCCAGCGGTAACATGAGATGCTGTGGTGGAGGAACAATTTACAGCTGTTTACAGGAACACTCTAAAACAAAGCAGGGAAGGCAGGCACTGGCAGCACATTCAGCTTTAGCAGCAAGGGGGTTTTCAGAGGGAGAAACGTAGTTCCTCTCAGTTAAATGAGACCAGAGCAGCAAAATTTATAACCAAAAATCTCATAGTCTTGACTTTAAAAATACATTTATTTTTTTCGGGGGATGGTGGTGGTGTGTCAAAATAAAGGCAGACATTGTCTCAAGGCTCGTTTGTGGGATGGTTCGCAGCTCCAACCTACTTATCTCTCCATGCTGAGGAGCAGTGGGGGAGAAATGTGGAGTTCCTTTCCCTTTATGCAGGACTGCTATTTGCTGAATAGCACATCCCGTTGCCCAGTGCCGTGGGATACAGAAATGAAAGGCTCAATTGTTATGGGTTTATTGGGAAGGGTGTAGGTTAGACTGGTACAATTCAACTCACCAGGAGAGGGGGAGAAGAAATGAGCATATTAGTGATATTCATTACACTGCTAGTGGGGCTCTCAGGATCAACGGGAATGTGACCAAGTATACCAAAGAGACATTTGGAGGAGAAATGAAAGTTCAGATGCCACCAGGACATCACAATCTCTACCTATGAAATGAAATTAGAATAATTTAAGAAGGACATTGAGACTCTTGAATGTGTCCAGAGAAGGGCAACGAGGCTGGGGAGAGGCCTCAAGCACAAGCCCTACAAGGAGAGGCTCAGGGAGCTGGGGTTGTTTAGCCTGGAGAAGAGGAGGCTCAGGAGAGACCTTCTTGCTGTCTCCAACTACCTGAAGGGAGGTTGTAGCCAAGTGGGGGTTGGTCTCTTCTCCCAGGCAAGCAAGACCAGAACAAGAGGACACAGTCTCAAGCTGCACCAGGGGACGTTTAGGCTGGAGGTGAGGAGAAAGTTCTTCCCTGAGAGAGTTGTTTGCCATTGGAATGTGCTGCCCAGGGAGGTGGTGGAGTCACCATCCCTGGAGGTGTTCAAGAGGGGACTGGACATGGCACTTGTCACCATCCCTAGAGGTGTTCAAGAGGGGACTGGACATGGCACTTGGTGCCATGGTTTCATAGTCCTGAGGTGTTGGGTGACAGGTTGGACTTGTTGATCTCTGAGGTCTTTTCCAACCTTATTGATCGATTCTATGATTCTATGAACATTTGTGGCATGAGAGATGGTTGATTTGGGGCTAGTTGAATTGTCCTGCTCAGAATTATTGCCAGTGACAAGCCAGTGCCCCTGGCTTGGTACAGACATAAACCTGTACCTTTCTCTCTGCTTTAGACAGTACCAAGCATTTAATTGTGGCAATGCAGGCTCCAGTTGCTCCCTAGTTGGAAGCAAGCAAGATGTATGACTGTTCTGGGTGTGTGGGAGAGACAAAGAGGGCGAGAGCATGTTGGCTGCTGTCCACAAAATATTTTGTTGGGGACCTTAGTGAAAGCAGGTTTAAAAATGCATCCAGAAGGGTTAACTGGAAAAGAAGAAGAGTCTGTAGGACAGGCAGAAGGCAAGTCAGAGTGATTGTGCTCTCATGCGCAGGTCTGCTCTGCACCGTTCTGCAGCTCTGCTCTGTGGGACTGGTCCAGCACTTTCACACAGGCAAAGGAAAATGGAGAGTTGCTTTGCTGTTGCTGGGGATGGCAAAGGCAGCAGTAAGGATGCCAAGGCTTGTGTAGACAGTTCAGTTTGGCTTCCCCCCCCGATTAGTACATGACCGTTACAGTTAGGGGGTGCTGCATTACTTGTCTGATGCTTTGTGGACAAGACGTGAAACTTGAGTTCCTGCATGCATGTGGTCACTGAAGAGCAGTTTGTACTTTCTGCAAGGACCTTAGTCTCTGTGATGTTGCCAAATTCCAGAGGAGAGAAATACATTCTGCTTAAGGTATCAGCATTTCCTCTCCTGTTGTTTAACTGTTAAATAACTTGCTATGGTCTGCTTCAGGGATGGCTTTATTTCAGTGGGTGAAAAGGTCTCACTTTCTTTCTTTCTTACCAAACAGATGCACCTAAGACTCTGTTGTTTAGAGCTCTATGATAATACAATAAAAGCTGTGGCAAAACTACAAAGCATTCAGGAGCAATGTAGATGGAAAGACTTTAGCATGTACAAGGGGATAGCTCAGGAAAGTAAAAATGTGACTCAAAGCCTTTAGCCCTAAACTGATTCTTCAAATCTGACCCAGGTCAGTGGTGAAGGACAGATGTCTGGTGTCTGGTTTGAAGCTCAGATGTGTTGAATTTACTGTATTTCAAGGCAGTTCCTGTTGTTGCCACATCTGACCCTACTCGGCCTTTTCCTGCTGGCAGCCTCTACACAGAGACTGGTTGTGCTCCTTGTGGGGACAGACTGCTATCAGTGCTCCCAAGCATTTAAAATCGTGACTCAGGCCACAAAAAAACACAGGAGATAAAAGAAAAATCAGTGCTGGGGTCTTTTTCTGGTTTCTGAACTTTCAGGGTGCATATGAATTACATTTTCAAGTCTTTATCCTGGCAAGAGGGCTAGAAACTCGGGGGGGAGGGGGAAACAGTTTTTATTCCTTCCCACTAAAATTCTCAGCTACTTTAATAGTAGTGGAATTGAAGCACTGAATTCATATTTGAAGGCAAATAGTCTTCTGGGGTGTCAGAACTTCATTAGAAAGCAGTGTCAGGCTTTGGGCACCCATGTGGGAGCAAGTTAGTGCTAATGTCCTCTCCTAAAACACTCTCCTGTGTCACCCTTTATGAAGTGCTGTATGGGTTCAATAGATCTAAGAGATACCAGCCTTGAAGAATTAACATTACAGTCATGCTTTGGGTCTTTGATAACTGGCCTGGTTTCTGGAGAAGAAAAGCATAGAGTGCCTCCTCTGAAGTAATTTGGAGCTGCACATCAGTCACCCAGTTCCTGTACTAACACCAGTGTAATTTTCCAGTGATGGAAAGGTCAGCGGAGAAGACAAGCTACAAGGTTGTTCACAAACCTTAGTTGGGGTAGGACAGTCTGAACTGCTGAAGAAAAGAGTCATAAAGAGTAGTCTTGCTTCTGGTTATATCACAGAAGTATTTTAAGAAGGAGGTGAAGAAGTCAAAGCTGATAAAGTGGGAGGGGACTAACTGCAAGTGGAGTTTAATATTCCCCATAGTTCTAACTGTTGGAGATTCAGACTGGGGGGGGGGGGGTGTCAGGTACACAGCCAGCTACAACTTCTGCTTTTTAAAATAGAAATATACACAGCATTTACACAAATGGATAGGGTTGGTAAAAGGTAGTCTAATCTTTGGCACAGGAACTGCTATTGATTAAGACCTACCTTTGCTCCATTCACTTAGAGCCAGGTAGGGCTTGGAGAAAATCTGAATCACTTCCTTCATTTTTTATTATGATGACGTCTAGAAGTTGGGATGGGAGGAGCTACCAGGGCTGCAAAAAGCCCAATTTCATATTAGACACTTGGTTTTCAGGGTGCAGGCCAGCTCTGTGTGTCCAAGCTTTCCCTATTTGCTGAAGAGTTAATTCTACTGTTGCTGTACCCCTCTGCGGTTTCTTGTACATCTGTTTCCTGCCTCATGTTGTCTGGTTGGGATGCAATGAGCTCAGCTTTTCCCCTTAACCCCCTCCCACACTCCCCCTCAATGGCTCTCATCCTGACCATGTAGCACCCAAAGCACTTTCCATCTCTTTGTCTAATGATTCTTACTGGATTTGTTGTTTGCTGAAGGAAAAGGGCTGGTTCACTCGAGGGGCTTTGAAACCATCAGCTCCTTTCTGCTCTCTATTTGTGGCTACTTCTTCTTGTGATAGAGAGCAGGGTCGGCCAGCAGCACTCCCTGAAACCAGGGAAGGGAAGGGAACTGTTTTCTGCAAATCTAGACCAGGGAGCTGGGTGAGGAAACTCTTACAATGCCATGGAATGCAGTGTGAGGAAGGTGGCAACAGTGTGGGTAGCCCCTATGATAATCTTATCTGCCTCGTGGCTGTGCAAAGGCTGCTTCTGCCTTGTCACACCTTCATTTGAGTGAAAGATTAAGGAATGTTTTAATTCAGTGTTGGAGGTCTCACAAGAGTTTGGTAGCTCTGGTTTACACTGTGTTTGAGGTCTTTCCCAACCTTATTGATTCTATGATTCTTTCTAAGCAAGATCTTAACCACTTTTGAGAGCTGCAGGGGGTCCAGACTTCACTGTGGGATAGGCAAGCATTTCTGAGGAAAACCAGTAACAATAATCCAATGGTAATAGGCTTTGTACAAAGGAAAAGTTGCCTTGGATACTCTTCAGCTGTTTTGGTAAAGCCCCTTAGCATGTTATCTTCTGCCTGATGCTGCGTGCTTCATTATGAAACTGTGCAGCCATTCAGCAAGACCTGGACAGACTGAGAGCTGGGCAGAGAGGAATGTAATGAAGTTCAACAAGAATAAGTGCAGAGCCCTGCAGCTGGAGAGGAATAATAAACTGCCCCAGTACAGGTTAGGAGGTGAGCTGCTAGAGAGAAGGACTGGGGAGCCTGGGGGACAACAAGTTATCCATGAGCAGCAATGTGCCCTTATGGCCAAGAAAGCCAATGGGATCCTGGGGTGCATTAAGAGGAGTGTGTCCAGCAGATCAAGGGAGGTTCTCCTCTCCCTCTACTCTGCCCTAATGAGGCCCCACCTGGAATTTTGCATCCAGTTTTGGGCTCCCCAGTTCAGGAGGGACAAGGATCTGCTTGAGAGAGTCCAATGGAGAGCTACCAGGATGATTGAGGCACTGCCTTGTGAAGAGAGGCTGAGAGCCCTGGGGCTTTTTAGTCTGGAGAAGACTGAGAAGGGATTTAACAAATGTTTATAAACATCTGAGAGTTGGGTGTCAGGAGGGAGGGGACAGGCTCTTCTCCATTGCACCCTGTGATAGGACAAGGGGTAATGGATATAAACTGCAGCACAGGAGGTTCCACCTCAACATGAGGGAAAACTTCCCTGTGAGGGTCATAGAGCACTGAAATGGGCTGCCTAGAGAGGTTGTGGAGTCTCCTTCTCTGGAGACTTTCAAGACCCATCTGGATGTGTTCCTGTGTGACCTGTGCTAGATTCTCTGGTCCTGCTCTGGCAGGGGGGTTGACTTGATGATCTTCGAAGGTCCCTTTAAACCCCTAACATGCTGTGATCCTGTGGAACTGCCTTGTCTCTACTTGGATGAGGACACCTGTCACTCAGGAGGAAAGTAGGCTGCTTCAAGAATGGCTTATAGCCAACTGTTAAACCTGCTACCCAGATGTGAAACAACTTTTCTGGGTCATGTGGCTTTCCACCCTCACCCTTGCATCTGCATCTGCATGTATTTGTGGGATAAGAGCATGCAGGGATGTGCATGAGGGTGAGTGCAAGCCCATAGCACAGGCAAGTGTGTACCACACGAAGATGCACTTGCATCCATTTTGGTGGTGGTTTTTTTTTCCCCCTAAGCTGCTTTTCCTGTGTTGATGTTTTGAAGTGAATGGATTCCCATACTTTTGGGTAGGTTCTTTTGGTTAGTGATGCATGCAATAAAGTCCTGGGAAAACTGCTGACAGATCATTAATGGCCATGTGGAGGAAAAAGATGAGGCCTTTATTTTTATATCAGAGTCATAGAATCATAGAATCAATAAGGTTGGAAAAGACCTCAAAGATCATCAGGTCCAACCTGTCACCCAACACCTCAGGACTACTAAACCATGGCACCAAGTGCCACGTCCAATCCCCTCTTGAACACCTCCAGGGATGGTGACTCCACCACCTCCCTGGGCAGCACATTCCAATGGCTAACAACTCTCTCTGGGAAGCACTTTCTCCTCACCTTGAATCTAAACCTCCCCTGGCACAGCTTGAGACTGTGTCCTCTTGTTCTGGTGCTGGTTGCCTGGGAGAAGAGACCAAGCCCCTCCTGGCTACAGCCTCCCTTCGGGTAGGTGTAGACAGCAACAGGGTCTCCCTTGAGCCTCCTCTTCTCCAGGCTAAGCAACCCCAGCTCCCTCAGCCTCTCCTCACAGGGCTGCACTCCAAACCCCTCCCCAGCTTTGTTGCCCTTCTCTGGACATGTTCAAGTGTCTCAATGTCCTTAATTTGAGGGGCCCAGAACTGGACACAGTACTCAAGGTGTGGCCTAACCAGTGCTGAGTACAGGGGCACAATGACTTCCCTGTTCCTGCTGGCCACACCATCCCTGATAGAGGCAAGTGCCCTTGGAAAAATGAAAATGCCAAATGCTCATTGAATCTGCTGCAGAAGAATGAAGAGCTGCCTTCGTCCCACTCTCAAAATTAGAAACTGGCACTGGGGATTTCTGTCTCAAGAACTGATCAAGCTAAAAAGAACCTTTTTCTGTGACCAAATTGCTTTCAATCCCTGTCTCTTCCCTGACCTGCCTCACTCGAAGGCTTTGCAAACACTAATCTTCCTTTAAGGAAGGAAGTGGCAGGGGCTAGGAGGAGTATGGGACAAGAGCAGCCTCTTGAGCTGGCTTGAAATGAATTGGTCCTCTCTTTTTTTTTTTGTCTGATGTGCTGCTGGACTCTGCCCTGTGTTTTCACACTGCTGATACACTCAGAAGCCCCATGACCTGTTCTCTGTGGGATCTATTCCTGGCTGTAATCACAGAGCCTGTGTGGATACTTAAGGCTGCACCTCCACATCTTTGTGACAGGAGCAAACCAGACAGCTGGACTCTGAAGTCTGGGGGCACTGTATATTATTGTACAGTGGAGGAGAGCTGTGACAGAGAGGTATTGAGGGCTAAGTTCATGAATTAGCAGGTGGAGGAGCTGTGGGTAAACAGCTCCTTGGCCTTTTAGAGCCTGCAAAGGCATGTCCAGAGGACAAGGGAGTGGGAAAGTCTGCTGCCAAAAGGGAAAGTGTGGGGGAAATTATTGTTAATAAAGGTTGCTTTTTCTCCACCTGCTCTTACAAGCAGAGCAGCACATTATGAGTCCCTGATATGAGCCTCTATGGCAACAAAGTGAGAGCAAAAAGGCTCTGGGAACAACAGGGGCAGAAGCCATCTGGTCTGATTCTGTTACTCGGCTGTTCCCCCTTGTTCTGGGCGATGTGTTTGTTACTTCCTCAATATGTTTCTGGTTCCTGGGAGCTGGATTTTTGTTTCTGTGGCACAATGGTACCACAGTTAAACACTCCTGTTGTGAGCTCAGCTCCTCGTTCAGTCCTAACTTCCCATTGCTAGCACTGCGTGATTAGCAGAGAGCTTTTCCACGCTGCCGCCTTCTGTACCTTTCCCTTACCGAGCACTGCAGGAGGCACACGTGTCTTTTGCATGCACTGAGCCCCACTTTGATCCTGCTTTCTCCCTCACCCTCTGTGAACAGCATGAATCACATGTCTTGCTTGCAGGCTGTAGATTAGAAGATGTATTTTGATTTAGCAAGTGTTTTCCCTTTGTTGGCAACAGCTGATTTCATCTGAACTCGGGAAACCAAGGAGCAGAGACTTCACTGATTGTGGTATCACAGCTCTCAAAGGTTCAAGGGAATGATCCTGGTGGATGAGATGCTGCATCACACAGGCTGGATACACAACACAGGCTGATGCAGATAGAGTGAAAGAGTAGTGTAGGAGATCCCTGACTGCCTGCAGTGCTCGGATCCAAAGTATGGGTGTAGGCCTGGTTCTAGTTTGGAGATCTCATAACACAAAGTACTAGAAAGCTTGCATCTATAAGCTGGGGGTTGTGTATATGATGCAGTTCTACAGCAGCAACATCTGCTGGCAGTCAGGGCTGTGCCAAAGATTTACGTTCCAGTGTTTCTCCTTTAATGGTAATAAGGGGAAATGAAAACAGCCTGTTGGTAATGGTACACCCAGTCCTGCTCCAAAGGGCCTGGGGTGGAGTGGCTGTCAGACTGCCCACTTCATGGCTTGGGCTGGATTTCTGGTCTGCACTGGATGCAGTTGTCCTGAGTGTGAAATATAAAGAGAGGGTAGTTAAAGGATGGAGTGCTACCAGCATCTGCCACCAGTCCTGAACCACCAGCAAGGTGCCAGGCTCACTCAGAGCTTTAAGAGGGAAACCCACAGACACCTTGCTAGGTGATAACTGTCTCCACTGCTGGTTGCTTTAAGGGCAACTGTTGTTCATAGTTGCCTACTAGTGCCTGTTTTCCATACATTCCCAGATCCTCAAGTCCCAGCTGTCCTTTGTTCCTATGCCAGAACCTTCAGCTTCTCTGCTGATAGCTTCAGTGAATATGTTTTGCATCAACAACACAAAACACTGTGTCTGCAGCGTGTTTACAATGGACACAGAGAGAGAACAGTGTAACATAAATTGAATTTAGTGTTAAATGGAATAACGTGGGGCAACTGTGCTGACTCTATTATTAAACCTTCATAATTCAATCATGCAGACCTCTGTTTTCAGTATTTATCTGAAACCACAAGCAGGCTTTCTGCTCTCATGCTCCAGTGTGATTGCAGATATGAAAGTACTTAGCAGGGGCTTAAGGCCTAGCTTCTTGTCAGATGTTTAGACCCTTGCATATAATGAAGTTACAGGCACCAGTACTAAACATCACCCTCATTCAAGTGCCAGATCAGTGCTGTCATTTTGTGTTAGAGGATACAGTCTCAAGCTGAGGCAGGGGAAGTTTAGGTGGAGGTGAGGAGGAAGTTCTTCCCAGAAAGAGAGATTGGCCATTGGAATGTGCTGCCCAGGGAGGTGGTGGAGTCACCATCCCTGGAGGGGTTCAAGAGGGGATTGGATGTGGCACTTGGTGCCATGGTTTAGTCATGAGGTGTTGGGTGACAGGTTGGACTTGATGATCTCTGAGGTCTCTTCCAACCTTGGTGATTCTGTGATTCTGTGTAAAGGGTTCAGTCTCTACAAGTCTTTTGGCACACACCACATAAGCAGGTCCTCTTCTGTCTCACCCTCCTGTCTTGAACCTGACCCTGCAGATAGATTAGATCTCCCCTTTTGAGCCTGGTAGGGGCATTTTTCGGTCTTAATAGTGCAACAAAAGGGATAGAGCAAAATCCATATTTTTTGCAGTTGCCTTCAGTTCCTCCACCTCAGTGGTTGTCTTCCCATTTGGGAGCAGCAGCCTGGCCCAGGCTCAGACCAGCCTTCCTCCATCCTGGTGCCACAAGCTTATGCCATGTGTGACAGCCCCAGTTGCAAGCAATGATGGGTTGGCTGGATGCCTGCTTTGACTTTGGTGATTCAAGGTCCGTAGAGGAAAAATTACCTTAACAGAAGTAGAAAATGTAATAGAATCTCAGAATTACTGAGATGAGTAGAAACTCCTTGAGATTATGAGGACCAAACCTTGCTTAAGCCAATGGTCCAGGACTGTGTCCAGCTGAGATCTGAATAGCTCCACAGATGGAGACTCCATAATCTCTGTGAGCAACCCGATCCAGCCTTTGACTACTGTCACTGTAAGAAAACAGTCTTCAGATGTAATCTCATGATTTTTAATTAGTGCCTCTTGTCCTGTCAGCAGGCACCACTGAGAAGAGGCTGGCTTCCTTTCCTCCATTCCCTCCCACCAGGTGTTCATTCACAATAACAAGATCCCTCCTGATCCTTCTCTTACCCAGACTGAGCAATTACAGCTTTTCCTAGTATGAGAGATGCTCCAGAACCTTAATCACCTTTGTGGCCCTGAGCTGGGCTTTATCCAGTAACTACCTTAAGGGAGGTTGTAGCCAGGTGGGGGCTGGTCTCTTCTCCCAGGCAACCAGCACCAGAACAAGAGGACAGAGTCTCAAGCTGTGCCAGGGGAGGTTTAGGCTGGAGGTTATGAGGAAGTTCTTCACAGAAAGAGAGACTGGCCATTGGAATGTGCTGCCCAGGGAGGTGGTGGAGTCACCATCACTGGAGGTGTTTAAGAGGAGACTGGATGGGGTGCTTGGTGCCATGGTTTAGTTGATTAGATGGTGTTGGGTGATAGGTTGGAGAAGATGATCTCAAAGGTCTGTTCCAACCTGGTTAATTCTCTTCTCTTCTCTTCTCTTCTCTTCTCTTCTCTTCTCTTCTCTTCTCTTCTCTTCTCTTCTCTTCTCTTCTCTTCTCTTCTCTTCTCTTCTCTTCTCTTCTCTTCTCTTCTCTTCTCTTCTCTTCTCTTCTCTTCTCTTCTCTTCTCTTCTCTTCTCTTCCATTCCATTCCATTCCATTCCATTCCATTCCATTCCATTCCATTCCATTCCATTCCATCCCATTCTATTCTATTCTATTCTATTCTATTCTATTCTATTCTATTCTATTCTATTCTATTCTATTCTATTCTATTCTATTCCATTCCATTCCATTCCATTCCATCCTATTCTATTCTATTCTATTCTATTCTATTCTATTCTATTCTATTCTATTCTATTCTATTCTATTCTATTCTATTCCATTCCATTCCATCCTATTCTATTCTATTCTATTCTATTCTATTCCATTCCATTCCATTCCATTCCATTCCATCCTATTCTATTCTATTCTATTCTATTCTATTCTATTCTATTCTATTCTATTCTATTCTATTCTATTCTATTCCATTCCATTCCATTCCATTCCATTCCATTCCATTCCATTCCATTCTAAAAAAGGTTTTTCTGATCCTGAGGAGCCCAGAGCTGGCCACAGGACTCCAAGTGTGGGTCCATCAGTGCTGAGCAGAGAGAAAGGGTCACCTCCCTCGACCTGCAGTGAATGCTGTTCCTAAGTTTTTTCTGATGTTTCTGGTAGTTTTTACCGTTTCTATCAGAATTTTGCCTTGGCCTCCTAGCCCAGGCTGGCAATTTCAGTCCATAACTAACATATAATTAGGACAGCGTGAAGGATCCTTTCTGCCCTGGTTAATGCTGAAAATTAATTTTCTTTTTACACAGAGCCCCTCTTCTTCACTGGTTTTCTGCAGTCTTGCTGCTGGCCAGCTCGAGTGAATTAATGTATGCTTTCCACAATGTGCTGGTACGCTGTGCAGAGCATTCTTATGAGAGATGTGCAGAGCCCTGGCTTAATAGAAAGCCTACAAATAATTCTGTGCAGCAGCACTCCTATCTCAGGTGGTGTTTAGACAACCCCCTCAAAGACACTGTGCACTGAACCAAGGGCTTGCAGCCAGACTTGTGTTTTTTATAGCGATGGCTTCATTACACGTCCTTCCCCAGCACAGGAACCAGGGCAAGGGGAGGGGAAATGTCCCTTGCAGGATTCTCAGCTGTGGCTGCAGCTCTCAGAAATATGCCCTGAGCAGCTGAGCTAGGTTCATAGCCATTTATCTCCAGCTCCTCTCTCTGCCCTCTTCTCCACTCAAGGCTCAGCTAACTAAATGCCTTTGGAAATGCCATTATCTCCCGTGCTCTCTGGGGCCGGGAGCAGCTCGAAGATTTATCATCTGGAACAGGAGGCTTTGTTTAGCTCTGTAAAACACACAACAGTTGAAGAGAGAACAAAAGCTAACTCCCAAACTAAATGCAAAGCTTTCTTTACATGTCTGCTCCTTTCTTTGCTCTCTTCTGTCATGAAGTACGTGTGCATTCAGGGGTTTAGTGCCATTGAGTACTGTTACATGTTGAAATGGTCGGGGAAGACATACCTGCATCTTTAAAATAGGGACAGGAAACATTACTGCTGCAACTAAGTTGTGCAACTTGTTTCCTAAACAGCACCAGCCCCAGCCTGTAACCCCATGCAGTGCTACAGGCTGGGGTCAGAGTGGCTGGACAGCAGCCAGGCAGAAAGGGACCTCAGGGTACTGGTTGATAGTAGGCTGAACATGAGCCAGCAGTGTGCCCAGGTGGCCAAGAAGGCCAATGGCATCCTAGCATGCATCAGGAATATTGCAGGAGCAGCACGGGTTAGGCCACACCTTGAGTCTTGTGTCCAGTTCTGGGCCCCTCAGTTTAGGAAAGATGTTGAGGTGCTGGAAGGTGTCCAGAGAAGGGCAACAAAGCTGGGGAGGGGTTTGGAGCACAGCCCTGTGAGGAGAGGCTGAGGGAGCTGGGGTTGCTTAGCCTGGAGAAGAGGAGGCTCAGGGGAGACCTTCTTGCTGTCTACAACTCCTGAAGGGAGGTTGTAGCCAGGTGGGGGCTGGTCTCTTCTCTCAGGCAGCCAGCACCAGAACAAGAGGACACAGTCTCAAGCTGCGCCAGGGGAGGTTTAGGCTGGATGTTTGGAAGAAAGTCTTCACAGAGAGAGTGATTTGCCATTGGAATGTGCTGCCCAGGATGGTGGCGGAGTCACCATCACTGGAGGTGTTTAGGAAGAGACTGGATGGGGTGCTTGGTGCCATGGTTCAGTTGATTAGATGGTGTTGGATGATAGGTTAGACTCTATGACCTCAAAGTTCTTTTCCAACCTGGTTAATTCTGTTCTATTCTATTCTATAGTATTCTATTCTATTCTAAAGAGTGTTAGACCACAGATCAAGTCAGATTCTCCAGTGCAAACTTTATTTAAATGATATCACTGCTGGTTTTCAGCAAGCACTGCAGCACAGATACTGTCTTTACTTTTGATTGGCTCTTTTTCTTTCCTGAGAGGTGCTGACACGCTTGCAGATTTTCTCTACGTGTGGGCTGTGGGGCTGAGAATCCAGGCTAGGCTCTGTGCCTGATTGCACCATCTAGATTCACTCAGTCACCAACAAATGCTGATTTAGCAACCCCAGAAGGTTGGGAGAAAAAGGAGGGAGTTGTTTATCTGGATCTGAGTGTTTCAGCTGGGATAGGTTTATAGAATAATAGGCTCGTTTCAGTTGGAGAAGACCTTTACATTCCAGTCCAAGCATTATATAATCCCCAAGTCTGGTGCTCAGCACCACATCTTGTAAATGCCTCCAGGGTTTAAGGATTCAGCCACCTCTGCGGGGAGCTCTTTTCAGGGTTTGAGAACCCTTTCAGTGAAGAAGTATCTCCAAATATCCAACCTAAGCTTGCCTTGGTGCAACTTCAGCCATTTCCTCAGCTCCTATCACTTAATACTAGGGAGAAGAGACCAACACCCACCTCGCTCCAACCTCCATTCAGAAAGCTACAGGGAGGGAGGTTTCCCCTTAGCCTCCTTTTCTTCAGGCTAAACAATCTCAGTTCCCTCCACCCTCTTCACAAGACCTGTTCTCCAGACCCTTCACCAGCTTCATTGCCCCCATCTCAACCTGCTCCAGGAGCTCAATGTCATTCTTGTAGACATCCTCTGTACTGTGTTTTCCAACACAGTAGTAAATGTGACTGTCAGTCTTGTTGCAACCAGGCAGCTTGGCAGCACAACAGGGCCAAACCAGCATGTGGAAAACCCTTTGCTCCATTTGCAATTAGTGCTTGTGGTTCTTTGGTGTGTTCACCCATCCTTATGGTGCTGTTGGTAGTGATGGCAGTCACACCTCAGGAGGTTCAGAGGTGTGATCAGGCAGGGTGAGCCTCCTTCTGGGTCCCACGTGTCCAAGCTGTGATCTATGTGAAATAAGCAAACCCTCAGTGGGACTGAACCTTTCTTTCCTTCCTTATGCAAAATCAGAGAGGGCAACAGCTTCACCATTCTGGCTCTTTCTTATGTTCCCAGTGTGCACCACTTGGTATTCCTTTTTCCTTACCCTTGTTCTGGTCAGGTAGTTTCAGATACATGAGAGCCTAAGCAAGAACAAACTCTCTTGTGAGATTTATTGCAACTTCTGCTTCTAATCAAACCAGAAAAATAGAGCAACAGACTTCCTTCTATAATCCTGTTCTCTCCCCTCCAGTCCCAGCTGGAAACCAGAACTACAACAAGGTAGAGGAATGCAGGGAAAAAAAAAAAACAACCAAAGTTAAAACAAATGTCCTGAAATTGCTAAAATGAGCCTGGGGTTTGGCCTGAGGCAACAGCTCAGGGTTACAGAGGGGGCTAGGGTGCTTCTCCTTTCTCTCAAGTGTTTTCAGTCCCCTTGCTTAGCTGGGGTTTTTTGTGCTTTCTCTCCCCCCACCCCATCATTTCTTAACTTTCTTGCCAGGATGGCAGCATGCACACATTGCCAAAGTCAATACATCAAGTGTCTGCTCCTAAGGCAGGATTAGGAGTGGTAAATGGGAAGAGCTGGGTTTACTCTGTCGAGCCCATTATTCTTCCTTTCTGGATCAACAGCAAGCACTGGTCACATACTGGTGCCCAGGGTTTGCTGTGTAAAGCCACAAATGGGGTCTAAGACAGGCAATTCTGTTCCACATCCCAACAGCTTCAGTCTAGGATCTTCCTCTAGACTTGCAAGAACCTGTATGAGGAATGACATCTTCTTGCAGCCCCGTCTCTAGATCAGCCAGATGCAGGTGACCACTACCCTCTGCCCTCAGGGTGGCAGGCAGAGCACAGCACTGATTGCAAATGCACTCCAGAGGCAGGGAAGGGACCAATGTAGTAAATAAAAAGAAGGACTAAGAGTCCTAATTAGTCCTCATTTCTAGCCTGCTAAAATACCCATCTGTCACTCTGCTGCAGTAATGAGATTTGAGAAGATTAACTGGATACTACTTAGGCTCCTAAACATGGCAGCTCAATGAGTGTGCTGCTGTTCAGCCTTAAGCCATGCTTGAAGCAATTACACTCTAAGCAGGTCTATGTCTCTTTAGTGCTTGCATGGGAGTTGCCTCAATAAAATTCTCCTGCAGGAATGGGTGGGTGACTCAGAAGATGGCAAGGGTAGTACCAATTCAGCCAAGTTGCAGCCTTGACATCATGTAGGGAGAGGTTGCCATTTGGGCACAGGGTAAGAAGAAGGGCTCCAATCCTTTAAAGCAAGCTCTGGTGAATATTTTGTTTCGAGGGGACAAGGACTTTTTCACACATCTACATGCTGTGCTGTGTCTTTGCCTTTCCAGAAGCTATTTCAGCTGCAGCCATGATTTGTTGCTTCTTGGGTTTTTCTCTCTCTCTCTTTTTTTTTCTTTCCCCTCTCTCTTTTCTCTTTTTCCCCTCTCAGTGTCCTAAACTGTCACGTAGTGTTGCTCTGCCCAGCTCAACAGCTGCCACCTCCCAGCTTAGGGGTGGGTGGAGTGAGTCTTGGTTTTGCCATTTGTGAAATATTTCAGGGTGTAATGCATGTGTGTAAATTAATGATGTTAGCTCTTGGGCATTAAAGACAGACATGAAATACAGCTCTGGATCCGAGGGGCTTGGGAGGCTTATCCCTGCCCTAATAATGGTTCCCTACTTTGGATTTTTCATGCATCCCTTCCTACCAATTTAAACTCACTGCAGGATGGTGGAAGGATTTAGCAGATGGACAAAGGGTGACAGCAAAGCTTTTCTCTGGAACAGGCTCCCCAGGGAGGTGGTTGAATCCCCATCCTGGGGGTGTTAAAAAAGTTGCAGAGATGTGGTGCTGAAGGGCATGGTTTAGCACCAGCCTTGCTAGAGTTAGATAATGGTTGGACTGGCTGAGAGGAGACCTTCTTGCTCTCTACAACTACCTGAAGGGAGGTTGTAGCCAGGTGGGGGTTGGTCTCTTCTCCCAGGCAACCAGCACCAGAACAAGAGGACACAGTCTCAAGCTGTGCCAGGGGAGGTTTAGGCTGGATGCTAGGAAGAAGTTCTTCCCAGAAAGAGAGATTGGCCATTGGAATGTGCTGCCCAGGGAGGTGGTGGAGTCACCATCACTGGAGGTGTTTAGGAGGAGACTGGATGGGGTGCTTGGTGCCATGTTTAATTGATTAGATGGAGTTGGATGACAGGTTGGACTTGATGGTCTTGAAGGTCTGTTCCAACCTGATTGATTCTATTCTATTCTATTCTATTCTATTCTATTCTATTCTATTCTATTCTATTCTATTCCATTCCATTCCATTCCATTCCATTCCATTCCATTCCATTCCATTCCACTTCACTTCACTTCACTTCACTTCACTTCACTTCACTTCACTTCAACTCTAATCTATTCTATTCTATTCTATATCTTCTCTTCAATCTGAGAGGTCTTTTCCAACTGAAATCATTCTATGATTCTATTATATACTTATGAAGCAAATTTAAGTGAGTATTGGTCGAAAAAGGAGAAAGAGACATGCCTGTTTGCTTCAGCAGGATGGGAAGAACTAGAAAAATGTGTTCCTGCCTCGTGACAGAATGGAATGTGAAAAGATTCTGTATCGTTGTGATTCAGGGGATGGCGCAGCTCTACCCGGTATCGGTTCTTGGATTCAAGGCAAGATATTTCACCTTGCAAAGTTCCTCATTTCTATAACTTTCCCCACTTCTGCCTCTGAAAAGAGGCTGATAGCAGAAGTGCTGCTTGCTTTACCTCTTGTGGAGGTTGGTACATTTGCTGCATTCCGGTCTCTGCAGTGCTTCCAGCTCTTTGGTAGGGCTGTGGTGGTGAAAAGTGGGAACTTGGCTGCTGTGAGATAAGGGAGAGAGGGCAGCAAGAGTGGCACTGTGTGCCTCTGAAATATCCAGATGGCTCTGGGGCTACCTGCAAGTTTCCAGGGAGCTGACTGCACATGAAAACCTGTCTTTGGCAGGAAAAGCCTCTCTCATGTTTGATAAGGATTCCCACATGAAGATTTGAATGAGAAGTGTCCAAGGAGCTTCTCCTTTCCTCTCCTGGTTCCCAGCCACTCTTCCCATTTGGGGTGTTGTGGATTCACGTAAATCTGTTTATTGTGGTGGAGAGAAAGGGATGAGGGCCATCACTGACCCTCTCCTTTCCTTGGCAGTTTGCATGTTAATTAGCTTGTCCCTATGAGACGAGTCCACAGACTGACAGAGCGGCAATTCAGAGGCTGAACAATGTCCAATTATCCTGGCCCAAAGAGCAAGAGACCAGCCCTTGGCACATGGGCTCCGTGTCCCTGGCCAGATGGCTCCTGGAAGTCACTTGACTGGGCTGCCTGGGGTATTTGACAAGGGTCAGCATTTTTGGCTGAGTGCTTTTATGAGCTACCAGCAGCACAGTTGTCTGAACTATTAGGGGGAGTCCCATGCGTGCCCTGAACAGTGCTGTCCACTCTGTGCCGTGCACTGGGGCAGTACCAGTGGCTAAATGGGAACATGGATGTTCAAGGGTGAAATGAGATTCTGCACCCACAGCTTGGCTTCCCTCTGCATCACCTGCATTTAGGAAGAGACTGGATGGGGTGCTTGGTGCCATGGTTTAGTTGATTAGATGGTGTTGGATGATAAGTTGGTCTTGATGATCTTGAAGCTCTGTTCCAACCTGGTTAATTCTATTCTATTCTATTCTATTCTATTCTATTCTATTCTATTCTATTCTATTCTATTCCATTCCATTCTATCCTATCCTATCCTATCCTATCCTATCCTATCCTATCCTATCCTATCCTATCCTATCCTATCCCATCCTGTAATGGAAGGCAAGCCAGTGCCTTAGGGAAAGCCGATGAGAATGCCAGGTTGTACTCAGAAGGATGGAGCAGGAATTTGGCAAGAGTCCCTAGGTCTCTCGTCGGTGGCAGGCTCCAGGAACTGCAGGTTTTATAATCCAATTTGTGGATAATGCAGCATGATCCAAAGGAAAAGGACCTGCCAGAATCCGAGTGTCTGTAGACACGGCTGCTACGAGGCAAAAGCCATAAGCAGCAGCACTGTGAGAAAGCCTCAGGTCTCACTGCAGGCAGGGTCACTCCGCGGCAGAAAGGTCCACTCCACAGCAGGCAGGTCTGGGGAGAAGCCAGGTCCGGGTGGAGCAAGCAAGCTGAAGGCAGGAGCCAGAGCGAGAGCGAGGGCAGGAGCAAGGCGGTGGTGAGAGAGCCCCAATCTCTTCCTGGCCACTCTGTTTAAGGGCATTTCTAGACAAAGTGTCCAAGGCCAACGTGTAATGGGTGCGAAGCACCCTGCTAAACATAGCTCCCAAACCCAGGGGACTTCCCCCATGGGAAGGGAACCTCTGCCCAGGCGGGAAGAATGGGTGCTAATTACCTGTCCCCAGGCAATTTCGCACCTTGGAAGGCAATTTCGTGCCTTTGTCTTTCCCCATTCAAACCTCCCCTGATGGAGTTGGGGGAAGGGGGTTTGGAGCACACCCTAACAACTATTCCAGATACAAAGCAGGATGCCATTCACCTTCTTGGCCATGTGAGCACACTGCTGGCTCATATTCAGCCAGCTGTAAAGCTGAGCAGATCTCCAGTTACTCTGCCCCAAACCTGTAACAGTATATGGGGTTGTTGTATCTGTTTTGGCTATCTCTTTACATTGCACTCTTTACACACAAAGGAAGGCTTAGTTGCTCAGACTGGAGCCAGCATGGAGCAAAGAAGGTGGTAGGAGTTGCATCAGTGGCATGCTACAGTCTATGGCAAGCTCTGTTCTGGGCGCTGCTTGGCTTAATGAGAGTCCTTGGGCTACTCCTTTTTACATATCTAACTTCCCTCAGTGGATACATGATGATGGTATCATATTCTTTTTGGTGCAAAGTTCTCTAGTTCATGATATTTATTTTTTATTATTATTAGTAGTAGTAATGTGGAGGGTCTCAGCTGGTTTTATCACCCAGTACTGAAAAGTGGCCTCTTGCAGCTGTGGGGAGTGCCACACTGAATGACAGTGAGAGCGGAGAAGGATGCCGTTGGCCCAGGTTGGACCTAGGGTTACTGATTGACAGTACACGAGCCAGCAGTGTGCCCAGGTGGCCAGGAAGGCCAATGGCATCCTGGCCTGCATCAGAAATAGCGTGGCCAGCAGGAGCAGGGAGGTCATTGTGCTCTTGTACTCAGCACTGGTTAGGCCACTATGTTCATCAGCAGTAGTGGAAAGTAGAGGAAGATATGCACAGCACCAACAACTCCTGTTATCCAGAACTCCCAGTTTTTTACCTGACACCACTCAGCCCTTGAAATAGCTTGGTTTTGCAAAGTGCAAGGAGATGCCATCGAGTTACTGCATTGCAAGTGATGCATTTTTCCATCAGCTAACTGCATGTTTTTCACTCCCCCTTTGCTGTCTAACTGATATGAAAATGAACTTCATTCTTTGATCAGTTCCAGAGTCTATGAGCACAAACAAGAACAGCTTTCTCTCACTTACATAAGATTTCAGTACTTGGTGTTTAAATGTGCTCAGCTTCATTGTCTGCTGATGGCATGCTCAGCTTTGGAAGCCTGTGCTATGAATCAAAACATATAGGACAGGACAGGACAGGACAGGACAGGACAGGATAGGATAGGATAGGATAGGATAGGATAGGATAGGATAGGATAGGATAGGATAGGATAGGACAGGATAAGCCAGGTTGGAAAAGACCTTTGAGATAATTGAGTCCAACCTCTCACCCAACACCATCTAATCAACTAAACCATGGCACCAAGCACCCCATCCAGTCTCTTCCTAAACACTTCGAGTGATGGTGACTCCACCACCCCCCTGGGCAGCACATTCCAATGGCCAATCTCTCTTTCTGGGAAGAACTTCTTCCTAGCCTGCAGCCTAAACCTCCCCTGGTGCAGCTTGAGACTGTGTCCTCTTGTTCTGTTGGTGGTTGCCTGGGAGAAGAGCCCAACCCCCACCTGGCTACAGCCTCCCTTCAGGGTCCCTCAGTTTAAGAAAGATGTTGAGTTGCTGGAAGGTGTCCAGAGAAGGGCAGCAAGGCTGGGGAGAGGTTTGGAGCACAGCCCTGTGAGGAGAGGCTGAGGGAGCTGGGGTTGCTTAGCCTGGAGAAGAGGAGGCTCGGTCTCTAATGAGTTCCTGCATAAGATCATGCATTTTGTCCACCTTTGAGACAGACCTGTGCAAGGAGATGAACTTAGCCTGGCTATTTTTTTTCCCTTTGTCTTGAATTTTCTTTGAAACCCATTAAGCATGTGCTAACACCAGGATACAGGTCTTGGCTTGAATTGTGTGGCTCAGCTGTGTTGGCTGCTGAGAACTGCAAAGGCAACGAGATGATTGACTCAAACAGCAGTACTGTAGCTATCAAAATGTAAGGAAGTTTGATTAAGCATGATCTCAACGCCCTTTTCCTGCAACACCCCTTCTTGTGTTTGCAATGTGTTTGTTAGTGTCTCAAAGCCCTTAGTACAGCAAGATCCAGGATTCAGAAAGACAAAAGAAACCCAACTCCTTGGCATTTGCCTTTGAAGAAATGTTGTGCAGCAAAGGATTTTTTTTTGCTGTTGTTGTTGCTTCCTCTTTTATTACTTCCCCCAGCCTTTATTATTCTCAGTAACGACTGTATTTACTTGTTTGCCTCTTCCAGAACCACTGGACAGATGGGAGCTTCTTCAGGGAGAAATTTAATCAGGGCTGCTGGTGTGGGCAAAACAATGGGGCTTTAATCAGGGTGCCTCCAGGAGCCACTGCTGGCCAGAGGTTTCTCTGAATTCCCAACATGGAACAGTTGCCTCTTTCATGAAGTGCCTGTGGGATGAGCCCAGGATTGCTACACTCAAAGCATTTTCATGCAGCAGCAGCTCTCTGAAGGGAAATGCTGAGGACACTGCCTGCAACGCTCCGAGCTACTGGGGTGTCCAGTGTGAGAGCTTCTTTCTTCCAGGCCTGGGCTGTGTTTGCCTTCCATATGCAATCTGTGAATAGCTAAAGTCTGGAAAGAGTTTAGGAAAGCATCTAACTTTTCTTCTAAAGGAAGGAGGAAAAAAAAAACCCAAGGAGGGGAAAAAAGGCTATGTCAAGGGTAATGAAGTAGTTTCCACTGACTCGACGCAGTGCGGCCAAACCGTTTGCAATCATTTCCTTTAAATTCCTTTTATACAGAAAGAATTAAATATGAAATCATGAATCAGGAAGCAGTCATCCTGCCAGCGCTGCAGTGACATGTACAGAGAGATCAGAGCAAAGTGAGAAAGACACAGACCAGCAGGAGACTTGCAACCCCTTTTTTGAGCCCTCTCTTCTTCTTCCTCTTTTTGTTTGGTGCAGACATCCACACAGCACTAACGTTTCTTGCCCAAAAAGAGGCTGCAGGAATCTCCTGCTGTTCCTTGTCTTTAGTATGGCAGCCCTGAACCTTCCTGCCTTGATGTGTCACACCTGTCTGTATTTCCTGATGGACTTTGCAGTCCCCAGATGCTTGGATACCTGATTCACCCAGAAAGGAGGCTGTGAAGCATTAAGCATTTGGAAACACGTGGTTTGCAGTTGTTTTGTTTACCTTTGCAACCTTCTGAACTCATATAAGGCAGTAATGCAAATCACCTCTGCTTTCCTTCCAAGGATTTTGCTGTTGCTGCTTGTAAATTTGTGGGTGCACACTGGGGTGTTTTGCCTTTGATTCAGCAATTCATGCTTTTCCAATTCTATGGTTTTTTCATCCCCCAAACCCTCTGCAAAGGTTCCTGTCAGGAGTGCCCAGGCTGTTGTGTAAGAGAGGACTAAAGTTATCCAAATGCTACCAAAATGATGTTAAGAAATTTCCCCAACAAAGCCTGCAATCAGAAGAAGACCTTGTGTCTGTTGTCTGCAAAGGTCTATAGGTCTGCAAATCTGTCTTAAGGGACCCCTCAGTTTTGCATATCTTGAGAGCCTGCCTGAATTACACTCAGAAGGAATCATAGAATCAGTCAGGGTTGGAAGGGACCACAAGGATCATCTAGTTCCAACCCCCCTGCCATGGGCAGGGACACCCCACACTAGATCAGGCTGGCCACAGCCTCATCCAGCCTGCTCTTAAACACCTCCAGGGATGGGGCCCCAACCACCTCCCTGGACAACCCATTCCAGGGCTTCACCACTCTCATGGGGAAGAACTTCCTCCTCACATCCAGCCTGAATCTCCCCACCTCCAGCTTCATTCCATTCCCCCTAGTCCTATCACTGCCTGATGTCCTGAGAAGTCCCTCCCCAGCCTTCTTGTAGGCCCCTTTCAGATACTGGAAGGCCACAATTAGGTCACCTCAGAGCCTTCTCTTCTCTAGACTGAAGGTGTGGCACTCACCTCTGTTGTCTCCTGCCCAAAATGGGAGATGCAGATTCCTGCTTGGAGCCTACCTCACTTTATAGACATAGAATCAATTTGGTTGGAAAAAAACCCTTAAGATCGAGCCAAATCATTATCTAACTCTACCATATCTGGTGCTAAACCATGTGCCTTAGCATCACATCCCTGCACCTTCTGAACACCTCAGGGATGGGGATTCAATCACCTCCCTGGGAGCCTATTTCAGTGTTTGAGAAAAGGTTCTTCTAACCTCCAACCTAAACCTCCCCTGGTGTAACTTGAGACCGTTTCTTCTGCTCCTATCAGTTGTTACTAGAGAGAAGAGAGCAGCACCACCTCCTTTCAGGTAGATGTATCATAGTATCATAGTATCAGTCAGGGTTGGAAGGCACCACAAGGATCATCTAGTTCCAACCCCTCCTGCCATGTGCAGGGACACCCTACACCGGATCAGGCTGGCCAGAGCCTCATCCAGCCTGCTCTTAAACACCTCCAGGGACGGGACCTCAACCACTTCCCTGGACAACCCATTCCAGGGCTTCACCACTCTCACGGTGAAGAACTTCCTCCTCACCTCCAGCCTGAATCTCCCCACCTCCAGCTTCATTCCATTCCCCCTAGTCCTATCACTACCTGAGATCCTGAGAAGTCCCTCCCCAGCAAGAAGGTCTCTCCTCAGGCTCCTCTTCTCCAGACTAAACAACCCCACTTCCCCCAGCCAACTGAACTGAACTGAACCACTTTTCAACTGGTTCATGTCAGAATGCTCTGACTGAGGCTGAATTTGAAGCACAGATGCCTGAGTTCAATTTCTCTAAAATCCAGGGTGTTCAGCTGCGGGGTTTCATTTGAGTCTGTCTCTAGCTTGGCTTCAAGGGAAGAAAGAGTAAATATTACAGGCCAGCAGACTACAGATGCAAAAAATTACAGGCTTTAGAATGTCTCTAGCTGAGCACATAATGGATGTTCTTCAGATTTCATGATTAGCTGTTGGGCTCTGTTGGCCAATGCTGCCTTCCTGATGCAATTTATAAAGGAGTCTCAGGTTGTGGTCAGGCAAGCCAGATTCAAAAGTAGATTCCCTGGAAATGCCACTGCCTTCTGCAACATTTGGTTTACTTCTTCTGAGCAGGATAATCTTGCTGATGTACACCCAACTGTGACTCCCACCTACCTTGCCAACTCCCCTCCCAGCCTGAGTCCAACGAGACATCTTCCACTCAAATGTCTGCTTCCATACTGTAAAATCAAAGGGACTGTGAGCTATGCTATGTTGCTAAATAATACCATTATGCCCAACAATTTAGATCAAAGGTAGTGGTTTATGTGTGGGATTCATACAACTGACTTCCTTCTATACCCAGAGCCATCCTAAGGCCTGGGATGGCCCAGACGCCACATGTGAAACCAGGCTGTAACTCTGCATGGAACCATCTGTGCATAGGGTTCCAGAGCATTCACCTGTATTAGAATGGAATAGAATTAACCAGTTTGGAAAAGACCTTGGAGATCATTGAGTCCAACCTATCATCCAACACCATCTAATCAACTAAACCATGGCACCAAGCACCCCATCCAGTCTCTTCCTAAACATTTCCATTGATGGTGACTCCACCACCTCCCTGGGCAGCACATTCCAATGACCAATCACTCTTTCTGTGAAGAACTCCTTCCTAACATCCAGCCATGCATTCATTTTGATGTGTCTCCCTGCAGCTCTTTTCTACCCTTCTGTAGAAGGGAACATGCAGGGCTGTGTGGCAAAGCTGGATGGAGCAGGGCTGTATAAGTCAAGGGATCTGGTTAGGAACCTCAGTACCTCAGGCTTTCCCTAGCATGTGGCTCTTGGCATCCCATGTATCCGCTCAAGTGCTCCAACACACAGGGTCTCTCACAGTGAGACACAAGAAGTATAAGGGGTTCTCATGTGACAGAGAAAGGGATCCCTCATTTTTCCAGCCACTTCCAGCATTCTGACACCTTGACTCCATTTCAGCATACTGCCTTTTACCATTAAGCTCCTCCAGAACCACAGGCTGCGTGGCATCAATCCAGCTTCTGACCTCAGTGACACTAGTATAAATCTGGGTTGCTGCAGCCAGCTGGTGTGGAAGTACTTAAAATCTGCATGTACAGCAAATGTTCTCAGTTGTAAAAGGGGCTTTACAATTTAGGTTGGCAGAACAGCAGGATGAAAGCAATGTCTGTGTGACGTGGGCTCTTGCGAGCCTCCCCTGTGACAGAGTGCCTCTGCAACATCTACACTTTCACTGTTACTGCCAGAGCGAGCCATGAACTAGCTCCAGGGGTGTCCAATGAATGCACCAAAACATACCTAGTGTTGAGAGGTGAGCCTCGAGTCATACCAGGTGAAGTTCAGGTTGGATATCAGGAAAAATGTCTCCACAGGAAGGGCTATCAAGGGCTGAAACAGGCTGCCTAGAGGTGTGGAAGAGTTGTCAGCCCTGGAAGTATTTAAAAGGCATGTGGATGTGGTGCTTAGGGACATGTTGTAGAATAGAATAGAATAGAATAGAATGGAATGGAATAGAATAGAATAGAATGGAATGGAATGGAATGGAATGGAATGGAATGGAATGGAATGGAATAGAATAGAATAGAATAGAATAGAATAGAATAGAATAGAATAGAATAGAATAGAATAGAATAGAATAGAATTAACCAGGTTGGAAAAGATCTGTGAGATCATCAAGTCCAACCTACCACCCAACACCATCTAATCAACTAAACCATGGCACCAAGCACCCCATCCAGTCTCCTCCTACACACCTCCAGTGATGGTGACTCCACCACCTCCCCAGGCAGCACATTCCAATGGCAAATAGTGGCAGTGGTTTAGCAGCAGTAGAGAAGTTGTGAGCTCTATGCAAGCAGCTGGGCTTGATGATCTCAAAAGTCTCTTCCAACTTCAACAGTTCTATGATTCATTCTAAGACTGAAAAAACCTCCAGATTTTAGGTGGAGCTGTCAACAGCAGGTAGCCCTACTGTGATTTACTGCAGCTGGCATCAGAAATGGTGGTAGCATCAAATCCAAGTGAAGCAGATTGTGTTGGTCTAAATCTCTTGAAGGACACTGTTGAGAAAGTATTGCTGAGGTTGGGGTATGTATCAGAAGAGAACTCAAGTTGAAAGCTTTGATGAGAGTGCCTGGATAGGAAGTTCTGGAGACCTGGAGACAAGGCATTGTCTGTTTAAAGAGTGCCTGACCACAGAATGACCTCTCTTAAATGAAGCCAAGCTGCAGACAAAGATGATCTTTTTTTGAGATAGGCTGAAAAATTCCTCTTTGGCCAGGGCCCTTTTATGCTGTAACTGGAGAAAATGAACTAATAATAAACAGTGAGAAAAAGTATTGTGGTAAGAAAAGATCAACTGAACCTGAGAAGTGCACAGCAGAGAGCAGGAAAAAGCTCAGCTCGTTCCTAAATATGATCACATCCTTAATGTCATAGAATCACAGAATCACCAAGGCTGGAAAAGACCTCAGAGATCAGCAAGTCCAACCTGTCACCCAACACCTCAGGACTAACTAAGCCATGGCTTCAAGTGCCACGTCCAGTCCCGTCTTGAACACCTCCAGGGACGGCGACTCCACCACGTCCCTGGGCAGCACATTCCAATGGCCAGTTACTCTTTTTGTAAAGAACTTTCTCCTCACCTCCAGCCTAAACTTCCCCTGGCACTGTGTCCTCTTGTTCTGGTGCTGGTTGCCTGGGAGAAGAGACCAAACCCCACCCATTTACAACCTCCCTTCAGGTAGTTGTAGAGAGCCATAAGGCTCCCTGAGCCTCCTCTTCTCCAGGCTAGAGAACCCCAGCTCCCTCAGCCTCTCCTCACAGGGCTCATAGGATGGCTACCAGGAAAGTGCAGTAGAGCAGTGCCACTCAAGCTCTTCAGGCTGAATCCAAATATGTTATTTTAGAACAGCTGAGAGGCCATGACCAATATTTTGCATCATATTGACAGACAAATCAGAGAGAGCAGGATAAATGTCCTGCAAGCCCTGAGGCTCCCCCTTGGAATGAACACTTCAGGTAGGCAGAGGAGTGATGCTAAGGCAACACTGCTGGGCAGTGCAGGCTAAAAATGGTTCCTGTGACTGGGCAGAGACAAATGACCTGTGGTTTGCAGTTGACTCATAGCCAACTCTTTTCCTCCATCCCTCCTGTGAAGCACCCTGTGCTGGGGCAGGTCACTGTTTTGTGAGTACTTTCTAAAGGCTCCACTATAATCTTGCAGGAAGCAGCATAGGTTGGGATGGCTGGCAGAGCAGCCAGCACTGACCAAGGAAGTATCCAGGAGGTTCCAGGCCATCTCAGAGCAGCCCCAGGACACCTAGGGAATGACAGGAGGGTTAGGACATATCTGTGTCCCCTGACTTACTGTTGAGTGAAATTACTTGCAGTTGGAAATCGGTGGAGAGCTAGAACAGCCACAAGGACTGTGAGCTGTCAGGCCTGCAGTCTGTTGACTCAGGAAGCAGTGGTAATACTTACATTTTGAGCCTTTCTTCAGAGAGGAGAATGGGGGATATCTGAAGGGGTGGCTATCCATTCCAGTATCTGAGGAGAGCCCTGAGTTCCCAGCATGGTTTCCTGTCCTCCTGGCAGCATGGGCAGCTGCTGGTTTGGAACAAACAGCTTGCATGTCCCTGGGCAAGCCAGGGCAGCTGGAGGTGGATTTGTTTTCTGTTGATTTCATGGCAGTGCTGCTGCACAGCCTTGGTGTTGAGGAACAACATCCTAGAAGAGACACCCAGTGAACTGCTCACTACTCCACAGCTACCCAATCTGCATGCCAAGCGTGGGAAGCGCTCAGACCACCCTGATGGCATCAACAAAGCCATCGTGTTTGCTGACATTTCAAGGGAGCAGAGAAGGGAACAAAAGCTGGGAACAAGAGCTGGGAGCAAAAGTCTTTGATCCAGTGTAGAACTGCAGTTGGAAGATGTGGACCTGAATTGCAAATGTCAGATCCAAGACCCCTTTTGCCGGGGAGGGATTTTAAACCTCAGTCCAGATCCCAAAGGTGGGGCTCGAGTTTGGGCTCCACGGGAAGAAAACTATGCTGAAATCTGAGTGCCCTGTGAAACAAAAATGAAAGGGAAGAGGAATCAATGAAGAGTTGAAGAGATGGAGGAAGTCAGAAGACAAGGAATGTCAGAAGTTTTGTATAACTGATTTGGAAACACACAGGATGTCTTTCTCAGTGAATTCAGGCCTCCTTCCTCTCCCCCTCCCCACAACCGCCCTTCCCTGAAATGCTCAAAAATAATGCAGTTTCTCCCCAGATGGCCTCTGGGTAGCTTCTTGCCATTATTGTGGTATTTAGTTATGAGAGAACCATTCCACAAGGAAAAAAAAAAAAAAACCCTAAAAAAATTAGAAGTGAGACCAAGCCACAGAGGCTGAATTCAATCCCAAACATTCCCAGGCACAAGGCTGCTAAAGCCTGGTGCTTTGGTACAAGGCAAGCTTTTAGGGCAACCAATCCAAAAAGATGCTCCAAGAATCAGGTTGGCCACAGAGTGGTTGGAGAGCAGCCAGGCAGAAAGGGACCTGGGGGTACTGGTTGAGAGTAGGCTGAACATGAGCCAGCAGTGTGCCCAGGGGGCCAAGAAGGCCAATGCTATCCTGGCCTGCATCAAGAATAGTGTGGCCAGCAGGAGAAGGGAAGTCATTGTGCCCTGTACTCAGCACTGGTTAGGCCACACCTTGAGTCCTGTGTCCAGTTCTGGGCCCCTCAGTTTAGGAAAGATGTTGAGTTGCTGGAAGGTGTCCAGAGAAGGGCAACAAAGCTGGGGAGGGGTTTGGAGCACAGCCCTGTGAGGAGAGGCTGAGGGAGCTGGGGTTGCTTAGCCTGGAGAAGAGGAGGCTCAGGGGAGACCTTCTTGCTGTCTACAACTACCTGAAGGGAGGCTGGAGCCAGGAGGGGGTTGGTCTCTTCTCCCAGGCAAGCAGTACCAGAACAAGAGGACACAGTCTCAAGCTGTGCCAGGGGAGGTTTAGGCTGGATGTTAGGAAGAAGTTCTTCCCAGCAAGAGAGATTGGCCATTGGAATGTGCTGCCCAGAGAGGTGGTGGAGTCCCCATCCCTGGAGGTGTTCAAGAGGGGATTGAACGTGGCACTTGGTGCCATGGTTTAGTCACGAGGTCTGTGGTAATAGGTTGGACTTGATGATCTCCAAGGTCTTTCCCAACCTTATTGATTCTATGATTCTATGATCTCTGACTCAAATCTCCTGAGGTTTCACTCCATGTGTCAAGATTTTTGCTAGATGTTTGGGTTGGGAGGGCCTGTCTGGTTTGGTAGAAGCTCTCCCAGAAAAAGATATCTGTGTGAGATTTTCAACCCAACTTCCTGGATCAGTGGCTCTGATAAGCCTGTTACAGTCTGCATGCTTTACCAACTCCTGAACTTTTGGAGGCAAGTTTCTGTTTACCAAGAGTTGAGACACAAGAAAACTGGCCATGTGGTTTAGTTGACAGAGTGGGGATCAAAGCTGTGGGTTCTAACCTTAGCTCTTCCACTAACTCATTCTCTGACCTCAGGCTGCCAACTCATTTCTGTTTCACATTTCTTTTTGCACCTATGGGATGAGAATGATACTTATCCTCTGTTAATTCATGACTCCTTGCCAAGGGGTTAGATTTTTTGCTGACCCAAGCAAAACACATTCTGCCTAGACTGTGCTTTGGTTTTATCCTCACAATGGGGGACATAGGATAGAAGGAAGATTTCAAATGAGGGTTTGGAGTTTTGCCGTTGAAAAGCAAACCCTTGGGCCCCTCTCCTCCTTTTTCTCTTGTTCATTGATGACTGCTGTCCTCAGAAGTGTACAGAGAGGTGCAAATGCTAGCCAGTCACTGATGATATAGAATAGCATAGCATAGCATAGCATAGCATAGAATAGAATGGGATAGAATAGAATAGGATAGGATAGGATAGGATAGGATAGGATAGGATAGGATAGGATAGACTAGAATTAACCAGGTTGGAAAAGACCTTTGAGATCAAGTCCAACCTATCACCCAACACCATCTAATGAACTAAACCATGGCACCAAGCACCCCATCCTGTCTCTTCCTAAACACTTCCAGTGATGGTGACTCCACTACCACCCTGGGCAGCACATTCCAATGGCAAATTTCTCTTTCTATGAAGAACTTCTTCCTAACATCCAGCCTAAACCTCCCCTGGTGCAGCTTGAGACTGTGTCCTCTTGTTCTGTTGGTGGTTGCCTTGGAGAAGAGCCCAACCCCCACCTGGCTACAGCCTCCCTTCAGGGAGTTGCAGACAGTAATAAGGTCTCCCCTGAGCCTCCTCTTCTCCAGGCTAAGCAACCCCAGCTCCCTCAGCCTCTCCTCACAGTGCTGTGCCCCAAACCCCTCCCCAGCTTTGTTGCCCTTCTCTGGACACCTTCCAGGAAGTCAACATCTTTGCTAAACTGAGGGTCCTAGAACTGGACACAGGACTCAAGGTGTGGCCTAACCAGTGCTGAGTATAGCAGCAGAATGACCTCCCTGCTTCTGCTGGCCACACTATTCCTGATACAGGCCAGGATGCCATTGGCATTCTTGGCCCCCCGGACACACTGCTGGCTCATGTTCAGCCTATAATCTACCAGTACTCCCAGGTCCCTTTCTGCCTGCTCTCCAGAGTGGCCGCTCTCCAGCCACTCAAGCTGCACCAGGGGAAGTTTAGGCTGGAGGTGAGGAGAAAGTTCTTCCCAGAAAGAGAGATTGGCCATTGGAATGTGCTGCCCAGGGAGGTGGTGGAGTCACCATCCCCGGAGCTGTTCAAGAGGAGATTGGAAGTGGCACTTGAAGCCATGGTTTAGTTAGTCATGAGGTGTTGGGTGCTAGGTTGGACTTGATGATCACTGAGGTCTTTTCCAGCCTTGGTGATTCTGTGATTCTATGATTCTGTGATTCTGTAATTCTGCTCTCAGCCTTCTCTTCTCCAGACTTAACAGCCCCAGGTCTCTCAGCATTTCCTCACATAATCATTCTCATAAGCCTCTGTTGGATTTTTCCAGTATATGCCTGTCCCTCTTGAACTGGAGGCCAGAATTGGACACAGTGCTCCAGATGCCATCCCACCTGGCCTGTGAGGGTGAGAACATCCCTTGACTAGCTGGCCGTACTCTTCTTTATGAACCCCAAACCTTCATTTTGGCTCGTAATTTCATTCAATCTTCCTTTGCTACTACCCCTTGAGCACCCAGAGAGAGCCCTTTCCCTTGGTAGCGTTTGCACCCTGTGCAGACTGCTGTTGTGTGCATTTGGTTATCAAATACAGATTCAATTTTAAACTCTCCACTGCAAGTGCTCCTGCTCACTGGGGCAGTGTGGGGTTGGGAGGGGGGTGGAGGTTGGACTAGATGATCTTTAAAGGTCCTTTCAGACGCAAAGCTTCTATGATTCTCCTGATACTTTTGGCCAGCTATGCCTGTTTGCCACCACCACTTTGTTCTTCCTTGTGAGTCAGTGTGAGAGTTTCTGCTCCTTCTCTCATTCTCCTCCCCATATTCAGCATGGTGTCCTTTTTTTCCTTGGAACTGAAAGACTCAAGGATTTTTCCATTAATAATCCCCACTCCCTTTCCCTGGTCAGTACATCGCTTAAGAGGGCTTGAGGTAATTCATTCACGAAGAGCAAACCCTGCTAAAAGAGAAGGAGGAAGACATGAGCTCGGTGAAGCTTGTTTCTCTTGTGGACTCCCAGAGCAGCTTTGGAAATGAGATGCCATCCAATAAAGAGCTTACAGCATTTAGTTGGTGCTGCTGGCTGCTAGGCACTTCCCAGAAAAGCCACTGGAACCACGTAGGTTGGAGCTGCCTGAAAAGCACAAGGAGGTGTCCTCTCCTGGTCCGCCCCATCCTGCTGCTGAGCGCAAGCAGTGGCGCAGCTCCAGCTGAGCGCTGCCGTGCGAGAGGCATCTTCTGTGGCTGGGAACGCTTGCCTGAACGTCAGCACTGCCAATTTCAGCAGTCCTGGCCAACTTCTGGTGTGAGAATGTAGGTGGGCTTTTTTTTTTCCCCTGTGCATCTTACACCAGCCGCTGAGATTTTGTAATTGCACCTTGAGTAAGAATTTCCTCCTGTGAGGAAAACTAAGCCACAGTTCATTCTCTTGTAACTCCACCAGCTCTGCCAGACTTGGGGCCACATCTGCTGCTGGCTACGGTTGCATAAAGCTGGAGTAACTTTGCAAGCCTCTGTGGCAATTCTCAGCCAGAAATTGGAAGTGTAACCCTTTGTTTGACTCCTATAAAGACACAGGAAGGTGACCAGGCAGCAGATAGGACTAGGAGACAGTCACATCATAGCAATGTACTTTGTGGAAACATGCATGGTACTCATCCAAGAGGACCATTAGGAGACATAGCTGAGACTCTAGGGGACAGGTTCTGTTCTGGTTGTTGCTAGGGAACTTTTAGTAAATCCCCTCCCCACCTCATCTGCTTGGCCATAGTTTTAGGTGTGGTATGGAAAATACAGGGGGACTTTATTTCTCCAGTCACAGGAAACCGCTGCTTGAAAGGGAATGTGTCCTAATGCAAGCCAGCTCCTCTCCCTGTGTGGGACCCTGTGGGGACCATGTGGCTGAGACACTGCAGAGGGCAGACAACACCCTTGCCACGTCTGGCTGTGCTCCTTGCACTGTGTCCTGTTGGGTGTCCTAACCAGGACGGAGCCTGTAACCGCAGGTTCTCAGGTTATTTCTTACTTACCCTGTGCAGCAAGCTTTTAACTTGCTGGTGGGAGTGGGTAAGCCCATCAGGTTCTCTAGTGGGACAAATGCAAATCTTGGATACTATGTGCTATGGGGAGGTTCCAAATATTGTCTGGTTAGGTTTTCCCTTCTCTGCTTGATGTGGTGGCTCACGCAGTGCTAGTCTGGGGAGCTGGAGCTCTTCGGCTTGGCGTAAGCTGCTTTCTGCAGTTGTTGTCCAGTTTCTCCACTCTCGATGAGATAGTGCTGGCAGCAGGAAAGATTCCTCCATTTGAAAGAGTAAAAATGAAGGCAGTGGCCTGGTGTAAAGGTCTTGGCACCTCTCACAGCTTATGACAGCGCTGCTGGAGTAGAGGGGCCGTGGCTGTAGCTTTTCTTTTGTGAGCTTACATTCCTTAGCAGTGGGAAATCAGCAGCTGTAATTAGTCTCTGATGTTCTCTGCTAATAAGTGATTTCTCTGGCACTTGCAAATACCATCATCACTGAGACACAGCTCTGTTGTTTTGACCTCTTATCTCTTCTGTCTCCTCCTGAGAGAGGCCCCAGATTTTCTTCAACACTGCTAGGAAAAAAAACACCCCATCCACTCCTGCTCCTCCTCAATAGCAGCCAGGCAGAGAGGGACCTGGGAGTACTGGTCGATAGTAGGCTGAACATGAGCCAGCAGTGTGCCCAGGGGGCCAAGAAGGCCAATGGCATCCTGGCCTGCATCAGGAATACTGTGGCCAGCAGGAGGAGGGAAGTCATTCTGCCCCTGTACTCAGCACTGGTTAGGCCACACCTTGACTCCTGTGTCCAGTTCTGGGCCCCTCAGTTTAGGAAAGATGTTGAGTTGCTGGAAAGTGTCCAGAGAAGGGCAACAGAGCTGTGGAGGGGTTTGGAGCACAGCCCTGTGAGGAGAGGCTGAGGGAGCTGGGGTTGCTTAGCCTGGAGAAGAGGAGGCTCAGGGGAGACCTTCTTGCTCTCTACAACTACCTGAAGGGAGGTTGTAGCCAGGTGGGGGTTGGTCTCTTCTCCCAGGCAACCAGCACCAGAACAAGAGGACACAGTCTCAAGCTGCACCAGGGGAGGTTTAGGCTGCAGGCTAGGAAGAAGTTCTTCCCAGCAAGAGAGATTGGCTATTGGAATGTGCTGCCCAGAGAGGTGGTGGAGTCACCATCACTGGAGATGTTTAGGAAGAGACTGGATGGGGTGCTTGGTGCCATGGTTTAGTTGATTAGATGGTGTTGGGTGATAGGTTGGACTCGATGATCTCAAAGGTCTCTTCCAACCTGGTTAATTCTATTTCTATTTCATTTCTATTTCTATTTCTATTTCTAATTTTTATTTCTATTTCTATTTCTATCTCTATCTCTATCTCTATCTCTATCTCTATCTCTATCTCTATCTCTATCTCTATTTCGATTTCTATCTCTATTTCTATTTCTATTTCTTATTTCTATTTCTAATTTTTATTTCTATTTCTATTTCTATTTCTAATTTCTATTTCTATTTCTATTTCTATTTCTATCTCTATTTCTATTTCTTAATTCTATTTCTATTTTTTCTTTCTATATCTATTTCTATTTCTATTTCTAATTTTTATTTCTATATTTCTATTTCTAATTCTATTTCTATTTCTATTTCTATTTCTATTTCTATTTCTATTTCTATTTCTATTTCTATTTCTATTTCTATTTCTATTTCTAATTTTCATTTCTATTTCTATCTCTATTTCTATTTCTATTTCTATTTCTATTTCTATTTCTATTTCTATTTCTTATTTCTATTTCTAATTTTTATTTCTATTTCCATTTCCATTTCCATTTCCATTTCCATTTCTTATTTCTATTTCTTATTTCTATTTATTTCTATTTCTATTTCTTTCTATACGTATACCTATACCTATTCCTATTCTTATTCCTAGTCCTAGTCCTAGCCCTAGTCCTAATATCATATCCTAGGTTTTACCACTTTTTAGGGATTATTATTGGATTATTTATTTCCCTCCTGGCTGCTGTGGAGGAAAATGGCTCCTGCTGCTCCTCATGGAAAAGGACACAGATGCCGGCAGGAAGCCCATTTGCTTTGGGAGGAAATAGGGGCCTGACATCAACAGGAAGCGCTGTGTGGTAGAGCTGCTCCTGCCTTCAAGTGCGAGGGGCCTTGAAAACAATGTCAGCCTGCGGTGTAGGACTTGCTGGCAGGAAACGCGTGCACGCTGGTGTTTGCCGTGCAGAGGAAATGATAAGCACTACCTGGCCCTGACTTGGAGCAGAGATAGCATGGTGGAAAAAAAAAAGAAGAAAGAAAGAAAGAACAAAAAAAAAGGGGGTGACATTAAAAAAGGTTTTGTTTTGGTTTGGTGGTGGGTTTTTTTTTTTCATTAGTTCAGAGCCTGTCCCTTGCCAAATGGAAAACAAAATAAAGAGCAAAATATGGAATATATGAGGAATTCATTGTGGGGCTTTGGAAACTGAGGAGTACAGTGGTGGATTAATTGGAATTGCTCCTTTAGGAGCAGCTGGATATTGCTTTCCCCCCTACCCGCCCTCCACCCCATTGTTTGCACTGAGAATGACCCTCAGCTTGATAACTCTGGCATGTGTATTTATTGGGAGATGAAAGGAAGTAGAGGCTTGCATCCCATGTGGAACTGGGGGGATTTTCTGTAGGGCAGTAAAGTCATAGGAATATCATCTCCCACTTGGGGCAGAAGGATCTTGGGAATACAGAGTATTGTATAGATTGCATTGTGTTGTCTCTCCTGACTTAAACCTACTAGGAGAGAGGATACAAACCTGTTTGGGGAGCATGAAGATGCCATCACGATGTCATCTTTTGTTTAGCCTTCTTTCTTGATTTTTAGAGCCTGTAAAAGCCATATTGTACCTCCTTTCACCACTGACCTTCTGATAGAACTAGTTTCTGATACCCTATGCCTCTGGCAGTCAGTTGCAGAGGTACAGTCCTCACGGGTCAGCCCTGGAGAAACCATGCAGTATGCTCTGGGTGCATCTTGGTAGCTGTGTGCCAACATCCTGCGGTGCAGTGGAGGTAGAAGCAAACAGCATGGTGGGAAATATTTTCTTCTAAGTAATCCCAGCTCAGCATCAGACTCCAGAGGGTTGTGTCAAACCATCTGCAAATGCTGTTCTGCAACCTCTGCTGTCCTTGCAGCCTTTGGAGAGTGAGCGAGCTGCCCTCTTGCAACATATGTGAAGTGCTGATCTGCCACAAGGCTGGCAGATGGAGCAGTGCCATGCTCCCTGCTGTCTCTGAAAGAAGCCCTGAAGGTGCAGCACAGCATCCAGATGTCAGAGCCAGGCTGCTCAGCAGCTTATTTTATAGCTTTTTATCCTCCTGGGTGTATGGAAAAGAAAATATGATCCCTGTGATCAAGTCATAGATTCATAGAATGGTTTGGATTGCAAAGGACCTTAAAGATCATCTAGTTTCACCCCCTTGGCCATAGGCCAGGACACCCTCCACCAGACCAGATTGCTCAAGGCCTCCTCCACTGTGGTCTTGAACATCTCTGGGGGGTGGGAGGGGCATCAATGACCTCCCTGGGCAACCTGTTTCAGTGTCTCATCACCCTTACTGTAAAGAATTTCTTCCTAATATCCAGTCTAAATCTACCCTCTTCAAGCTTCAATCCATTCCCTCTTGTCCTATTCCTACAAGCCCTTGTAAGAGGGTTTTCTTGTAGGCCCCCTTCTGGAAGGCCACTATAAAGTCTCCCTGGTGCCTTCTTTTCTCCAAACTGAACAGCACCAACTCTCTCAGCCTGTCCCCACAGAGGAGGTGCTCCAGCCCCAGTCTATAAGGTATAGAATCACAGAATAGAGTCGATCTGGTTGGAAAAGGTTGCTGAGTCCTTGCTGAGCACCATGCCGAGCACCATGCCAAGGTCCCCAAATGACATGTCTACACATTTTTGAACCTTTCCAGGGTCAGTGTCTCCAAAACCTCCTTGGGCAGCTTGTTCCAATGCCTGACCACTCTTTCAGTAAGGAATGTTTTCCCAATATCCAATCCAAACCTCTTCTGATGCAACTTGAGGCCATTTCTTCTCATTCTATCACCTGATACTAGGGAGAAGAGACTGAACCCCACCTCACTACAACTTCTATTCAGGGAGTTGTGGAGAGTGAGAAGGTCTCCTCTCAGCCTCCTCTTCTCCAGACTAAACAATCCCAGTTCCCTCAGCTGCTCCTCAGAAGACTTGCTCTGCAGACCCTTCAGCATCTTTGTTGTCCATCTTTGGACCTGCTCCAGCACCTTAATCTCTTTCTTGTAGTGAGGGAACCAAATCTGAACTCAGTACCCAAGGTGTGGCCTCACAAGTGCTGAGTACAGGGGCACAATCACTTCCCTGGCCCTGCTGGCCACGCTGTGCCTGATACCAGCCAGAATGCTATTGGCCTTCTCAGTCACTACTGGCTCATGGACTTTAGCATACTGCAGGCTTTGGAGATGAAAAGGTGTCATCAAAATGGCCCATATCCATTGGCTACCCTTCTTAACTAAGCTGCTGAGTGAAACCAATAACTGAGACTTGTTTTGGACTTGATGATGTAGAAATTCCTGCATGCTTGAGGAATCCTTCCACAAACCAACAGCTTTATTTGGCTGAAAGTAAGTGCTTCACCCAGAAAGGCTTTCAGCACTGTAGCAGCATTGAGGGCAATGCACAAGCTAAGCAGACTTTGCCTGGGCCAGGGCAGCTTGAAAGATGTCTGTGGAAATAGCTGATTCTGTGGCTGACTGAGCAAGCATCAACAGGCAAGAGCACCAGCATGCAGGAATGCATCCCCTAGGTCTATGACATCAGCCTAGCAAGGCTTTTGCAGCTTTTGACTCTGCAAATACCACCTTTAGGTATTAGACCTTGAATGACACCTTACAAAAAGAGCTATTTCTCTGAGAAGAATTTTTTGGGTAACGCACATGAAAACTCTCAAATATATATAGAATCACAGAATCATAGAATCAATAAGGTTGGAAAAGACTTCAGAGATCATCAAGTCCAACCAACCACCCAGCACCTCATGACTAACTAAACCATGGTTTCAAGTGCCACATCCAATCCCTTTTTGAACACCTTCAGGGATGGTGACTCCACCACCTCCCTGGGCAGCACATTCCAATGGCCAATTACTCTTTCTGTGAAGAACTTTCTCCTCACCTTGAGCCTAAACTTCCCCTGGTACAGCTTGAGACTGTGTCCTCTTGTTCTGGTGCTGGTTGCTTGGGAGAAGAGACCAATTCCCTCCTGGCTACAATCTCCCTTCAGGTAGTTGTAGAAGGCAATAAGGTCTCCCCTGAGCCTCCTCTTCCCCAGGCTAAGCAACCCCAGCTCCCTCAGCCTCTCCTCACAGGGCTGTGCTCAAGACCTCTCCCCAGCCTCGTTGCCCTTCTCTGGACACATTCAAGTGTCTCAATGTCCTTCTTAAACTGAGGGGCCCAGAACTGGACACAGGACTCAAGGTGTGGCCTAACCAGTGCTGAGTACAGGGCACAATGACTTCCCTGCTCCTGCTGGCCACACTATTCCTGATCTAGGCTAGGATGCCATTGGCCCTCTTGGCTTCCCTCGCACCCTGCTGGCTCATGTTCAGCCTACTGTCAACCAGTACTCCCAGGCCCCTCTCTGCCATATGTATATGTTGATGCACAGAGATAGACATTTGTTTATAGAATCATAAAATTGTTTTGATTGGGAAAGACCTTTAAGACCGTTGAGTCCAAGCATTATCTAACTCTACTGTGCTAAACCACATCCCTCAGCACCACATCTCTGTATCTTTTAAATACCTCCAGGGACTGGGATTCAATCACCGCCCTGGGGAGTTTATTCCAGTGTTTAATAGCTCTTTTTGTTGAGTATTGTGTACAGAGTTCTGTGTGTTTGACCAGGTGCTGCTTCTGGCACAATTTTCTCCCTGCTGCAGCGATCGTGTGCCCTGGGCGTTACCCAGGATGGGTAGAACAGCATTGCCTTTCATTAAACAAACATCAGCAATTCAAGTCACCCACAGCTTAATCCTCTTCAAATAAAGACTGACCTTTTTTTCAGTCTCCTCTGAGCAGGGCTGGGAGGAGCTTTTCTAGGTGACCTTCTGCTGCCAGGAGCAGCCTTAATTCTTCACTCTGGGCTGAACTGTGCACCATCATCTTATGCTCTCGTAAAGCTGGCAAAAATGCTTCTAGCAAAGGGGCAATGGGTGGAAGCTGAGGCATAGGAAATTTCCTGTAAATATGAGGAAACCTTTTTCCACTGTGAGGGTGACAGAGCACTGGAACAGGCTGCCTGAGGAGGTTGTGGATTCTCCCTCTCTGGAGATATTCAAAACTCGCCTGGATGTGTTCCTGTGTGATCGTAGAATCACAGAATCAATAAGGTTGGAAATGACCTCAGAGATCATCAAGTCCAACCAACCACCCAGCACCTCGTGACTAACTAAACCATGGCTTCAAGTGCCACATCCAATCCCTTTTTGAACACCTCCAGGGATGGTGACTCCACCACCTCCCTGGACAGCACATTCCAATGGCCAATCTCTCTTTCTGTGAAGAACTTTCTCCTCTGCTGTAGGTGATCCTGCTCTGGAAGTGGGGTTGGATTGGATGGTATTTTGAGGTGCCTTCCAGCCCCTGAAATTCTGTGATTCTGTGATTTCTACACCTCATTTGCTAGTATTTGCATGCCATGGCGAGAAATAATAAAGAGCAGGACAAGCAGATTTGATTCTTCCTTACGGGAAAGGCTCGAGGTGAGGAGAAAGAGGACACAGTCTCAAGCTGCACCAGGGGAAGTTTAAGCTGGAGGTGAGGAGAAAGTTCTTCCCAGAAAGAGTAATTGGCCATTGGAATGTGCTGCCCAGGGAGGTGGTGGAGTCCCCGTCCCTGGAGGTGTTCAAGAGGGGATTGAAGCCATGGTTTAGTTAGTCATGAGGTGTTGGGTGTCAGGTTGGACTTGATGATCTCTGAGGTCTTTTCCAGCCTTGTTGATTCTCTGATTCTCTGAAAATACTGCTGAATTCAATGGGAATTTTTCCTGTATGAGTGTGGTTCTTTGGGTCACACCCAGACAGGCTTGCAATGGAAACACTCAGTCTAAATATATGCTCAGCAACTGAGCAAAGATGGAATGGATTTTGTACTGCTTGGCTGCATACTATAATGACTGATTATTGCTAGTGCCTTTGTGTGTTTGTTTTCAATCAGATTGACATCATGAAGCCTTATTTACTTTTTCTCAGAAGTCTGTTTTCATTTGCCTTTCACTTCTCATTTGCAGGCTTTATGGGTTTGTGTTTAGGCTCCTTCTCCATCTCCCTCTGCTATATAACGATCCTCCCTCCACAATTTTCTCTGCTCTGTGCCTGGAGTTGTTGACTATCCATAAACCAGCCCCATTGGACTAACCTCTGGAAATTGCTGTATCCAGGCTTCACTAGGAAAGCCCTAAAGGCATGATCAGTGAGAGGCCTGAGTGAAAGAGCACTGCTGCATACTCTTGTGTCAGCCTCTATCAGTACATCAGTGTGACAGAGGGCAAAATCAAAATGAGAGGAAAAGGTATAAATACGTTCTGTGACATCCAGCCATGCAATTTTTCATCCATTTGAGAGCTTGGCCCAGCTTCTCAGATACTTTATCCCTTGCTACCAAACATTACCCTTGGATCTAGTGGGGTGATTGGTCCCTGCTCTCACTCTCACACACCTGAGATCATTGCCACTGTTATTCTGCTCTCACTCTCAACACACCTGAGATCATTGCCACTGTCATTCTGTGTTAGTTGGCACAGTTGGATGTGCACTTAAAGCCTGGGAATGGATATCACATGCACTTGTAAATGACTTGCTGTGCAGCAAGCAAGCATGGAAGGAGAACCATCAGTGATAACAGATCTCCAGCCTATCCTTTCATATTGAAAGAGAGGATGGACATTTCCAGGGAAAGGACAACAGAAAGAAGTACAAGGCAGCCCACTTTACTGCAGCACCTTAGCTTATGAGACACTGCCCAACTCTTTGCTTCACCCTGTGTCTTCAGCAGCAGGTTAACAGCAGCATCATCTCCCCTGCAGCTGCCAGAAGCATTTGCTTGGGAGTCAGTTGCTTTTTCATCTAACAGTGAGAGAGCATGACAGAACAGCACAGAAGCTACAGACATATTCCAGAACAAGAGGACACAGTCTCAAGCTGCACCAGGAGAGGTTTAGGCTGGATGTTAGGAAGAAGTTCTTCATGGAAAGAGTTATTTGCCATTGGAATGTGCTGCTTGGGGAGGTGGTGGAGTCACCATCACTGGAGGTGTTTAGGAAGAGACTGGATGGGGTGCTTGGTGCCATGGTTTAGTTGATTAGATGGTGTTGGATGATAGGCTGGACTCGACGATCTCAAAGGTCTCTTCCAACCTGGTTAATTCTATTCTATTCTATTCTATTCTATTCTATTCTATTCTATTCTATTCTATTCTATTCTATTCTATTCTATTCTATTCTATTCTATTCCATTCCATTCCATTCCATTCCATTCCATTCCATTCCATTCCATTCCATTCTTTATAGAGATTGCTATAGAGCTCAGTGTATAGAGGTGGTGTTTGTGGAAGGCACACTACAAAGGACTTCTAAAGTGTTTAACCAGTAGCTGGTGTTTTTCACATGCACATGAAGATCTAAGCACCCAGAATGTCTTTCTAACAGTCCCAAAAGGCTTCCTGATATAGAAAAACCTGAAATCTCTACTGCTTGGCACACCAAAGTCCAAGTTGAAAAGGAATAATGAGCAGACAGACATTGATGTGTTGATCTCCTTTGGATTGCCTTTCTCCAGATTCTGGGATCCTAAGAGTCATCTCTAAGAGCTCCTACATGTCAAGGGAGATGTTGTTTTCTACACTCTTTTTTCAATGGAATGAAGCTGGAGGTGGGGAGATTGAGGCTGGAGGTGAGGGCAAAGTTCTTCCCCATGAGAGTGGTGAAGCCCTGGAATGGGTTGTCTAGGGAGGTGGTTGAGGCCCCATCCCTGGAGGTGTTTAAGAGCAGGCTGGATGAGGCTGTGGCCAGCCTGATCTAGTGTGGGGTGTCCCTGCCCATGGCAGGGGGGTTGGAACTAGATGATCCTTGTGGTCCCTTTCCAACCCTGACTGTTACTATGATACTAAGTCACATGTAGTAATTTTGGGACTGTAAGAAACTGAGCAAGCCTGCATCAGCCATCAGAGTCAGGTAAACGATGGAGGCTTATCCTCATAGTATCTGGGCATTTACTGAGATGGACCCCAGTTCATGATGGATGCTAGGTTGGACATGATGATCTCAAAGTCTCTTGCAACCTGGTTTATTCTATTCTGTTCTGTTCTATTCTATGATATGCAGATTCAAAACTATTCTGATGGTTTTGCTTTCTACCTGAGAGGAGTTTGTAGTGATGTAGGGGTTGTTCTCCTCTTCCTAGTAACAAGTGAAGGGACAAGAGGAAATGGCCTCAAGTTGCACCAGGGGAGGTTTAGGTTGGATATTAGGAGAAACTTCTTCACTGAAAGGGTTTTTAAACACTGGAACAGGCTGCCTAGGGAGGTGGTTGAATTGCCAACCCTGGAGTTGTTTAAAAGACAGGGATGTGGTGCTGAGGAACGTGGTTTAGCACCAGACTTGATAGAGTTAGATAATGGCTGGACTTGGTGGTCTTAAAGGTCTTTTCCTACCAAAGTGATTCTGTGAGTCTCAGATTCTACTGTATACCTGAAGCCAGTATCAGTGACCAGTGGCAGAAAAAGAGATGTGTCTGTTTTATTGGCAGAAGGGGAATATCCCAAGTCCCTTTTCTGAGACAGCGTGGATTGTCCACTTGCTTCAGAATTAATTGCCCCAATTGCTTCTGCTGTGGTGAGCAAAATGCTGCACAACATCCTCCCTAATCTGAGCTGTTAAGGTTCAAATAGCTCTGTGAGTATGTGCAGAGCTCATTGAGCTGCCCTGCAGAAGCTAAGCTGCTATTTTCTGAGGTGGCTGTACCACAGAGTCATAAAAAGCTAGGAATGGAGATATCCTGTTCGGTTATCTGGCCTGGGTTTTTTTCCCCAGGAAACCCACAGCAGGATGTTTTCCTAACAAAACTATTCTAGTACTTAGCCCAACCTCTATTCAAAAGTGCCTGTGTGACAGAATTTGCCAGCTATGTCAAGGTACTAGGCACGTTTCAGAGGGGCATGGTGACCTTCAGGCTTGAGAGTCAGCATTCGATGTCTGCTTGTTCAGGGCTTTCTCTTAGGCTTTCTTTGATGTGTGTTGTTAATGAGCTGGCCAGACCTGCCCACAGGCTGTTTCATTTCTCCCTGAAACATCAGAGTTGTCAGATTGCTCTGGAAAATCAGGTGTTTTTTTTCAGTGGGGCCCAGTGACAGGACAAGAGATAACAGACACAAAATTGGACATAGGACATTCCATTTGAACATAAGGAAATACTTCTTTCCTTTCAGGGTGCTTAGCCTGGAGAAGAGGAAGCTCAGAGAAGACCTTCTTGCTGTCTACAACTACCTGAAGGGAGGTTGTAGCCAGGTGGGGGTTGGTCTCTTCTCCCAGGCAAGCAGCACCAGAACAAGAGGACACAGTCTCAAGCTGTGCCAGGGGAGGTTTAAGCTGGAGGTGAGGAGAAAGTTCTTGCCAGAAAGAGAGATTGGCCATTGGAATGTGCTGCCCAGGAAGGTGGTGGAGTCACTGTCCCTGGAGGTGCTCAAGAGGGGATTGGACTTGGCACTTGAAGCCATGGTTTAGTAGTCATGAGGTGTTGGGTGACAGGCTGGACTTTAATATCTGAGGTGTCTTCCAACCTTATTGATTCTATGATCATGTTAGTGGTGCCACTGACTCCTTTCAGTCCAGGCTTGCAGGCTGTGTTCAAACCCATTTGCTTGAAAACAGAATGCCACACTGTGAACATTGCTCAGCATTTCCACTTCCCACCCAGGCCATGAAGGGTGGTGGCTCACAGCATCTGGCAGATTTGAGCTCTGTTTTTCCTACATCTTTGCCCACCAGCAGCACAACTGCATTCAAGAAGATGTTTTCACCAGAAGGGCACAGCACTGTTCTGCAACCATTGCAACCTTGCAGAGACATTTCCCACAGAAAAAGAGGGGAGGCAACCCCCCCCCCAAAAAAAACCCCAAAACCCAAACAACAACCAACCATGAAGCATGTGACTTAGATAGGGATTCAGTTTTGCTCCAGTTCTGGGCACCTAAAATTAAGGACATTGAGACACTTGAACGTGTCCAGAGAAGGGCAACAAAGCTGGGGAGAGGCCTTGAGAACAGCCCTGTGAGGAGAGGCTGAGGGAGCTGGGGTTGCTTAGCCTGGAGAAGAGGAGGCTCAGGGGAGACCTCATTGCTGTCTACAACTACCTGAAGGGAGGTTGTAGCCAGGTGGGGGTTGGTCTCTTCTCCCAGGCAACCAGCACCAGAACAAGAGGACACAGTCTCAAGCTGTGCCAGGGGAAGTTTAGGCTCAAGGTGAGGAGAAAGTTCTTCACAGAAAGAGTAATTAATTGGCCATTGGAATGTGCTGCCCAGGGAGGTGGTGGAGTCACCATCCCTGGAGGTGTTCAAGAGGGGATTGGACGTGGCACTTGAAGCCATGGTTTAGTTAGTCATGAGGTGTTGGGTGACAGGTTGGACTTGATGATCTCTGAGGTCTTTTCCAACCTTATTGATTTGATGATTCTCTCCACACAGGCAGAATCACCTTGGCATCAGCTGTTTGACTTTTTGTAACTGTGTTTATGGCAGCTAAGGGGGAAGAGCGAAGGAGTCGTCTAACAGGGTGATTTAGTTTTAAGCCTGTGTGGTATCATTTAGCAATCTCGTGTTATTCAAACACAGGGATGTGTGTTTGCATGGGGGTTTATGGTAGCTCATGCTAACAGCCAAACACAACACTGGAGTTTGATGGTGAGATGGTTTATTTTTGCTTCTTCTGTGAAATGAGCTTTGCACTGGTGAAAAGTGTGCATAGACATGCTGGAGACTGAAGCCCTCTGTTTGTCCTTACAGCATTTATTTTCAGGCAGGACAAATCCTCCTTCAGTTCTGGCAAATTCGTCACTGAGCAGGAGAGAGGCTCTGCAGTCATTTCAGATGCCATGGTCCCTTCTTTCCTTGGAAAAAGAGGTGGAAGGCGAAGGAGATGATACCTGGAGTCAGAGTGGCTGGAGAGCAGCCAGGCAGGAAGGGACCTGGGGTTACTGGTTGAGAGTAGGCTGAACATGAGCCAGCAGTGTGCCCAGGCAGCCAAGAAGGCCAATGGCATCCTGGCCTGCATCAGGAATACTGTGGCCAGCAGAAGCAGGGAAGTCATTGTGCCCTGTGCTCAGCACTGGTTAGGCCACACCTTGAGTCCTGTGTCCAGTTCTGGGCCCCTCAGTTTAGGAAAGATGTTGAGTTGCTGGAAGGTGTCCAGAGAAGGGCAACAAAGCTGGGGAGGGGTTTGGAGCACAGCCCTGTGAGGAGAGGCTGAGGGAGCTGGGGTTGCTTAGCCTGGAGAAGAGGAGGCTCAGAGGAGATCTTATTGTTGTCTACAGCTACTGAAGGGAGGTTGTAGCCAGGAGGGGGTTGGTCTCTTCTCCCAGGCAACCAGCACCAGAACAAGAGGACACAGTCTCAAGCTGCACCAGGGGAAGTTTAGGCTCAAGGTGAGGAGAAAGTTCTTTATAGAAAGAGTAATTGGCCATTGAAATGTGCTGCCCAGGGAGGTGGTGTAGTCACCATCACTGGAGGTGTTTAATAAGAGACTGGATGGGGCACTTGGTGCCATGGTTTAGTTAATTAGATGGTGTTGGGTTATAAGTTGGACTCGATGATCTTTGAGGTCTTATCCAACCTGGTCAATTCAATTCAATTCAATTCAATTCAATTCAATTCAATTCAATTCAATTCAATTCAATTCAATTCTAGTCTAGTCTAGTCTAGTCTAGTCTACCCTACCCTATCCTATCCTATCCCATCCTATCCCATCCTATCCTACCTATAGCTGCCATAGGTTATATCTACGCACTGGGATGCAAGCTGGAATTGCGACCGCTGTGCTGGGAGCTGCAGGGAGGAGTGCAGCCTTTGATCTTCTTTGGAATCTGTTTCTCAGCCAACCTTATGCTTAGGGAAAAATCAGACAAGCTCAGCAAAAAGCAGAAAAGGAGAGAAAAATAATTAAAAGGGAAAAGAACTAAAAAGAGCAAGAAATCCAATGAATCAGCAATCAGCAGCAAAGCTCGTGATTTGAAGTAGGAAGCACCAGGAAATGCAGAAGCATTTCACATCAGAGATATTGGCTTTCAAGTCAGTGCTGCTCCTTTCCTGTGATTAAGAGGCTAAGTTAATATATTAATATGTTCTAAAATGGGGACTGGCTTGTTCTTTGTCTTTGTGCAAAACAACAGCTCTTCCTTAGTGCAGGCTGAAATGCTTATTGGTAAGGAGACACTATGTCTTAAGTTAGTCATTTAAATTGCAACAAGAGACTATATTGGTGGCATAATGGTGGCATAAAAATGCCCACAAGTTTTTGAATGGCTTCAGGATTCATTTTTGAGAGAAAGGAGGAAAAAAAACCAACAACCCAAACCAAACACAAACCCCCAAATCCCCAACCCTTACTGCTTCCTGCAAGTCAAACATCAAACATTTGGTGTTCCAGGGGAAATCAGAGGTCTGCGTTTATCCTCTCATTACTTGAACTAGAATGAAATTAAAATTAGAGGGGATAAGAAACCTCTCCCATGTGGCATAAACCAACCACCAAGGAGGACCTGAGTAGCTTTGGCACTGATATTTATCCTTGTTAGGACCCTTCTGAGAGAACACCAGAAGGATAAAGAGAAAAGCAAAGCCTGCTGCTATTCAGTCCGGTGCAGTTTACCCTGGGCATATGACCCAGTCCACCTTAGCTAAAGAGAAGCACAGCTTTACTGGACAGCACTCACACTGATTGGTTAGGGTGGCTGACTCAGCAATCTCCTCACTAAAGTCCTTCTGTAACCCAGGGACACTGAGAGTTTATTCTAGAAGGTGGCACTGAAGGCTGCAGGTCATTGATAACATTTCCTGCTGGACCAGGCTCTTTCTTGCTCTTTGCTGACTTTGGTGGAAGGCCAGGAAGTCATCCTCCCAGCTGTCACTAGATGAGATAACTCCTTCTCTTTCTAATGTCTTCTCATACTTGGACTGCTCATGATTTAGTTAGATACCTGCCTTAAGGCTTCCCAAGCTCTGATGCAAAATCATAGAATCATAGAATCAATAAGGTTGGAAGAGACCTCAAAGATCATCAAGTCCAACCTGTCACCCAAGAACTCATAACTAGTAAACCATGGCACCAAGTGCCATGTCCAATCCCCCCTTGAGCACCATGAGGGATGGTGACTCCATCACCTAAATGCTCAGCCTTGTGCCAGATGAAGCCTTTGTCAGGCAGGTGAAGAGTGAACACCTTGCTCGCTGGTGGGGAGGTTTGAGGGGTGGTGGTGCTATGGCTGGAAAGGGACAGGAGAAAACAGAAACCCCCTAAACCCATCCCTGTGAGGCAATGGGGTCAGTGCATTGGAAGCCAGAGGGATGAGATGGGGAGGAAGGCATGATACCTGGATGCAGCACACGTGTGAAGGAGATGGCACAACTGTGGTCACAGAGAAGGCCCTTGCAGAGGTGACTCTGTATGTACACTGATCTTGGAGGGGATACCCAGTGAGAGTGGAATGAGTTACTCTGACTGCCCTTCTGGTTTAGTATTGTTCAGGGGAAAGAGGAGTATTGTCTTTTGTGTGCAGTATGTTTATAACTCAATTTCCCTTCTGACTGATGCCTTGCTCCATGTTCTCTTCTCCCCCTCCATCTGGTTTCTATTGTAGTTTTAAATGAGGACAGTTTGGCTGTCTGGCAGAACAAACAGGGTCTGTGTGACACCAGCTGCCTCTTCCAACTTCTAAGCCTCCAGCACAGTTTTAATTATAGAAGTGTCAAGATTGGACACCCCCCTCACCCCCCTCACCCCCCTTCTATGCCTGCACGCACACACACAGAGGCCCTGCTACAAATCCCATCCACATCTTCCTGCAGAAGATACCCAGCTCTGTGATTTCCATTGCCCTGTAATGCTGAATAGACTCCTGATGTCCTGACTCAAAGTAATCCTATAGGGATCTGTGATGCCTATATTGTCTTTGGCAAGGAGCACTCCCATGTTTGACCTGGACATGTTCCTGTGTGATTTAATCTAGGTGATTGTGCCTTAGCAGGGGGGTTGGACCAGCTGATCATCAGAGGTCTCAACAGGCTGGGGTCAGAGGGGCTGGAGAGCAGCCAGGCAGAAAGGGACCTGGGGGTACTGGTTGAGAGTAGGCTGAATATGAGCCAGCAGAGTGCCCAGGGGGCCAAGAAGGCCAATGCCATCCTGGCATGTATCAGGAACAGTGTGGCTAGCAGGGTCAGGAAAGTCATTGTGCCCTGTGCTCAGCACTGGTTAGGCCACACCTTGAGTCCTGTGTCCAGTTCTGGGCGCCTCAGTTTAGCAAAGATGTTGAGTTGCTGGAAGGTGTCCAGAGAAGGGCAACAAAGCTGGGGAGGGGTTTGGAGCACAGCCCTGTGAGGAGAGGCTGAGGGAGCTGGGGTTACTTAGGCTGGAGAGGGGGAGGCTCACAGGAGACCTTATTGCTCTTTACAACTACCTGAAGGGAGGTTGTGACCACGTGTGGATTGCTGTCTTCTCCCAGGCAACCAGCACCAGAACAAGAGGACAAAGTCTCAAGCTGTGCCAGGGGAGGTTTAGGCTGCATATTAGGAAGAAATTCTTCATAAAGAGAGTGATTTGCCATTGGAATGTGCTGCCCAGGGAGGTGGTGGAGTCACCATCACTGGAGATGTTTAGGAAGAGACTGGATGGGGCGCTTGGTGCCATGGTTTAGTTGATCAGATGGTGTTGGGTGATGGGTTGGACTTGATGATCTTGAAGGTCTCTTCCAACCTGGCTTATTCTATTCTTTTCTATTCTATTCTATTCTATTCTATTCTATTCTATTCTATTCTATTCTATTCTATTCTATTCCATTCCATTCCAACCCCTACCATTCTGTGGTTCTATGTGATTCTATATGTAAAGGACATGCCAGTATTTGCATCTCCTCTCACTCAGCTGACCACAGCCTTTGTTTTGGTTCATTAGTAGCCACATCTGAAATAAGCAAACCACCTCAGAAACACCTGGAAGTGGGAGGGAGCTGTTCACTAATGGGCTAACCTCACCTCCCCCTAATGCCCAGAAGACTTGGCTTTGTAGGAGATCAGAGCTGCTTAGGAATTTCAGAGCTGCAGGTTCTACCCAAAGAAAACATTTACCTGTGCTCCAGTTTCACACAAGCACTGCATTTAGGGGCTTGCATTGCAGGAAGGCGCTGCAGCCCCTTCACCTCCAGGGACCTGAGGTCAAAGCCTGCAATTTTTGGTTGCAAGTGAGGTGTGTCCTATGTGGGCTTAATTTTTGACATGACAAAGCTGCCACACATTTTGGTGTTAACAGCTCCCTTTCCTTAGAGATGCAGGGCTGTACAGCCTGTGTGCACACAGTCCATTCCTTAGTGTGTTTGAAAGGCCAGCACAGCTTCCAGTGAGACTAAATCATGTTGAGTGCTGACGCTGCCAGAAGGCTGCTCAAGCATCAGAGAGCTGCTTTCCTGGGGATTGTTAGAGGAGTCACTTTTCCTCATGAATTTAAATTTCTGGTTGAGAGAAATACTCAGGTTTGGGCTGAATACCTTGGCTGCTTGCCCATCCTTTGGTACATTTAGAATTTGCTGCTGCTGCTGGCTAAAGGGCTCTTGAAGTGGTCCAGAAGACAAGGAGCAAGGGGTGCAAGCTGTCTTCATAAGAGCCAAGGAACTGGTATGGCTGTCTTCATAAGAGCCAAGGGCACTGGTAGAGAGATGTGAGAAGCCCTGGGCTGGAAAAGCAGGGAAGAGGCTGGTGAGAGGTCTGGAGCACAAGCCCTATGAAGGGATTGGACGTGGCACTTGGTGCCATGGTCTAGTAGACATGAGGTCTTAGGTGACAGGTTGGACTTGATGATCCTTGAGGTCTTTTCCAACCTTGTTGATTCCATGATCAGTCAGAAATGATGAGGCTGTGTGGTGGGTTGAAGTTTCCCCTCCAACATTAACTTTGCCAGACCAACTCAGTTAGAAGCAAATGAAGCTGTATTCACAAGCAGAATCTACACTCTACAATGGAATGGAATGAATGTGTACAAAATACACAGGATTTACAATATTATACAGGTATTTACAATTAATCATAGAATCATAAAATCATAGAATCATTCAGGATTGGAAGGAACCACAAGGATCATCTAGTTCCAAACCCCCTGCCATGGGCAGAGACACCTCACACTAGATCAGGCTGGCCACAGCCTCATCCAGCCTGGGCTTAAACACCTCCAGGGATGGGGCCTCAACCACCTCCCTGGACAACCCATTCCAGGGCTTCACCACTCTCATGGGGAAGAACTTTGCCCTCACCTCCAGCCTCAATCTCCCCACCTCCAGCTTCATTCCATTCCCCCTAGTCCTATCACTACCTGAGATCCTGAGAAGTCCCTCCCCAGCCTTCTTGTAGCCCCCTTCAGATACTGGAAGGCCACAATTAGGTCACCTCGGAGCCTTCTTTTCTCCAGACTGAACAGCCCCAAGGTTCCCCCTGGCCAAGGACCAAGGGAAGATACTAGCTTCTCCTTCCCTGCCTCTCCCCTTACAGTCCTGTACAAAAGGGACAAGAGAAAAGAGCAGACAAGTTAGACTTAGCCAAGGCCAGCCAAAAGCAGATTCTCTCTCCTGAGCGAAGCAAAACCAGGCAGAGATCAGAAGAAAAGAGAAAAGGGGAGAATTATTCAGGTACAGCTCCTCTTAGAGAAGATATTTACCCAATGAATTTGTTTAGAATAATCTTTTGTTTTCCTTTTTACACCCCATAGTGATTTATTTACATTTTCCTGCTTTTCTGCTCAAAAACTGTAACTGCATTTCAAAGGCCTAGCCTAAAACCAGCACAGGCTGGAAGTCACTTGCCTTTCTAGTTTTTGCTTAGTTTTCTATTTTTATTGTTCTTCAATTTCTAGGCTGCTCATCATCATATGATCTGAGTTCCCTACTGCAGTTACAGATCATCACAAAGATCCTCTTTCTTGATATGTCACTTAGGCTTTCTGTGGCAAGGATTTCACAGAATCACAGGATCACAGGATGTTAGGGGTTGGAAGGGACCTCTGGAGGTCTTCAAGTCCAACCCCCCCACCCTGCCAGAGCAGGGCTAATAATCTAGCTCAGGTCACACAGGAACACATCCAGATGGGTCTTGAAAGTCTCCAGAGAAGGAGACTCCACAGCCTCTCTAGGCAGCCCATTTCAGTGCTCTATGACCCTCACAGAGAAGAAGTTCTCCCTCATGTTGAGGTGGAACCTCCTGTGCTGTAGTTTATATCCATTACCCCTTGTCCTATCACAGGGTGCAATGGAGAACAGCCTGTCCTCTCCCTCCTGACACCCAGTCCTCATATATATTTATTAGATCCCCTCTCAGTCTTCTCCTCTCCAGACTAAAAAGCCCTAGGTCTCTCAGCCTTTCTTCATAAGGCATGTGCTCTAGTCCCTTAATCATCATCACAAATTCTGGGGATTGGAAGGGACCTCTGGGTATCATCTAGTCCAACCCCTGCTAGAGCAGGATCACCTAGGCTAAATCACACAGGAGCACATCCAGGCATGTTTGGAATGCCTCCAGAGAGAGAGACTCTACAGCCATTCTGGGCAGCCTGTTCCAGTGCTCCAGAACCCTCAAGGTGAATAATTCTTGTCTTTACATGGAACCTTCTGTGTTTCAATCTGTGTCCATTGCCCCTTGGCCTGCAATGGTCCTGAACTTTGAGCAGAAGAACTCAGGGAAGGTCCATCCAGAGCCATTACCTCTGTGGTGTTGCAAAGAGGCAGTAACTGCTATAAATGGCTTTCCAGTCAAATGTATGGCTTAGTCTGTTTTCTTCCACACAGCTTTCCAAAAGTGCAGTGCAGCAGAGTCAGCACTGCAGTGGGGAACTTCAACTTCTTCACTGACTGTGGTTTTTGTGTGCTTATGCTGTGGGGAGCGCCGCGTTAAGTACACAGAAGTTTCTAGCACCTAATAAGGAAGGGCTCTCTTACTGTTATTGTTATAACCAGGGTTGTTATAGTACTGGGGACAGGGAGGCTTGCTCTGACCAAGAAGATGAAGGTTTGCTATACCTATATAATGGGGGGAAAAATTAAACATGTGCTTTGGGTCCGCACTGGGATGTAAACATTGTGCCTCGGGCCTCTCTCAGCTTTGAGGCTGGCAAAGCCTTTGGCTGGTTACATTGGCAAGAGTTCTTTTGAAGCCTATGTCAGATTTTGTCAGTGTGCAGGTCTAGTCAATATTTGAAGTTTGTGCCCACTCTGTGGGAGTTTGGGAGCACTAAACTGTGGGTGTGTAGGCTTATATGGAAGTGCAAATGCTCCTCTGACTTTCATCCAAGCCAATCAGACCATCTTGGTGCAATTCAGTGAGGCTGGAGCTCTGTCTTGAGGAGGGGGGAGGTTCCAGGGACTGCATGTTTTACCTCATGCTTTCAATTAGAATCAAATTGCCTTCCTTCTTCCTTCTTTCTTTCTCTCTTTTTCTTTCTTTCTCTTTCTTTCTTTCTTTCTTTCTTTCTTTCTTTCTTTCTTTCTTTCTTTCTTTCTTTCTTTCTTTCTTTCTTTCTTTCTTTCTTTCTTTCTTTCTTTCTTTCTTTCTTTCTTTCTTTCTTTCTTTCTCTTTCTTTCTTTCTTTCTTTCTTTCTTTCTTTCTTTCTTTCTTTCTTTCTTTCTTTCTTTCTTTCTCTTTCTTTCTTTCTTTCTTCCTTTCTTTCTTTCTTTCTTTCTTTCTTTCTTTCTTTCTTTCTTTCTTTCTTTCTTTCTTTCTTTCTTTCTTTCTTTCTTTCTTTCTTTTTCTTTCTTTCTTTCTCTCTTTCTTTCTCTCTTTCTTTCTTTCCTTCTTTCTTTCCTTCTTTCTTTCCTTCTTTCCTTCTTTCCTCCTTTCTTTCCTTCTTTCTCTCTTTCTTTCTTCCTTTCTTTCTTCCTTTCTTTCTTTCTTGAAAAGAGAAAGGGAGAGAGAGAAACCTTACCTTCCTTCCCACCATGTTCCAGTGACCTCAGGGCTGGTTCATTGTCGTATAGAATAGAATAGAATAGATAGAATAGAATAGAGTAGAGTAGAGTAGAATAGAATAGAATAAAATAGAATAGAATTAACCAGTTTGGAAGAGACCTTCTAGATCATCGTGTCCAACCTGTCATCCAACACCACCTAATCAACTCCACCATGCAACCAAGCACCCCATCCAGTCTCCTCCTAAACACCTCCAAAGATGGTGACTCCACCACCTCCCCAGGCAGCACATTCCAATGGCCAATCATTCTCTCTGTGTAGAATTTCCTCCTAACATCCAGTCTGAACCTCCCCTGGCACAGCTTGAGACTGTGTCCTCTTGTTCTGGTGCTGGTTGCCTAGGATAAGAGACCAACCCCCACCTGGCTACAACCTCCCTTCAGGGAGTTGTAAAGAGCAGTAAGATCTCCTCTGAGCCTCCTTTTCTCCAGGCTAAGCAACCCCAGCTCCCTCAGCCTCTCCTCACAGGGCTGTGCTCCAAACCCCTCCCCAGCTTTGTTGCCCTTCTCTGGACACCTTCCAGCAAGCCCAGAACTGGACACAGGACTCAAGGTGTGGCCTAACCAGTGCAGTGTACAGGGGCAGAATGAGTTCCCTGCTCTTGCTGGCCACACTGTTCCTGATACAGGCCAGGATGCCATTGGCCTTCTTGGCTGACTGGGCACCCTGCTGGCTCATGTTCAGCCTACTAGCAACCAGTACCCCCAGGTCCCTCTCTGCCTGGCTGCTCTCCAGCCACTCTGACCCCAGGCTGTAGCACTGCATGGGGGTGCTGTGGCCAATGTGCAGAACCACATATGTCAATGAGTGTGGCATGGCACAACCATATCTTCACTTTGTCAGTTGACTGTGGTCACTTTCTGGGAGGCTTATTTTCCCTGTATTTCTCCCACGACTGTGCCCTTCTCTGTATCTGCAGAAAGGCTCTTCTGTTGTTTCACCAAACTGTCTCCTCTGTGGTGATGGCTTGTATGAGTTCTTGGTGTGTGTTCATTAGGCATCTTGGCTTGTTTTCCTCTCCTAGTCCCCTACGTGCTGAAGAGCTGTGCAGAGTTCATTGAGACTCATGGCATTGTGGATGGGATCTACCGGCTCTCAGGAGTGACATCCAACATACAAAAGCTGAGGTAAGGGCAACCTTGGCTGAGCACCAGAGGGGCTTGGTCAGATTGCTTGGTACTTATTGTCTGTGAGTCCCCCAAGCATAGACTAGGGCCCAACAGATCTCTAGGCTGATTGAGAGGATAAACCATCTCTGAAGCTGGTGACAGTGAGACACAACATTTCAGTGTGCATTCTAGTAATGGAACTAGGGGGAATGGATCCAAGGTAGAGGAGGGGAGATTTAGAATAGACGTCAGGAAGAAGTTCTTCCCCAGGAGGGTGGTGAGACACTGGAAGAGGTCGCTCAGGGATGTGATGGAAATTGCATTCCTGAATGTTCTTAAGGCCAGGCTGGATGCAGCTCTGGGCAACCTGATTTAGTGGAAAGTGTCCCTGCCCATGGCAGGGGATTTGGAACCAGGTGGTTCTTGGCGTCCCTTCCAACTGTGACAATTCTGTGATTCTGTGTGATTCAGGGATTAGTCCATGGCAAAGAAGAAGTTATCTCCCTCTGCATCTATTAATAGGAAAGGCCTGGAGGGTCTCAGCACAAATGCTGAGTTGTTCTCTCTCAATTCAAGACAAAGCAATCTTTTTATATCAATTTGGAGTCCACTCACGGTACTATGTTAGGGAAACCAATGACTAATTGAAACCTTGGAGACAAACTGGGCTGGGCTACTGAGAGATCTCTGCTTTAAAGCCTCTTTTTTCCCTTCTTGCTGTGAAAGAGCATTTAGGGTGGACTACTGGGATGCTACAGCTATTGTTCACCTCTGCTGTTATGTTTCAATGTTGTTTCAGACAAGAGTTTGTGTCTGACCAATGCCCAGACCTGACAAGAGAAGTTTACCTCCAGGACATCCACTGTGTGGGGTCACTCTGCAAGCTCTACTTCAGGGAACTGCCCAACCCTCTCCTCACCTATGAGCTCTACAAGAAATTCACGGTGAGACCCTTTGCTGTTCTCATTCCTCTCCAGCAGTGTGGATGTGTTGCAGGTTTCTCCATGACAGCTGCTTGGAATTCACTCTGAAGTCCTGGCTTCTGGTGCATCTATCTGTATAAACATTTCCCAGTGCTCTTCCCTTCTCATCTTGTGCTGGCTCTCTTTCCCTGTCCTTGTTCCTTTCCCCCAATTTCTGTTTATTTCTCTCGGTTTCTCTGCTGTTTCCTCCCCTTTATCTTGGTAAATTTTCCACCTCATTGCTTCCCTACTGCTGCTCTTTCTTATCCCTGTGCACCTCCTCCCAGAATTACTAATTCTCTTTCCTTTCCTCATTACTGTCCATCACCAAGAGCCTGCTGTGTAAGCTGGGGCTTGTGATCATAGAATCATAGAATCAACAAGGTTGGAAAAGACCTCAAAGATCATCAAGTCCAACCTGTCACCCAACACCTCGTGACTACTAAACCATGGCACCAAGTGCCAAGTCCCTCTTGAACACCTCCAGGGATGGGGACTCCACCACCTCCCTGGGCAGCACATTCCAATGCCTAACAACTCTCTCTGGGAAGAACTTTCTCCTCACCTGCAGCCTAAACTTCCCCTGGCGCAGCTTGAGACTGTGTCTTCTTTTTCTGGTGCTGGTTGCCTGGGAGAAGAGACCAACCCCCACCTGGCTACAACCTCCCTTCAGGTAGTTGTAGAGAGCAATCAGGGTCTCCCCTGAGCCTCCTCTTCTCCAGGTTAAGCAACCCCAACTCCCTCAGCCTCTCCTCATAGGGCTTGTGCTTGAGGTCTCTGCCCAGCCTCGTTGCCCTTCTTTGGACATGTTCAAGTGTCTCAATGTCCTTCTCAAATTGAGGGGTCCAGAACTGGACCCAGGACTCAAGGTGTGGTCTAACCAGGGCTGAGAACACTGCTCCTGCTGGCCACACTATTTGTGATGCAGGCCAGGATGCCATCGGCCTTGTTGGCCACCTGGGCACACTGCTGGCTCCTGTTCATAATCATAAGGGTGCAGTTTCCTCCTCCCTGTCCCTGTGACAGTCCCTGACACATGCACAAACGGATGGCTCAGCCTCCATGCGGAGCACCAACCTCTCTGCAGCCGCAGCGGTTTTCATGCAGTTTGTCAGAGCGCACGTGACGAGGTTGTGTCAGCCCCGGGGTATCAGGTCCATCATGATCATGCCACAAATACAGATGGCAGAGGAAAGTGGCAGGTGGCCAAACAGAATTCTCCAACCTTGTTTAAAGAGGTTGCAATTCAAAGAGAAGTCGCTTGATTCTGCGAAACAACCATAGATTATACATGGATACAGCTGGAGCCTGGGAGCAGACTGCCGGTGGGGGGGGGAGCAGACAAATAAGACCACCAAGCCTGAATTTTTCAGAGAGTTGGCTAATTTTGATGCCAGGGAATATTTCATTAGAAGAGGGCACAGCATGCTATGCTTGTTGATTAGGCTGCCTGCTTCTCACCCTTCTAAACCCACTTTCAGTTGTTGTTTATGGCACCGACGAATCTAAATGGGATCATCCAGGCTGGGATCTGATGTGCCTGGAGGTGTGAATTTCCAGCTCAAAGAATTCACCAGCTTCTTAGAACAGCTGGGGTGGGAGAAGGAGAAGGATTGATTCCTCAGTGTTGGAAACATCCGCTCTTTGTTAGGAATTTCTGTCATCCTACTCTTTCCTATTTGCTGAGAGGTGGAGAACAGACAGCGCCAAAACCATCAGACGTTGCAGAGAAGTTTTGCAAAGTCACATCCAAGTGAAAGGGGAAGTGGCAAGCAGCTCTAGCTTCAGATGCTACTGTTTGCTTTGCTGCTAGCCTGAATCAAGAGCTTCCAAACACACTGTTATGGCACAGGAGGCATTGACAGGGTTCAGTGCTGGGCCCCATGCTCTTTAAGATCTTTATTGATGATCTGGATGAGGGGATTGAGTCCGTCATCAGTAAGATTGCAGATGACACCAAGCTGGGGACAGGTGTTGATCTGTTAGAGGGTAGAAGAGATCTGCAGAGGACCTTACCAGGCTGGAAAGACGGGCAGAGTCCAAGGGCATGAGATACAGTACATTTAAGTGCCAGGTTCTACACATTGGCCACAACAAACCCATGCAGTGCTACAGGCTGGGGTGAGAGTGGCTGGAGAGCAGCCAGGCAGAGAGGGACCTGGGGGTACTGATTGACAGTAGGCTGAACATGAGCCAGCAGTGTGCCCAGGGGGCCAAGAAGGCCAGTGACATCCTGGCCTGTATCAGGAACAGTGTGGCCAGCAGGAGCAGTGAAGTCATTCTGCTGCTATACTCAGCACTGGTTAGGCCACACCTTGAGTCCTGTGTCCAGTTCTGGGCCCCTCAGTTTAGGAAAGATGTTGAGTTGCTGGAAGGTGTCCAGAGAAGGGCAACAAAGCTGGGGAGGGGTTTGGAGCACAGCCCTGTGAGGAGAGGCTGAGGGAGCTGGGGTTGTTTAGCCTGGAGAAGAGGAGGCTCAGGGGAGACCTTATTGCTCTCTATAACTCCCTGAAAGGAGGTTGTAGCCAGGACGGGGTTGGTCTCTTCTCCCAGGCAACCAGCACCAGAACAAGAGGACACAGTCTCAAGCTGCACCAGGGGAGGTTTAGGCTGGATGTTAGGAAGAAATTCTTCATAGAAAGAGAGATTGCCCATTGGAATGTGCTGCCCAGGGAGGTGGTGGAGTCACCATCCCTGGAGGTGTTCCAAAAGGGATTGGCCGTGGCACTTGAAGCCATGGTTTAGTTAGTCATGAGGTATTGGGTGATAGTTTGGACTTGATGACCTCTGAGGTCTTTTCCAACCTTATTGATTCTATGATTCTATGATCTCTAAGCTAGAGATAGTCAGGATGAATGAGATCTTGAAAACACAGGGTATCATTCAACCATTCACAGTAACTGATGAGTCTCATTCTTGCTGAAGCTATTTGGTTGATGCCTTTTTGGCAATTGCTACTGATTTGTGAAAGAAAAAATGCTGCAAAGGAAACATGAAGATGGAAACTTTTATGTTTTAGGAAGGAATGTTTGCTGAAAAGTGCAGTTTGGGGCTGATGACTTGCAGATTTTCAGTAGATATATTTGGTAAATAGTTTAACTCAAAAGCAAAAGGGAACACATTTCTATCCCTGATGAAATGTTTCCTTTACAAATACTTTCTAAAGGGAAATGTTTCACCATTAAATCAACACATCTGACTCTTCAATAGAATGTCTCTCAGAAAAGGGTTAAACAGCCCCAAGTTAGGATGAGAGCTTCTCTCACTTTTGGTTGGGTGTGCTACTTTGGTCTTCAGTACAGCTTGAGTCCTGTGTCCAGTTCTGGGCCACTCAGTTTAAGAAGGACATTGAGACACTTGAGTGTGTCCAGAGAAGGGCAACGAGGCTGGGGAGAGGCCTTGAGCACAGCCCTGTGAGGAGAGGCTGAGGGAGCTGGGGTTGTTTAGCCTGGAGAAGAGGAGGCTCAGGGGAGACCTCATTGCTGTCTACAACTACCTGAAGGGAGGTTGTAGCCAGGAGGGGGCTGGTCTCTTCTCCCAGGTAACCAGCACTAGAACAAGAGGACACAGTCTCAAGCTGTGCCAGGGGAAGTTTAGGCTGGAGGTGAGGAAGAAGTTCTTCCCAGAAAGAGTAATTAATTGCCCATTGGAATGTGCTGCCCAGGGAGGTGGTGGAGTCCCCATCCCTGGAGGTGTTCAGGAGGGGCTTGGATGTGGCATTGAAGCCATGGTTTAGATAGCCATGAGGTGTTGGGTGATTTGTTGGCCTTGATGATCTCTGAGGTCTTTTCCAACCTTATTAATTCTATGATTCTATGCTCCCTGAACAACTGTGTTTTCAAACCTTGTGCCAGCTTTCCAAATTGTTATCACTTTGGATTGTCTTAAAGGGGATATTTCCTTTGTTTCCTTTTAAATCTCCAGCTCTTTACTTTGTCTGCTCAGGCACAAAATCTGTTGTTCACGTAAATCTACCCAGTAGGGATTTATAATGGGTAACCCAGCTGACAGGAAGCTCAGTCAGACACCAGGAGGAAAGAAAGAAAGAAAGAAAAAAGATCAATTCCCCAGGGAGCAGAAAAACCTCTAGACGTGTGTGTGTGTGGAGTGTCTGAACAGGGAGTGGTAGCAGCTGTGCCTAGGCAGAAGAGTGCTGGTAGGAGTAAAGGATGCATACTAATCCCAGCCTGACTCAGTCAGAGCTGTCTCTGAGATGGGGTAAGCTCTGCTTTGAGTCACCAGAGTGATTCAGACTTTTGTGGAGAAAGAAAGTCAAATTCTTTCTGACTGGGAAGGGGTTGGCCTTTTGGTCATCGCTGTGTCAAGTTCACGGATGTGACATCCCAGTCATGACCTCAGTGGCTATCAATGTCTGCAAAAATGCTGCCCTCTCACACTCTCTAGCTTGCCATCTTACTTGAGTGATGGATGCTTCTTTCAAAGGATAGATAAGTTAACTCTGCTTGGCTTGTTTTAGCCTGGGCATAGGGAGAAGAAGGCCTCCCTTGGTCTCTGAGGCTGAGGGAGCTGGGGTTGCTTAGCCTGGAGAAGAGAAGGCTCAGGGGAGACCTTATTGCTCTCTACAACTACCTGAAGGGAGGTTGTAGACAGGTGGGGGTTGGTCTCTTCTCCCAGGCAACCAGCACCAGAACAAGAGGACACAGTCTCAAGCTGTGCCAGGGGAAGTTTAGGCTGGATGCTAGGGAGAAGTTCTTCACAGAAGGAGTAATTGGCCATTGGAATGTGCTGCCTGGGGTGGTGGTGGAGTCACCATCACTGGAGGTATTTGTGCCATGGTTTAGTTAATTAGATGGTGTTGGATGATGGGTTGGACTTGATGATCTCGAAGGTCTTTTCAAACCTGATTAATTCCCTTCCCTTCCCTTCCCTTCCCTTCCCTTCCCTTCCCTTCCCTTCCCTTCCCTTCCCTTCCCTTCCCTTCCCTTCCCTTCCCTTCCCTTCCCTTCCCTTCCCTTCCCTTCCCTTCCCTTCCCTTCCCTTCCCTTCCCTTCCCTTCCCTTCCCTTCCCTTCCCTTCCCTTCCCTTCCCTTCCCTTCCCTTCCCTTCCCTTCCCTTCCCTTCCCTTCCCTTCCCTTCCCTTCCCTTCCCTTCCCTTCCCTTCCCTTCCCTTCCCTTCTCCACTTGTTAACCAGGGCTTATGAGTTGTGCACTCCCAGAATCACCAGTGTAGTAAAAACATTCTTGATGACTGTTGTGGTTTAACCCCAGCCAGCAAGTGGGCACCATGCAGCCACTTGCTCATTCCTTCCTCCTCCCAGTGGAATGAGGAGGAGAATTGAAAACAAACAAACAAAAGTAAAACTTGTGGGTCAAGATATGAACAGTTTAATGATTAAAATAAAAGAAAATCAGCAATAACAACAATTATATAGTACAATAATAATTGCAATGAAAAGGAGAGTGACATAAATCCCAAGAAAAGACAAGTGATTCAGATGCAGTTGCTAGCTACCTGCTGACCAGTGCATGAGCAGTGATCTGTATCTGCTGGACATGACATTCCATGGTATGGAATATCCCTTTGGCTAGCTTGGGTGAGCTGTCCTGGCCATGCTCCCTCCCAGCTTTTGTGCACCTGCTTGCTGCAGAGCATGGGAAACTGAAAAGTCCTTAACTTAGGCAAGGTGCTGCTTAGCAACAACCAAAACATCAGTGTGTTATCAGTGCAATGCTAAATCCAAAACACAGCACTCTCCCAGCTACTAGGAACAAAATTAACTCTATCCCAGCTGAAACCAAGAGAAGGACATAAATTCATGCCATGATTAATAGATGTAATAAATGGAGTTATTGGTTCTTCCTTGAATGCTCTATTCTGCTGCTGTAATCTTGAGTTTTAGAAGAGGCCTCAGATTTCAAAGGCACAACATGTATGGGTCAGAAATGTGGCTTGGAGGCTTGAATGGGTCATGACCTCAGAGAGGCTGGTATTCACTGGTTGTCTAAGCATAAGATATTTGAGACACACAAGTTAAATATGGGGATTCAAATCAGTACTCTGGGGAGAAAATATCATGCACAGTCTGGGTTTAGATGCAGCAAGTTGAAGTTTGCATTTCCCTGCATCTCCCACTTTGAACAAGCCCTTTCAAACTGAAATCTTGTATGTAGAGTACAAGACTTCTTATAGTTAGGATTTCTGGGCTGAAAGACCTGTAGTTATGGATAAAAAATTACCAGAAGTTACCTACCAGTTAACCTACCTCTAATCTGAGCAAAGCAAATGCATCCCCATCTCATATATGCGCCAAGCTACTGACCTCACTTGTTTATCTTTGCCATCAAACCAGTGAGAAGTTCAGACTGGAGGGCATATACAGAATACAGAATTAACCAGGTTGGAAAAGACCTTCAAGATCATCAAGTCCAACCTATCACCCAACACCAACTAAACTATGGCACCAAGGGCCTAATCCAGTCTCTTTTTAAACACTTCCAGTGATGGTGACTCCACCACCTCCCTGGGCAGCCCATTCAAATGGCCAATCTCTTTCTGTGAAGGATTCCTTTCTAACATCACATATATCTCAGTTCCCAGTGTTTGGGAATAAAACATGATTTGTATTCATCTCTGGCCATGAAACTGGCAATGTTTGGTTTACTGGTGGTTGTACATGAGCAGTGGTCTGCTGGAAAAAGGTCCAGGAAAGAGATTGCAGCATCAGCAGTGTGGATGTTGCAGTGATTGCCACAAGAAGATTCTTCTGTAGTTGTGGCTGGTAATTTCAGGTTCATAATGTTTAAGTGATGGGTGGTTTGGGATGGGTTCATTCCTTCTTTTCCTTTCTTTTCCTAGCAGTACAGACGGTGACGTCTGTCCACATGCAAAACTTCTGCTGGTAATGTGTGCCCCAGCATCTGTCTTTGAATTCAATCCAAACTCCAGTGGCAGTAGGGTAGACAGGAGGTTCCCAGACAGTCATGCATTGTTTGAACTTGATGGTGGTTTGCCTTCCCCCAGCACAAAGGGAATAGCTGAACTGATGAATACCAACACAGCAAACTCCTAGGAATGCAGACAAAAGTGTGTCATGACCTCGTGGCCCCTGAAGAGGCTGAGGGAGCTGGGGTTGCTTAGCCTGGAGAAGAGGAAGCTCAGAGAAGACCTTCTTGCTCTCTCCAACTACCTGAAGGGAGGTTGTAGCCAGGTGGGGGTTGGTCTCTTCTCCCAGGCAACCAGCACCAGAACAAGAGGACACAGTCTCAAGCTGCACCAGGGGAAGTTTAGGCTGGAGGTGAAGAGAAAGTTCTTCCCAGAAAGAGTAATTTGCCATTGGAATGTGCTGCCCAGGGAGCTGGTGGAGTCCCCATCCCTGGAGGTGTTCAAGAGGGGATTGGACGTGGCACTTGAAGCCATGGTTTAGTTAGTCACGAGTTGTTGGGTGACAGGTTGGACTTGATGATCTTTGGGGTCTTTTCTAACCTTGTGGATTGTATGATCTGTTTCTCAGAGAGCATTCCCTCTGAAATAAGGTGTCTTGTGTGACTTTCCTCATTCCTCTTCCTTTTTGCCTGAGTCCATTGCCAGGACCAACTCTTTCCTTGTGTCTCCACAGGAAGCAGTCTCACGCTTCCCTGAGGATGAGCAGCTGGCCCGAATTCAAAATGTCATCCAGGAACTCCCACCATCCCATTATAGGTGAGAACAGTTCCACCCAAGTGCTGAGGAACAGCCTGCTGACTCTCAACATAAGGGAACATGAAACAATGCTGGAGTGAATTTCCAGAAGTCAGCCCCCAAAAGCTGTCTCACCATTGCCAAATCTGACAGCAGCTGATCTGTCATTTCAATGTCATTGAACAAACCTTTGCTAGAGACTGCACAAGCTCTCCCCATGACACAGTCTGGCATCCTCCTTCCCTGGGCACTACCTGTGTGGCAGCCTTGGCCAGTGTCCTGAATGAAGTGAGGGGAAGTTCATCTGCTGGAGATGCTTGAGCAAGAGCTAAACTCTCAGCCTTTGCAGCATCCCACTCCCACCCATCCATCTGCCATCTTCTTCACACTCATCATGCTGAGGATTGTTTGGTTCTCACCCCATCCTTGGCCGCCCTAGAACACAGTTGTTCAGGCGCTTGCTGCCATCCCATGCAAAGGATGGTGTGGTAAATCCTCTCCTATGGGGCCTGTTCTGCCACTGTAGACACTGCTCTCCATGAGGAAGGGACAAGTCCTGGGGGCAGGGTTGGGTCTGAGCCTTGCTGCCTGGGTGGGCAGGCATCCAACATTTAACACATTTTTCTCTCTTCATGCAAAACCACTGCAGGACACTGGAATACCTGATCAAGCACCTGACTCACCTGGCCTCCTTCAGCAGCATGACCAACATGCACACAAGAAACCTGGCCTTGGTCTGGGCTCCCAATCTCCTCAGGTACAGCAGCAGAAAGTTCCTTTCATATAGAGCACCAAGTTGAGATCCAAGGGGGTTGCCAGCACCCGAGCCTGCAGACCCATCCCCTGAGGCAAATGCGAAAGCAGAACAACTGAAGGAAACAGAAGAGCAGAGAGAAGTTTCTAAAAGGAGGAAAAAAAATCACTGAAGTTGAATAATCTGAGGTTTTACTTGACAGCATTCAAGGAAGTTTGTGGTTTTATGTGGTGCTTATAAGAAAAAAAGAAGCTGTTGTTTGTGAATCAAGCATGTGGATTTAAAAATGAGGAATTAGCTCATCACAGTGGAACAGAAATGACATTTCTAGCAGTGTCAGGGCTTCTGCAGTGGGGTGGTGAGAGACACCAAGGCTTGTGAGCTAGAGCAGCAGGACAATAATACTGCAGGCTTGAGCAAAAGTGAGATGAGCTCAGTGGTCTTAAGATGGCAAGCTGGTGTCAGATCCCATGCCCACCAGCTAATTTGTCACACTTGCTGTGCCTGGCACTCTGCTGGGAAGAGGCCAGATGGCATGCAGATGGAGGTTTGTATGGTATGTTGTGGAGCAAAGAAGAACAAGAAAAAACAATAGCATCTGGGGGGGGGGGGGGGGGAAAGAAATATTTGGTGTCTTGTTGAATTGCCCTTCCTCATCCATCCCATACCTAGATAGTGAGAGGAATGACCTAAGCATAGAGAGTCCAGGGCAGGATGAGGTCGAAGGCTGAGCTGATGTGGGGAGCCCCAGACTGGCATAGCACAGGCAGGAGGGACATTGGCTAGAGAAGTCCAGGCTTGAGAAGCATTCCTTAGAGAGTTATCTCACCTTTTAAAACCACAAAGTAGGGAGAGCCTACCTCTCCTATGAGGACAGACTGAAAGAGTTGGGGCTGTTCAGTCTGGACAAGAGAAGGCTCCAAGGTGACCTAATTTTGGCCTTCCAGTATCTGAAGGGGGCTACAAGAAGGCTGGGGAGGAACTTCTCAGGATCTCAGGTAGTGATAGGACTAGGGGGAATGGAATGAAGCTGGAGGTGGGGAGATTCAGGCTGGACGTGAGGAGGAAGTTCTTCCCCATGAGAGTGCTGAAGCCCTGGAATGGGTTGTCCAGGGAGGTGGTTGAGGCCCCATCCCTGGAGGTGTTTAAGAGCAGGCTGGATGAGGCTCTGTCCAGCCTGATCTAGTGTGAGGTGTCCCTGCCTATGGCAGGGGGGTTGGAACTGGGTGATCCTTGTGGTCCCTTCCAACCCTGACTGATTCTATGATACTATGATACTGAATATCACAAAGTGGACCTTTACTACTGAGGTATTTTCATTGTAGCCTCAGTCCTTGTAAAAACCACCTAAAATCTGTTTCCTTTCAGTTATTTTTTTCAAAGTACAAGTCTCAGGGAAGAGAAGAAAGCAGCAAGCAATGCAACTGCAGTCTCCTTACAGGGTTATCCTCTTGGCAATGCCCCAAGCTATTATCTAACACACCAGTCATTAACTTTACAAAGGATCCATTGCCTGGAGATAATTTCTTCAGCAACACTTTGGCATGTCAAGATAAGGAATGTTTCTTTGCTGAGAGCAAGAGTGAGAATGTAGAGCTGCTGGGGGTCAGAGAACAGACTACTGGGGTACATGGCAAAGCACTGAAAAATATTGGAGTAGGGAACACCTGAGCAGAGTTCTAAGGGATTTCACTGCGAGGTGATTGAAGCTTCAAGTAGGGCTCCGGAAGCAGCATTTGAAGGCTCCTGTGTTGTCTTTAAAGCTCAGCTTTGAAACAGCTAAAAGAGGAGGAAAGAAGAATGGAACTTGAGAGCCAAAGATTATCTGTTGCTGAAGAACGTTAAAACTAAACAGGGAAAGTAGCACAAGCAGGAAAGAAAATAACAGAGGTGGCAGAGAAAGTGGAGAAAATAATTTTTACAAGAACTAAAGGGCACAGAGAGGATGAGGGCCTGTGAGAGAGTGAGAGCAAGAGGTGGTGCAGCAAGAGTGGGGAAAACATACCTGTTCAAAGTCTTGCACAAAGAAAGCTGGTCTGTCCTTCCTGGAGGCTGTGTGTGTGTCAATGTTGATTACTAGCATACCTCTTTCCTCATGCAGGTCAAAGGAGATTGAGGCAGTTGGCTGCAATGGGGATGCAGCTTTCCTGGAGGTGCGAGTGCAGCAGTTGGTGATCGAGTTCATCCTGAACCATGTGGATCAGATCTTCACCAACAGCAGAAAAGACAGCTCTGCAGAGAACATTGGTAACAACCTCCCTGAACCACTCCATGTGTCACATGCCATGTACTCCATCTCTATCTGTACCCCTTCAACTAAGATTTCAAGCATGTTTCCAGCTCATGTTTTTCATGATCTCACCTGGCTTAACCCTTCCCACACAAAAAAAAGAGATCACTTGATTCCTTTTCAGTCCTGGTCTAAGCTTTCTTTCTAAGCCCATCAGCCACAGCTTCTTTCTAAGCCCATCAGCCATAGCTTCAATTCTTTTCCCAGGCTTCCTCAGTTATAATTCCTCATACTGATGATACCTGCCCTGCAGCCACCATACCCACCCATGTCAGAGGCCACACTCCCACAATAACACTTAAGCTTGTGTTCTAAAACCTGATGATGTATACCTAGGGACATTTTATAAAAGATACTTCTTTTCTGGGCTATCAACAGTTTCCTGAGGTGCTGACTTTGTTATTTAGTGACATGTTTGCTGTCAAAAAGCTTTTAAGACTGAGCAGTGAGAGACCTTAGAATAGAATAGAATTAACCAGGTTGGAAAAGACCTTCGAGATCATCGAGTCTAACCTAACACCCAACACCATCTAATCAACTAAACCATGGCACCAAGCACCCCATCCAGTCTCTTCCTACACACCTCCAGTGGAGGGATGAGCAGGCAGCATCCAACATGATGGCATTCAACAAGTCCAAGTGCCGGGTGCTGCACTTTGGTCACACCAACCCCATGCAGTGCTACAGGCTGGGGTCAGAGTGGCTGGAGAGCAGCCAGACAGAAAGGGACCTAGGGGTACTGATTGAAAGCCAACTGAACATGAGCCAGCAATGTGCCCAGGTGGCCAAGGAGGCAAATCGCATCCTGGCCTGCATCAGGAACAGTGTGGCCAGCAGGAGCAGGGAGGTCATTCTGCCCCTGTACTCAGCACTGGTTAGGTCACACCTTGAGTACTGTGTCCAGTTCTGGGCCACTCAGTTTAAGAAGGACATTGAGACTCTTGAATGTGTCCAGAGAAGGGCAACGAGGCTGGGGAGAGGCCTTGAGCACAGCCCTGTGAGGAGAGGCTGAGGGAGCTGGGGTTGCTTAGCCTGGAGAAGAGGAGACTCAGGGCAGACCTTGTAGCCAGGAGGGAGTTGATCTCTTCTCCCAGACAAGCAGCACCAGAATAAGAGGACACAGTCTCAAGCTGTGCCAGGGGAAGTTTAGGCTTGAGGTGAGGAGAAAGTTCTTCACTGAGAGAGTTGTTAGCCATTGGAATGTGCTGCCCAGGGAGGTGGTGGGGTCACTATCACTGGAGATGTTCCAGAGGGGATTGGACATGGCACTTGGTGCCATGGTTTAGTAGTCATGAGGTCTGTGGTGACAGGTTGGACTTGATGATCTTTGAGGTCTTTTCCAACTTTATTGATTCTATGATTCTATGAAAATCTGGGAAGGTGGGAAGGGACGGAGGGGGGAAGGGACAGAGGGAGGAAGGAAGGAGAAAGGGAAATGTGTGAATCTTGGTGGCTTTGGGGGATGCCTCTTTCACACTGGGGCCTGCACTCCAAAGGCAGCAAGTCTGTGCAGTGCAGCCTTTGACTGCTCAGCACAGCCCCTGCACTGAAATGCACTGAAATGGCTAAGGTTGCTGGGGAGATGAAAGCCTTATCTGCCAAAAAGCCTCTCTCCCTGCACGTGCCACTCCTTTCCCCCCTCTGCAGGAGATGTTTCACTCAAATGAAGACATGAAGCTCTTGCCTTCATCTCTCCTCACCCCAGGCTGGAATGTATTTTCTTTCTTTTCAGAGAGCACATTGGTTGCAAAGAGTCTGACCCTCCCCTCGGCCTCCCTGCCAATGAAGCTGGTGAGCCTGGAAGAAGCTCAGGCACGGAGCCTGTCTGCCTCCCACCCTGCTCGGAAGGAGAGGAGAGAGAACAGCTTGCCTGAAATTGTCCCTGTAACTGGGTCCCTCTTCCACACAGTTGTTGACCTCCCTGACAGCAAGTAAGTGCCCAGAGGAGTGTAAAAGTGGAAACAAAAAAGTGGGGTCTCCCCAGCATGATTGGAAATGAGACTTTTGTTAGTGTGATAACCCCACACCTGCAGCATGATTGTATAGCCACCACCAAGAGAAAATTCTGTGCCCTTCTCAAAAGAGGCACAGCTGCTTCTGGGGAGCATTGCAGTTGCGGGGTTCATAGCTCCACCACTTCTCATCCTTCCATTGGGACAGAACCTCACAGACTTCCTGCAGGAGGAATTAATTTCCCTTGCATCTTTGTGTCAGATTAGGATTTGGTTAAACATGGGTTGAGCGTGGAGCAGGTCTGGACATAGCTCTTCTAAGGGTTCCACCTGCTGGTGGCTGATCCATGGCCTGTTGTGCTTCATCATCATCCATGTTCCTCTGTACTCAGTCAAGCAGCAAGGTGAATGTTCACTCCTAGCATGGAAAGGTATTGACATAGTGCCACCTATGCCTGTGTGAGGAGAAAGAGTCCAATTTCGGCTGAGGTTGCTGCAGTTGTTGGCACTGCTGCCCAGCACAAGTATTTATCTATTGGTCTATCTATCTTTTAATATATGGCCACTCTGCTGTCTGGTTCTGAGAGATTATAGCAGGAGGATCATTAATCTACTGACCCATGAAGCACCAGAGCAAAGATATTTATTTGCACTTGATAAATTAGAGCAAAAAGGAGCCATCCAAAAGGAGTACTGGCAAGAGGACAAGACATGTGGGTGTATTTCTCACCTGAAAAGAACAATCCTATCCCCAACATATTAATCCTCTTTGTAGGACTGGTTTGTGCTCTTCTGAGTACCAATCAGAAGGAAAAGCAGAACTGCAGAGGTAGAAAGCCCATTATGGAATGCGAGACAGGGAGATAAGAGGGTTCTTGCTTTGGTAAAGGGGAGTTTGAAGCGTGAGTCAGAGTGGGTATGTGCAGGAACTGAAACACAACTTCATGCAGTAATATGCATAGAAGAAGACTGTCTTGAGGGTTAGTAGCTTCTTTTTGTTTAAAGTTAGGATTTCCACAGGGACAGGGAACTGGTGTCCCACTTGCTCTGGCAGTTCAGAGAAATTGCTTTAATTCCCTTTCCCCTTCTCCACTTTGATTAGCATACTATACTTGCACATGATCATACAGCACCTATGATTAAAGTAATGTTGGCCTGAGAAACATTAATAGCTGGTTTGTATAAGGGATCCTTTGATTTCTTTTTTTCCATAATTCACCAACAACTAAAAGGCCTGTGAACTTTAAAGGACAGCTTTGTGCACCAAGAAACAGTTCTCTCAGTTCTCTGGAACTTGTCTTGCATTCTGTCATTAAAAGCCTGTTAAAAAGGCAATTTTTCTTCACTCTATTGCGAGATAGTTCCAGCCATGGAAGCCTCTCCTTTCTGGAGACACAAGCATGGCTGATTGCTCACACCTTTGCTGTGGCATGATGCCAGAGCCAGCTCTCTGAAGGGTTGGCTTGGGTGTCTTTCCATCCAATCAGCAACACAGATCAATCACTTACAGAAAAGGAAGAGCTTGTTGTGCAGCTGTGCCTTGCATGCCTTACAACGGAAAGACGTGAGAAAAGAGGGACAGTGTTGGGTGGAGAAGGCTCAGAGGCTTGGGTGGGATATTGAGAAGCTACAAGTCTTTGGGGTTTGCTACCCTCCTCAGCCCTTTTTCCTTCCAGGAGAAAATTATCTACCAAGTCCAAGAAATGGAAGTCGATATTTAACTTGGGCCGCTCTGGCTCAGAATCAAAGTCTAAGCTGAGTCGAAACGGCAGCGTCTTCGTAAGGGCACAGAAGCTCTCTGGTAAGAACACACCCTTTGCTCAAAGGATTTCTCCCTGCAGCTTTCTCCTGCAATACTGACAGCGTGGGACAACCTGTATCTACACGAGAATAGAATAGAATAGAATAGAATTAACCAGGTTAGAAAAGACCTTCAAGATCATCGAGTCCAACCTATCACCCAACACCATCTAATCAACTAAACCATGGCACCAAGTGCCCCATCCACGATGATCTTGAAGGTCTCTTCCAACCTGGTTTTAAAAATTATTATTATTATTATTATTATTATTATTATTATTACTATTATTACTATTATTATCATTATCCTCCAGTCTCTTCCTAAACACCTCCAGTGATGGTGACTCCACCACCGCCGCGGGCAGCACATTCCAATGGCAAATTACTCTTTCTATGAAGAACTTCTTCCTAACATCCAGCCTAAACCTCCCCTGGCACAGCTTGAGACTGTGTCCTCTTGTTCTGTCACAGGTTGCCTGGGAGAAGAGGCCAACCCCCTCCTGGCTACAGCCTCCCTTCAGATAGTTGTAGACAGCAAGAAGGTCTCCCCTGAGCCTCCTCTTCTCCAGGCTAAGCAACCCCAGCTCCCTCAGCCTCTCCTCACAGGGCTGTGCTCCAAACCCCTCCCCAGCTTTGTTGCCCTTCTCTGGACATGTTCCAGCAAGTCAGCATCTCCACTAATACCATTAGGCTTCAGATAGTCTAATGGGCTTGTGTTTGTTGCCTGATTTCCTGCACATCTCATTTTCATATGATGTGAGAAGCACTGTTTCAGGAGGATATGCCAGACAGTTACAGTAAATATTCCATTTTGGTATGTGACAAACAGGCTCCCATTGCCCAGCTGTCAAGCTTGGTGACTAGCAAATGCTATGTAGGTTTGAGTTAGTCATAGTATCATAGTATCAGTCAGGGTTGGAAGGGACCACAAGGATCATCTAGTTCCAACCCCCCTGCCATGGGCAGGGACACCCCACACTAGATCAGCCTGGCCACAGCCTCATCCAGCCTGCTCTTAAACACCTCCAGGGATGGGGCCTCAACCACCTCCCTGGACAACCCATTCCAGGGCTTCACCACTCTCACAGTGAAGAACTTCCTCACGCTTCCAGCCCAGCCAGCCTCTGGCTCACAACGTAACTTACATGGCACTGGGTGAAGGGCTGTCCTTCCAGCAAAGAGTATTAAAGAACCAACTGTATTCAGTGTCTTTGTGAAAAACAAGGTGACAAGAGTCCCTATTGCTCGAAGCTCTCAACAGAGTGAGGAAAGTGATTTCTCTTGCAGATTTTGAGAGAGAAGTTGTCTTTTCTCTTGGCTGTAATCCCAAGTTCTAGCCTCTGCTGAGCAGCAGTGTCTTAAACATTCAGCTTCCTAGAAATTCACATTGGCAGTGCGAGTTCCCAGCATTCAGAAATGATGACTCAAGTTTGGAAGATCATGAAGTTGACTGAAAAGCAATCACAGTTTCTAACAGAAAGCATATCCTTTTTTTTACCTGCTTTCATCTAGAAGTATCTCAGGTTGACGCGGCCCAGATTTTTCTTAGTGCCTCCAAATCAAATCTCCATTTCTCCCAATCCTTCTTAAAAAGGTGATAAAGGGCAAATTATTTTAGATAATCTTAGAATCATAGAATCAATAAGGCTGGAAAAGACCTCAGAGATCATCCCAAGTTTTTCATTAGATGCATTATCATTAGTTTCTATCAATAAAATAAGTCTGGGCCCGGTCCCCAAACCAAGAATCAACTGAAATGGCTGCTCGTGGCTTGTAAGGGACAGTCCTTTCCATGAGACAGTAATGATCCCTGTCCCTTGGTTCATTCCTGGAGAAAAGGAAGCTCAGGGAATCATAGAGTCATAGAATCAATAAGGTTGGAAAAGACCTCAGAGATCATCAAGTCCAACCTGTCACCCAACACCTCATGACTAACTAAACCATGGCACCAAGTGCCACATCCAGTCCCCTCTTGAACACCTCCAGGGATGGGGACTCCACCACCTCCCTGGGCAGCACATTCCAATGGGCAATTACTCTTTCTGGGAAGTTCTCCTCACCTGCAGCCCAAACTTCCCCTGGCACATCTTGAGATTGTGTCCTCTTGTTCTGGTGCTGGTTGTCTGGGAGAAGAGACTAACCCCCACCTGGCTACAACCTCCCTTCAGGTAGCTGTAGAGAGCAATAAGGTCTCCCCTGAGCCTCCTCTTCTCCAGGCTAAACAATCTTGTGACTCCAGGAGCTGGCATTGGAAGGAGCATTACCAAACACTGCAAAACTTGAAACAGTTAACACTGGCAACATCACCTACCACCACATATAAGAGAAGCTGTATGTGGATCAGAACTGCTTGACCTAGCTCTTTTGGACCCCTTCCTCCCCCAGTGTTTTTGTGTTTACAGATGGCCTTACATATGATGCCCATGGCAGACCTCAAAATAGCTCTCCATCTTATTTTGATCATGGGATCACCTGCTCAAATTGGATAAGGAATTCTGTCCAGAAATAATGCTATCTCAAGGATGCCCAGGAATGCCTGGGGCACAGTGATCATGGAGAGCAAGCCTTGTTCCAAGCCCACCCAGTGCTGTGTGACAGGAAGCTGTACATTTTCACCAGCAGAAAGGCACAACTGTGTGCAGAGATTTAGGCACTGAGGCAGTGCTTTTGAGAAGCAGTACTTTAGTGCTGCTCTGTATTTCCATCTGCTTTTTGCTTACAGCCTAATGTGAGGAAACAGCTGAACCTGCTGTTGAGACTCAGTACATTCTTTTACACTCTGTGTCCATGCACCTGAGCCTGCAAGCCAAATAAAATGCAAGCTTCACAGCTTGAAGTCTGTTCCTCTGGGTAAGCAGAGACAGTGCTCAAAACATCATGCCATATGAGTGTAAAAGGTAGCCAGGACTCCATATAAATGCCACAAATAGCTGGAGCTACTCCTGTGCCCATGTGAAAGTCAGTACCAGAAGCCTTAATTATATGACAGCCAACAAGCTTGCTCACATTCTGCCTTACCTACTTTGTGCAACACTGTACACAGCAAACTACGCTCCCAGACATTTTCCAGAGCTCCACAGACCCTTTTTGGGACTGCCAGAGGCTAACTTGGCCTCCCAGCTAGCTACCTCCCCCCTCCATGTCCCCTTTTCAGGGCAGCTGGCAGCAGCTACGTGCTTCCAAAACCTCACAGGAGTAGGCTTGTAGAGTGGTGACAAGGAGTGACTTGCTTCTGGACAATCAAGTCCAGTGAGGATGACTGGGAAAATAGGCTGCTTACTGCCCTCATCAATTTCCTGCTGCCTTGCTGGAGGCAAGGTATGCTCAGGCCAGCAAAAGACCCTGGGAGTGCAGCACAAAAATAACTCACCATTTGCTATCAGGAAGGTGACAAGGTGTTTATGTCAATTCAGTTAAAAAGTCCCCACAGCCAACAGTATGCCTCCACTTGGGGAGGGTGGTGGCACATAATAGCTCTGGGGGTGCTTAACTGCTTCACAGTGGAGATGGTGTTGACTGGTCGGGTTAAGTATAGCTCTCCACATGTCCAGCAGGTGCAAAGCTGTTGTTAGCACTAGCAGATCCCCAGCTGTGTGGACAAGTGTTGTGGGTAATAAGGCACATGGTGTGGCTACAGAGGGGGGGAATGCTTGGGAACAGCAAATAACTCTGCTGCCTGCCTGGCGTGCTGCTCTAGCGGCAGCATTTGGTCTTTGTGGGCTGAAACCTGCAAAGCCTCAGAATCTGAAGCCTCCTTCTGAAACCCATTTTTCCACAGAGAAAGCAACTATTCGGCCTGCCAAGAGCATGGATTCGCTGTGTTCCCTGCCAGTGGAAGGTGAGACACCAGTAGCCTGATACAGTAAGGGGGCAGGGTTGCCTCTCTGCATTCTCAGCTTGCCCCCATGCTTGCGTGAAGGCGCTTGGGGGCTGTTTCTTTGCTTATCTCACCATGCTGTGTATCTTTGGACTCTTATGCTACAGCTGCTGACATGTGCCCCCATCTTTATGGGCATGTGTATTTTTTTTTACTCTTTTCTTTGTCTTCTATAGACTCACAGAATCATTTCAGTTGAAAAACAACTTTAACATTCATGAATTCATAGAATAGGGGAGTTGGAAGGGACCTTAAATATCATCTAGTCCCAACCCCCAGGCCATGGGCAGGGACACCCTCCACTAGACCAGGTTGCTCAAGGCATCATCCAACCTAGCCTTGAACACCTCCAGGGAGGGGTCATCCACAACCTCCTTGAGCAACCTGTTCCAGTGTCTCATCACCCTTACTGTAAAGAATGTCTTGCTGATATCTAGTCTAAATCTGCCCTCCTCCAGCTTCAATCCATTCCCTCTTTGTCCTATCACTACAAGCACTTGTAAAACATCCCTTCCTGGCTTTCTGGAAGGCCACTATAAGGTCCCAGCTGAACAGCCCCAGCTCTCTCAGCCTACCTCCATAAGGGAGGCACCCCAGCCTTCAAATAATTTTCATGGCCTCCTCTGGACCCACTCCAGCAGTCTGATGTCCCTCCTATGCTGGGGGCATCAGGTCTGGACACAGTACTCCAGGTGGGGTCCCAGGAGAGCAGAGTAGAGAGGGAGAATCACCTCCCTCATCCTGTTGGTTACACTACCCTTGATGCAGCCTAGGACAGGGTTTGCTTTCTGGCCTGCAAGCACACATTGCTGGCTCATGCTGATCATGGAGTCTATGGTGTATGCACCTGAGAGTTACCTCAGTGCCTCTCTGCATCTGTATTAGCAGAGGGATTGCTTTGGTTTCATTCCGGGCACAAAATTCCCATTCTTTAGTGACAGGCAAATAAAGCCTGGAGCTATGATCTTTGTGGGCAATGCCCTAGACTTGGCTGCACCTGATTGAAGGGCCTCTAATAAAAGTCTCAGGTGATTTCCACTGCACAGCATCCTATCCAGCCCTGCCTGCCCAGTTTGAAGCAGGCCCCGGGGCTAAAGCCTGGAAGACCTTCATTGTCTGCTGTCCCCATCTCTCTGGGGAAATGTAGGTGCTCATCAGGGCAGGACTCATCCCTGAAGGGACTGGAGAGGGCTCCTCACACAGGAAGGTTGTTTACTAATGCTTTACCTCCCGCTGAGTTGCTCCTATTTTCCCACCTCTAGGGGAGGATGAAAAGAGCAGATTCAAACGGGCAGTGACTACTGGAGGCTTTTTCGTTCCTGTGATGAAGATACGGACAGGAGGCACAGGCAGCTCGTATGACCTCAGCAAGGAGAACGAGTGGGAGCGGGAAGGATCTGCCATGGGGGCCAAAGGAAGCTCAGAGCTGAGTGGGGAGAAAGGTCTTCCCCGGCCACTGCAGGCAAAGTCGCCCCCTGAGCAGCTGAAGGTTTTCCGGGGAGCGGAGGACGCTGAAAATGAGCAGACTTCCCCCAAAGGGGGTCGCATGTTCTACACCTCTGAAACGGCTGCCAAGTCAGGCTTCCCGAGCAGCCTCTTTCCCTTGGAGGCTTCCCCTCGTCACCAGAGGAAAGCCCTGAACATCTCAGAGCCTTTTGCTGTCTCTGTTCCCCTGAGGGTATCTGCAGTCATCAGCACCAACAGCACGCCTTGCCGTGTGCCAGCCAAGGAGAAGCTTTCCCTTTCCAGCCTGGAGGAGCTGTCCTCTCTGGTGGCTGAGAGCACGAACCCCGCTGCCCTGGAAGCAGGGACTTACACCAAGACAGAGCAGGTGCCAGAGCAGAAAGAAAGACAGCCAGGGCCTGCCCTGCCAGCAGCACCATCCAGAGGTAAAAGTGCGTTAAGGGGTGGGATGTGGAACTTCTGTGAGGCTACCGAAGGTGCCCTGCAGCTCAGTGGTGTGGAGGTTGCTCCAGCCTGCTCTTGTGGCAGGAATGGGACTAAGCTATAGCAGGGTGGGTGTTGACAGCAGCAGGTCAGGCTGGTGTTTGTTGCACTAATGAGACTGGGGAGGTGGGTGGTCTCCCAGCAACCTCCTGCCGTGCCCAAAGGCAGCTCTTTAACTCTGTTAGTTGGCATTGGGTTGAAACAGCAGTGCTTGGTGTCAGAGCACGTTTTCAGACACAAGTTCTAACATTGCTCATTTGTCTTTCTGATCCAGGCTCTCACCCTGAGGAGCTGGTGTCAGCCAGGAAACCTGAATCCTTAGAAAGTCCACAGCCAGCAGCAGAAAATCAGGAGACATTAAATGGGCAAAGCAGCTGCACAAGCAAGACCAGCAGCCCCCAGCAAGCCTTGGAAGAGAGTCCTGCCTTGGAGAAAACAGCAGCCTCAGAGCCTCATACAGGAGAGCACCCTGCAAACGAGGCAGAGCAAGAACAGCTCAAGACAAAGGATATCTCCTCAGGAGGAGGATGTGGCCAGCAGGAGATTGAGCCAGCTAAGACAGAAGAAGGGTCACACTTAAGGGATGTGGTAAGGAAGAAGGCATGAGAGAAAAGAAAGGGGACAACGTGGTGGTGCTGAATGGGAGGTTGTTTAAAGCTTCGTTGTGTGTCCTTAGTCATGAAAACTCAGCCTGTGACCTAAGCTAAGCAGGGCCAAGAGCTGACTGTGTACTGATTTCACTGCTGTCCATATGACCTTCTGGTCACTTACCTTTACACAACTACCTACTGTCCTATCTTAGACTTCCTTGCATGTAACTGCATGACTGCAGTCAGTATGATCTGTCTACTCAGACTCTCCAGATGTGATACTGTACATAGAATAGAATAGAATAGAATAGAATAGAATAGAATAGAATAGAATTAACCAGGTTGAGATCACCAAGTCCAACCTGTCACCCAACACCATCTAATCAACTAAACCATGGCACCAAGCACCCCATCCAGACTCTTCCTAAACACCTCCAGTGATGGTGACTCCACCACCTCCCCAGGCAGCACATTCCAATGGCCAATTACTCTTTCTAGGAAGAATTTCTTCCTAACATCCAGCCTAAACCTTCCCTGGCACAGTTTGAGGCTGTGTCCTCTTGTTCTGGTCCTGGTTGCCTGGGAGAAGAGACCAACCCCCACCTGGCTACAACCTCCCTTCAGGTAGTTGTAGACAGCAAGAAGGGCTCCCCTGAGCCTCCTCCAGGCTACACAACCCCAGCTCCCTCAGCCTCTCCTCACAGGGCTGTGCTCCAAACCCCTCCCCAGCTTTGTTGCCCTTCTCTGGACACCTTCCAGCAACTCAACATCCTTCCTAAACTGAGGGGCCCAGAACTGGACACAGGACTCAAGGTGTGGCCTAACCAGTGCAGAGTACAGGGCACAATGACTTCCCTGCTCCTGCTGGCCACACTGTTCCTGATACAGGCCAGGATGCCATTGGCCTTCTTGGCCCCCTGGGCACACTGCTGGCTCATGTTCAGCCTACAATCAATCAGTACCCCCAGGTCCCTTTCTGCCTGGCTGCTCTCCAGCCACTCTGACCCCAGCCTGTAGCCTGTTCAGATGTCTGAGAATTTTGGCCCATGGTCTCTGAGTTCCTCTTGTACTTTTGCTGTCCCATTTGTCCTGCACAGTCTGAACATTTGAGGGGGTTTGTTTGATTTTTTTTCCCCCCTTCCATTCTCTAAAAAAAAAGATCATTATTTTTGCCTCCTCTGTATTTCTAGTGAAGCTATTCCTCCAAGTTTCTTACAGCAATACTCATCTCTGGACAGCTATTTAAAGCCTCTTGGCATAGCTCCCTGGTAGATTATTCATCCCAGTTCATGTGCAGTTTTGGGAATGTAGGTCCTCTGGTGAGGCCAAGCAAGCCTGAATGGGAAGAGAGGAGAAACAGGCAGAGACATTCCAGCTCCTCATTCACCTCACTCTTTCAGTACATCTGTCCAGATCTCATTTTGGCTGCAGCTCAGATCTTCTCCATAAACCTACTTGTTTAGAGATGTATTTCCTTCCTTGTACTTGCAGCAGTCACTGTGTGTGCACCCATGAGTGTGTGCATCCAGAAGCCTCTCTATCCTAAGAGGGCTGCTTGGGGACTGTGGTGGTTTGAGCCTTAACTGGGACTTAAGAGCTCAGATGGTGGCAAGGCTGAGAATCCCTCCCCTGCTCCCCCCTCCTCTTTCCTCATTCCCAATAGAAAGGGAAGGAGCAAATCCACCAAGAAATAATTTGGATTTGGCTTGGAAGTAGAGAGGTAAAGAATTTTCTTTAAACAGTATATAGATATAGATATAGGTATAGATATACAGATATAGATATATAACAATAACAGATAGGGTTCACAAGGGTAAGGAACAAGGATAGATGGGGAAAAAAAGAAATATGAAAGACAAAACCAGTCCTTTGGAGAGGTGTGGATGTAGCAGGGAGAAGGATCAGGCCTGACCACGTGGCAGAGAAGCAGGGAGCCAGCGGCAGTCCTTGTCCAGGCAAAGGCAGGGGCCAAGAGAGCTAATGGCTGCAGTGTCCTCCTTTTGATAGGCTTGCTGGACAAGGAGGGAGAGTGGAACAGACTAACTTAGTTTCCCAGGGGGCAACCACCCTCCAGGGAGGGTAAAGCTCTCACAAACCCTCCCACTCTTGCTTTCAGGATGGGTGTAACCCATCACAGGGACAATTAAAAGATTTTTTACTGGTATGTTGTGAGCTGCTTGTTCATAGTATTACTTCTATTTTTCAGCCTGAGGAGGACTCTGCAAATGCCCTTCTGGAACCATTGTGGCCAGAGATACAGCAGGAACTGAAAATCATCGAACCTGAAGAAGAGCTCTCGCTCTTGCCAACAGCTGTCCCCAGGATGGGCCTAATTTCTGAATCCCCTTCTTCAGTACAAACAGGGAGTTCATCCTCTGGCCCAGGGCAGAGTCCAACATTATTGGAGCAGAAATCTACAAGCAAAACACCACAGACTGCAACTCAGATGCCTTTATTTGGTGCCACCAACATGGAAAGACAGGACAGCCTCCCTAACTGTCAGTCTGATGTGGTTGCACAGCAGAGCTGTGCTTCAGCCCTGCCCAGACTGGGTCCTCTTCTGAGTGGCACAGCTGCATCAAAGAACCACCACCCAGTGGTGAACAGCAGGAGTGAATGTCTCACTCCTCCCCTGGACTGGAAGCTTCATAGTCAATCAGAATTTAATGTTTCCCCAAGTGATGAATTTCCTTGCTCCAAAGAAGCATGTTCAGATTCAGGGAGAGAAAGAGATAGGACTTGCCAGCTGCAGGAAAAAGATGGCCTTTCCAGAGTCCAGACTCAGAGGGAAAAGCCTGAGGTAATGACTGATGATGAAAGGGACACATTCTCCTCCAAGGCACTGAGTGGAGCTGGAATCCAGGAGCTGAAGGAGGGCAATGTTGTTATCAGAACCCATGACGCTGGTGACCAGGATGATGAGGATACATGGACAGATAATGTGCAGGGCTTAGAACTTGTGGAGCCCTGGGAGGATCACCAGTGGGTTACAAGTCCACTCCACTCCCCCACCTTTAAGGACATTCAGGAGAAGATGATACAGGGGTTTCAGCCACAGAGCCAGAGAGCAGAGACAGGCCTCTCTCTGAGACCACGCTTCAGTCGCAGCCTCTCCCTGGACAGCAAAGACACAGTGATGAGTCTGTGGACTATCCCTTTCTCTTTCATAGATGCCACTGACCAGCAGCAACCATGCAGTGACATTCTGCCAGTGACTTGTGAGCTGCCCAAAACACAACCCATTCCCCCCTCTAGTCTGTGCAAATCTAAGCAAGATGAGAATGACACATATCCTCCAGAAGAACCTTTGAAACCCGAGGAGCTGAGGTACCCCCTCAGCAGAGAGGAAGCACCAGCTAAGAAAGAAAGGCCCTCCAGAATCCCTCTTTCAGAGCCAGGGGAAAAGAAAGTGGCTGTGAGTGAAGAAAATCCTTGGAGCTCAAAGCCTGAGCTGTCTTTACAATACAAAAATAGTCCAAGAAGTTTGTCACAGTCAAAGAATACCAAGGAGGAGTTATCCTTATCTCAGGACACTGCCCTGGGAGGAGAGACTGCTACCAAAGCACCATGCTCTGCCACTGACTCACAGCTGAACAATAAGAGTGAAGAAACACCTCGCAAGCTGAAGACTAGGCCATCATCCCTCAACTTGGACTCACTCCTTCCAGCCCCAGATTTCTTCACATTTGATAGCCTGTCCAAGCCCTCTGCCCCTGGGAACCTCCTGTATGGACAGAAAGAAGTAAAATGCAGTGATTCTGTCCCATCCCTGCCGACTGCCTGCCCTGCTGCCCACAAAGGTGTTTCCTGGGGGTCCCATTTCAATGCCCACATGGATCTAGACTTGGACTATCTGGCAGTGGCCCACGCCACCACCGGCCGCCGTAACTCTGCCCCTGTCAGCGTGTCAGCAGTTAGGACCTCCTTTATGATCAAGATGTGCCAGGCTAGAGCAGTGCCTGTGATACCACCCAAGATTCAGTACACCCAGATCCCCCAGCCCCTGCAGGCTCAGAATGCCACTCCATCAGCTGAAAAGAAGGAAGCAGAAGCCAAGCAGGCTATCAGGCAGACACAGCGGGTGGCATGGAGTCACCTGGAGGCCCCCAAGAGCCCACTGACAGAGAAGAAAACCAAGGCAGAGAAAGAAAACAGTGACCCAGCTCAGAAGGACTCACCCTGTCCTTGGCACAGCAGCCTTGGCTCTCCACTGGAGCCTTCTCAGAGCAGTCATTACCCTGCTCTGGACGCCCCAGTTCTGCGCCGAAAACGCACCTCTGAGGGGGAGACAGCTGGAGACAACCCACAGTCCTCAAAGATGGAGAGGCCGTCGGGGTTCTCCAAGCCTTCCTATCGATCTAGGCCCGGGAGGCCCCAGAGTCTGATTCTCTTCAGTCCCCCTTTCCCCATTATAGACCACCCCTCCTCTTCAGCAGACTCTAGGGTGATGTTATCACCCATAAGAAGCCCCACTCAGCCCACCTCTTCAGGTTCCATTTGTGGCGATCTGTCCGAGACGTCGCGGGCAACGCCCGAGGGAGTGACGCTGCGGAACAAAATGACCATTCCCAAGAATGGGCAGAGGCTGGAGACTTCTACCAGCTGCTTTTACCAGCCTCAGAGGCGCTCTGTGATTCTGGATGGACGAAGTGGGAGGCAGATCGAATAGCAGCCTGCTCCTGTTACTCCTTTCCTGTGGTTGATGGCATTGGGAGCGTTCGAGACCAACTCTGTTGCCATTTTGCTACTGTTTGGTGCAAGATGGACCCAAATCCTTTCAGCTTTCTGCAAAGCATTTTGTTATGGAGGGTCACAGTCTCTTTGTCTTGCTTTTCCTTCCCTTTTCTCACCCCTGCTTACTCCCTCACTGTCTGCCTTTTTGTCTGTTTTTGTGTAAGCCAGTCCCAGGGAACTTGCATTTTTTCATGTTTACTGATAACAAGCCCTGTGAAAGTCTCCTCTTCCCTATGGAAAAAGAAAAGAACAAATAAATCTGGGTATAAATAGATAATAGGCCTGGGAGGAAACACTGTTTCAAAGCCTTGCAGCCCAGGGCACAATATCTGCTGATGGAGGTAAGTCCAGATGTTTGGGATCTCCTTCCTTTGCTTCCCAGCCACCAGTGAAGGACCACGACTATCCATCTCAATTGTCTGGTGTAGGCAGTGTAAATAAACAGTGCAGGAGGCTGGGGAAACCTGAAGAGGAAGATCACAGAATCATAGAATCATAGAATCCACAAGGTTAGAAAAGACCTCAAAGATCATCAAATCCAACCTATCACCCAACACCTCATGACTAAACCATGGCACCAAGTGCCATGTCCAATCCCCTCTTCAACACCTCCAGGGATGGTGACTCTACCACCTCCCTGGGCAGCACATTCCAATGGCCAATTACTCTTTCTGGGAAGAACTTTCTCCTCACCTCCAGCCTAAACTTCCTCTGCCACAGCTTGAGACTGTGTCCTCTTGTTCTGGTGCTGGTTGCCTGGGAGAAGAGACCAACCTCCACCTGGCTACAACCTCCCTTCAGGTAGTTGTAGACAGCAATAAGGTCTCCCCTGAGCCTCCTCTTCTCCAGGCTAAGCAACCCCAGCTCCCTCAGCCTCTCCTCACAGGGCTTGTGCCCTATGATAATTCTGCCATGAGCAAGTCACACAAGGTGTGAGACATTCAAGGATGGTCCAGCAACAAACATAAGACGTGAAGGCGCTGCCTTCAGCTCTTGTCCCTGCATCAAAGATATGCTCTTTCCAGCATGTGCAAGGGCTGGAACCAAAGTCACTGGGCAGGAAACACCTAGCTGTTCTTCTGATCTTCCAAGTCCTGCTCATGGGTTTTGGTGTGCTCAGCCACACCTTCCTTGGGCTGACAAGATCTGTGTGGCTGGGGAATGAGTGTGCAGTGGCTGTCCAGTGGTAGAGGCTTCTTAGGCCGATATCAGTGAAAGCAAAGAGGTGCTCATAACAAGGGCCAGTATCAACTGTTTTCACCATTGCTTGAAGCCAGATGACACCTCTGCAACGATCTTCAGCTGTGCTCCATGCTACCAACAACAGAGAAAAGCAAATGAATCTTCTGATCTGCATGTCCTTAGGCTATTGCTGGCTTGCACCCTGCCTGACGTATCTCTGACCCTTGGTCTTTCATTGCCACTGTGTGGCATAGCCCCAGGTGCTTCTTTTAAACTTCCTCCCCCTGTGATTTTACCCTTTTTCTCTGAGAGCATGTCTGGTTGTCATCTCCTTGGCCCTCACTGCTTTCCAATTGATTCAGAATATGGTAATGAGGGTGGGGCTGCAGAACAGATTACAAACAATATGTTTTGAGAGGGGGACTTGGAGGGTGGCAGAGCAGTGGAACAGGCTGCCCAGAGATGTTGTGGAGTCTCAGTCTCTGAAGGCATTAAAAACCCACCTGGACATGTTCTTGTGTCATTTGCTCTAGGCTATCTTGCTCTATGAGATGACCTTTAGAAGTCCCTTCCAATCCCTACCATTCTGAGATTCTCTCTGTGTGTGTGTGAGAGGCTGCTCATGTAAGCAACATCTGCCACAGAAATAGAACCAAAGCTTCTTTTTGAAAGCTTCTAACTCTACATCCAGCACTGGCTCATCAATTGCCTGTTATACGACCACAGGCAATTGCAAAGTCAGGCACAGCCCATGTTGTTGCCCAGTTGCTGTTAAGTGTCACTAGTGACTACAGAGGAGACAGGAACACAGGTGTTGCTGCTTGCACTGAGGCTGCCCCTTCAATGGTGCTTGCAGGGAGCATAACTGATGGAGATGTCTGAGCCTGTAGGCCTGCAGATGGGTATTATGGTCCATAATTCAAGCAGTAACTGAGCATCTGGTAGGAAGCGTGACAGCCACTGAGCATCAGTCAGAATTTCTCAGTGGCTGTATGTTTAATTGTTTTGTTGTGCTTTGTTTTGCTTTGCTTTGCTTTTTGTTTTTAAGGACTGTCATTTTCAGTTTGTTAGCAAACTCAACCCATGGTCTGTGCTGTATGTACCACCTAATTACTGTCATTGTGGCTGGAGAGCCCAGAGCCCATATGGTGCTTTCTCTGCACTCTTTGATTGCCAAAGTGGAAAGATGACGCTGTACTTTTGAGAAGTTCTGGAGCCACAAGATGCAAGGGAGGTATCTGCAGCAGAATTTCCTCCTACCATAGCCAAAGGGAGTGGGATAAAACTAGAAGGATTTTCCAGGTCACCAGTTTCAGTCTTTGATCCTCCCCACTATAATCCTTCCTCACTGAGAGGGAACAGAGCTGGCAACCAAGTCTGTGCTGTCAGCTTCGTTGAGGGAAGACCAGACAAGAGCCTGCAGTTCTCCTTGGGGTCCATGTTGTCTCATGGCTCTCAGCCTATGCTTACCTGGGCAAGCTGTGGCCAGCAGGTCCAGAATCACAGTATCACAGTATCACAAAGGTTGGAAGAGACCTCAAAGATCATCGAGTCCAACCTGTCACCACAGACCTCATGATTAGACCATGGCACCAAGTGCCACATCCAATCCCCTCTTGAACACCTCCAGAATCTGCAGCTTTGTGACAGTTGTGTCATCATCCTCCCATTAAACCTAGGGCACTTCCCATCCTCCATGCTCCTCATCATTAGCACAGACCTGTACTTACATGGCACCAAAATGCCTTTTTTTTGCTGCCTCATAGGAAAGCTTTTAACCACCACAGCTAGGTCAAGGGCAAATGGCTTGGGAAGGTGTGATATGGGGGGACTGTGGTAAGGCTTGAGAGAAAGAAAAAGTTGTGAAAATGATGCCCAGATATCATTTTTTTTTTTTGGCATTGACAAAATAGTTTAGTTTGGCCGGGGATTTATGGTTTGGACAGGGATTGATAGCCTCTCAGTTCCTAGAGGTTTTGTCTGCCAGGGCACCTGGAAAGGAGCCAGCAAACTCACGGGGAAATGTGTCAAAAGAAAAAGTAAATGTGATGAAACCTTGGCACCTTAAAACCCCCTTTTCTTTTTTTTACCCCTTTTTTTCCCCCCTTCCTTCTTACTCTCATATAAACTGATCCACAAACAAGAAATGAGGTCTGGCAATTTGTGTATGATACACGGTCTCAACTCTGAAAAGCGCTCCGGGAAGCAGTAGTGCTTTTGGCATAAGTGGTAGAACTCCTGCAATACAAAATGAGTAGAGAGCTTTACTTCATATTAAAAATCAGCTTTAACTAACATCTGTATTCAGACTATACTTTTAAGGGTGTTTCAGAAACAGGTCCCAGGTCCTGGAGTTTAATTATGCAGAGATGCTGTAACGGCATCTGTCTTCTGTAGCTCGATCTCAACCTCTACCTGCAATCTACTTTCCAGCCTTCAGCTGGTGTAGCAAACTTCTAAGAGCCTAGCCCAACAGGCTTAATGCAAACACATCACCACAGTTCAGTGGGCTTGTATCAAGAGCACTGAGATAAAGCCCCAGATGCAGCAGAGCTGAGAGCACTCACTTAGTTGCAGCGTGGCCGTTGCACAGGCGCAAGGATTCCCAGCTCAGACTTCTGCAGAGTTTGTAATGCTTCACGATGGATCCGTGTTGAAACTGATAGTTGCAGTCACCTTCAAGGACCAGAGGCTGATAGCTGGAAAGAGGCTGAGGACAGAAACCATCTCTCATTGAATGGTGCTGTGTGGTTGGATTTTCCTGAGACCAAACTTTATTAAGCCCTTCTGTGAGGTCTCATTCAGGGGCAGACCTGACGTCATCCTTGCTTCAGAGCCCTTAGGTTGTCCTCTGCCATCCTGCAGCAGCAGGCTGAACCTGAGACTGGAAGCTTTTCTGAAGTTCAGGGTTTTTGGAGTGGTACATTGTGAATAATAAACTCCTGCCCTCCAACACAACTCTGCAACACCAGAGATTTTAAGGCAAGACTTTTGGGGTATTTGGTTGGTTTGGGTTTGCCTTTTTCTGTGAAGTGCTGTGGAGAGTGATAGATCAGATTTACAGGTGATGAACCCAGGGCAGACTCTGTAGTTCTGTACACAGGAGGGCCAAGTCTGGTGTTAGGGAAAAGACCTTCCCAAACAGATTGTGACACCAGTTGCAGCTCTCTGCAGGGATCATTTCAGGGATCCTGCAGCACATTTCAATCTGTCTGAAACTGTGATGAGTGTGAAAAGCCATTCCCAAGTTTGCCGATGTCCCCGGTCCCAGTCGTGATGTGACATCACCAACACGTGTTGCAGGTGGACTTTTACCAATGGGAGACAAGTGATGGGATGTCACACTCCCAATGTATTCAGGGAGGTTGTGCAGCTTCTCTTGAGTGTAACTCAGAGGAAAATGGCTGGGCTGGCAGAAATGGGAAGCCTCTGATGGAAAGGAAGGACATGGATAATGCTAGCTTATGTGGAGCTGCCTTCTTAGCAGGAGAGTAAATAGGAGTGAGGATTGTATTTTGCCTTGTAAACCACATTCATGTGAGCTGTCCATCCTGTTACTGTCACTTCAGGAATACTGAAGAGCTTCTTTATTCACCTTTAAAGCTCAAGTGGAACTGCAGTCTGAATTAGAGAGCGTCCATAAAGCCCTGCAACCTTTTCCCTCATCCAAGACTCCAAGTGGTGCAATTGAAGTCTTTTTTTTTCCTTTCTTTCTGAGTTCTGAAATAACTGTAGTGGTGAATATTGTGTTAAAATTATATATATAAATATATATATATATATAAAAAAAGAACATTTTATATAAATGTATTAAAAAGGAAATGTAATTAAAATGAAGGAATGGCTGAAACAGAATCAAGCACATCTGTGTAACTTGGGCTGAGGCACGGAACAGTTTGCTGCTGCAACTTTTGTAGCACCAAGGGTGTAAGATCAGCTGGCTTTTTGCCCAGAGGAGAGAGGCTAATGAGTTCTGGCTAATCTCTGGTGGCCAGGAGGTCTGAATCTGCTTTCCTGAGCTGGATCATGTCCCTGGAGAGGAGGGATGAGATCAGGGAAGACCAGAGAGCAAGGACTGATTGGGCTTTAAAGCACAAGCTTCTCCTTAGTCCTTGAAAATGCAAACAAATCTACTGAGCATATATTACCTTTCAAGCATGCCCAAGGTTTGCAGCTGTTCCTTTTGCTCCTCTCCACCTCTAGAAAAAAAACAATAAATAAAGTAAATCTAGATGTTGGGGGGAGAAGGCTCTGCCTGATCCTGATTTGATTTACCTTTTGCTTGTTCCTAATCAATGTAAAAGCTTTGTGATGACTAATTCTGCTCCAAGAAGGAATAGAAAGCTTGCCACTGAATTCAACTGAAGATGGAGCAGGACTTTAATAGCCCTGGAAAGGAAGGATGGCAGGGGGCAAGTGCTTCCTGAGGGCTCCATGCAGCAGCCCAGATCTTTGAACTTCTTCTTGTAGGCACTGGTCCCCTCTGAAATACTATTGGCTGCCAGGTATAAGGGAAGGGCTGGAAGTCAAAACACTGTGAAAAGGACTATCCCCATCCCACTGGCCCCAGTTTGTGATTATTTGTCCTGCTAGCTCTGATGAATGTTATTTTTGTTAAGCTTTGTTTTCTGTGTGGACTTGCCTGCTTATGTGCCTTATTACTTCAAACAAACAAACAAAGAAACAAACAAAACACCCCAAAAAGGAAAAAAATCCAACAGAGAAAAAAACAAAACAAAACAAAACAAAGAACAAAAAAAAAGTGATGTTTGGCCAGGTCTCAGCCATGAGATTAAACTGGAGTTTTTACAAAACCACACCTGTGCCCTAGTGATGCTTTGGGATGTTTCTTTCTCCTGGCTTTGGTTTGCAAATGCAGTGCAAATGCCTCTGTCTTCCTCTGACGTGAAGGTTGAACCCTTCCTTTGTTGCTGTGTGAGTGGCCAGCATACCAAGCTATGTTTGTCTGGGTTTTGACTGTGGGGATAAGGGTTAGGGTCTGACCACACACTTTTCTTATTGGAGGTTACAATTTACCCTTAAAATTCAGTATCCCATAGTAATGCCAACAGCAAGTGAAATTATGGCATACATTGATCAAAAAGACTCAGAGCTCCATCTCATTACATTGAAGAGAAGAGAAGAGAAGAGAAGAGAAGAGAAGAGAAGAGAAGAGAAGAGAAGAGAAGAGAAGAGAAGAGAAGAGAATAGAGTAGAATAGAGTAGATTAGAGTAGAGTAGAATACATTAGAATAGAATAGAACAGAATAGAATAGGAGAATATATTAGATTGGAATGGAATGGAATGGAATGGAATGGAATGGAATGGAATAGAATAGAATAGAATAGAATAGAATAGAATAGAATAGAATAGAATAGAATTAACCAGGTTGGAAAACACCTTCAAGATCAAGTCCAACCTATCACCCAACACCATCTAATCAACTAACTCATGGCACCAAGCACCCCATCAAGTCTCCTCCTAAACACCTCCAGTGATGGTGACTCCACCACCTCCCTGGGCAGCACATTCCAATGGCCAATTTATCATTCTATGAAGAACTTCTTCCTAACATCCAGCCTAAACCTCCCCTGGCACAGCTTGTGAATCTGTCCTTTTGTTCTGGTGCTGGTTGCCTGAGAGAAGAGACCAACCTTCACCTGGCTACAGCCTCCCTTCAGGTAGTTGTAGAGAGCAATAAAAGGTCTCCCCTGAGCCTCTTCTTATGAAGCCTGTTCTTTGTTCTCCCGTGCAAAAAACAGATGAATCATTAGGTTAAATGAAACACATTTTTTCACTACTCAGCAGCTGAATTCAATGCTTGACTCTCTTCCCTACCTCCTTCATGACTTCAGTTTCCTTTAGGAAAATGCCTGGGTTGTGCTTCCTGCTTACCATGGCAACTGGCACACAAAGTGGGAGAGAAAACCATGTCTGCTGACCTCTGTCATTGTTGTTAGCCACAGTTGATTATTAGTGGTGCTCGAGAAAGGATATTTTGGTATTCTTTGTGCCACAGAATCTAGCAATGACTTGGCCATAAGACAAGAGAAGAATCTCAAACTGCCCTCCCCTTCCCCCAGCATTCTCATGGTTGTGAAAATTAAGCAAAAGGCACACTGAAAATCTAGTTATGATCTACAGAGCTACAGGCTGGGGTCGGTGTGGCTGGAGAGCTGCCAAACAGAAAGGGACCTGGGGGTGCTGATTGACAGCTGCCTGAACATGAGCCAGCAGTGTGCCCAGGGGGCCAAGAAGGCCAATGGCATCCTGGCAGGCATCAAGAATACTGTGGCCAGCAGGAGCAGGGAAGTCATTGTGCGCCTGTACTCAGCACCTTGAGTCCTGTGTCCAGCTCGGGGCCCCTCAGTTTAAGAAGGACACTGAGACACTTGAACGTGTCCAGAGAAGGGCAACAAGGCTGGGGAGAGGCCTTGAGCACAGCCCTGTGAGGAGAGGCTGAGGGAGCTGGGGTTGTTTAGCCTGGAGAAGAGCAGGCTCAGGGGAGACCTTCTTGCTCTCTACAACTACCTGAAGGGAGATTGTAGCCAGGAGGGGGTTGGTCTCTTCTCCCTGGCAACCAGCACCAGAACAAGAGGACACAGTCTCAAGCTGCAGCAGGGGAAGTTTAGGCTGGAGGTGAGGAGAAAGTTCTTCACTGAGAGAGTTGTTAGCCACTGGAATGTGCTGCCCATGGAGGTGGTGGAGTCACTGGATGGGGTGCTTGGTGCCATGGTTTAGTTGATTAGATGGTGTTAGATGATAGGCTGGATGCGATGATCTTGAAGGTCTCTTCCAACCTGGTTAATGCTATGCCATTCTATTCTATTCTATTCTATTCTATTCCATTCCATTCCATTCCATTCCATTCCATTCCATGGCAGCCTGGTCTAGTTGGGGATGTCCCTGATGACTGCAGCAAGGTTTGACTACATGACCTTTGGAGGTCCCTTCTGGCCTGTACCATTCTATGATTATAAATGAATGGGAGCTGCAAACCTCAGACCTAGCCAAGTCCTGATGCCCCCAAACGTTAGCTAGAGCATGAGGGCTAAACCAAGAATGTTTGGTTCACGCTATAATAAAAGAGGGCAGAAATTTTCTCACATCTCATTTGCAAACTGAAGTGAAAGATGAAATATCTTTTGCAGACCTTGAAAATTCATGGGAATAATGTGATGCACTTTGGGTTCAGATACCTCTTTAAACTGGACCTGTTTTCTTCCATAGTACATCTGCTCCAGGGAACAGATATCTCTTTATCATTTAAATCCCTTATCTGAAAAGACCAGGAAATATTTGAATTCAGTCAGAGGAAATGGCTTCAAAGAAAACTTAGTAGCTGCTTAGGAATGAACCACAAAGAACAGAAAGATGGGAAAAACCACAGCTGGAGAAAGGAGAATAACACACATGGTGACTATTAAACAGGGAAAGTTTCCAGAGAAGTAAAACTCAAAAAGCAAAATAACCCCCAAAAAACCCAAACCCTAAAGCAGCCATAACATAGAGCTGAACTAGCTTCTAAAATGTCAGGTAACTGCTACTGTGCCCAGGTGGCCAAGAAGGCCAATGGCATCCTGGCCAGTATCAGGAACAGTGTGGCCAGCAGGACAACAGAGGTTATTCTTCCCCTGTACTCAGCACTGGTTAGGCCACACCTTGAGTCCTGTGTCCAGTTCTGGGCCCCTCAGTTTAGGAAAGATGTTGAGTTGCTGGAAGGTGTCCAGAGAAGGGCAACAAAGCTGGGGAGGGGTTTGGAGCACAGCCCTGTGAGGAGAGGCTGAGGGAGCTGGGGTTGCTTAGCCTGCAGAAGAGAAGGCTAGGGGGGGATCTTCTTGCTCTCTACAACTACATGAAGAGAGGTTGTAGCCAGGTGGGGGGTGGTCTCATCTCTCAGGCAACCAGCACCAGAACAAGAGGACACAGTCTCAAGCTGTGCCAGAGGAGGTTTAGGCTGGATATTAGGAAGAAATTCTTCACAGAAAGAGAGATTGGCCTTTGGAATGTGCTGCCCAGGGAGGTGGTGGAGTCACCATCACTGGAGGTGTTTAGGAAGAGCCTGGATGGGGTGCTTGGTTCCATGGTTTAGTTGATTAGATGGTGTTGAGTGATAGGTTGGACCTGATGATTTCAGGGGTCTTTTCCAACCTGGTTAATTCTATTCCATTCTATGCTATGCTATGCTGTGCCATGCCATGCCATGCCATGCTATGCTATGCTTTCCTCCCTCTTTCCTAAGAATCAGGAAGAAGTTTAGATCAGAAAAAAATAGGTACTCACAAACTGCTTTATTCACTTTTTTGTTTTATTTTATTGATAGATAAATTGCTTTAAACATGAAGAGTCAGATAGTGAAGGCAGAAGAGAGATGTAAAGAAGGCTAGTTTGATTATCTTCAGGGATTATTTGAAGTGGCTTGGATTTACCTTCTCCAGCCTTTGTGCCAGACAGAGTACCCTGCTAGAGGTGAGTGTTGCCTTGTCAAAAATGCAGAGGGAAGGTTTTCAGTCCTGCGTTCACTCACAGTCAGTAACAGCTCTGAGTAGCGAGAGCAGCTCACTGCTCATCACTTAGCTCTCTCCAAGAGTTTATCTCAAGCAGTGAGTGTGCAAGAACTGCAGATGACCTTGTCTGTGCTGGAATTTCACCTCGTGTGCAAGCTGACACCGTCAGAAACACCCTCAGCTCGATTTTTTTTCTTCTTTTCCTGTTGAGGAGAACCCTCAGCAGTCATCCCTGCACAGAGGGATCTCCTAAAGACAGATGCCTGAGATTACAGGCAGAGTTCTTGCAGGAGGTTCCCAGCATACCACACGTTGCAGAGGCTTTCCCCAGTTGCCAGAGGCCAAGGCTGCCGAGGGATGGGAGAAGGAGTCTTCATTTATGAGCTGGTTTTAGGACATAATTGGTCCTAATAAACATTTGCTTGGCACAAGTTTGTGTTGTCAGGAATGTGAAAGACAAGGATGCAAGGGCAGTGAGCAGGATGGGGAATAAATGATCTGAGTCAGAGGGTACAGAATGCCTCTGCCTGGCTGCTGCTTTTTGCAGTGAGGCGAGTAGCCAGATGCAAGCACAGCACATAGTGGCCAGACATGGTATGTTGTACATGGACCAGCACGGTAAGGAGAAAACATAGAAACAATAAGGTTGGAAAAGACCTCAGAGATCAAGTCCAACCTATCACCCAGCACCTCCTGACTACTAAACCATGGCTTCAAGTGCCACATCCAATCCCCTCTTGAACACCTCCAGGGACGGTGGCTCCACCACCTCCCCAAGCAGCACATTCCAATGCCTAACAACTCTCTCTGGGAAGAACTTTCTCCTCACCTCCAGCCTAAACTTCCCCTGGTGTAGTTTGAGACTGTGTCCTCTTGTTCTGGTGCTGGTTGCCTGGGAGAAGAGACCAACCCCCACCTGGCTACAACCTCCATCCAGGTAGTTGTAGAGAGCAATAAGGTCTTCACTGTCCTGGAGAGCCTGTGCAAAAAAGACTAATGCAGAAGAAGAGAGGGGAATGGAGGAAGGGGCAGAAAGGTCTGTTGGAAAAACATATGGGCAAGGCATAAAATATACAAAGGCAACCCCACATTGCCCTACTGCCCGAAGGAACAGAGACCTTCAGTCCTGCCAGCCGCAAACATTCAGCACCGTGAAAGGTATCAGGTTACATCTGCCTGTGTATGGAGGGGGGCAGATGAGGATTTGGGCTTCTAGCTGGCTTGGAGGCCGTGCTGCTCTGTCAAGCATGAACAGAGAAGGTTCCTCAGTGAGTTTCTAATGTCTCAGAGCTGGGCATATTACAATAAATTAATAATCTAAAAATACAGTGGCCAACTCCGTGGCAGAAGTGAAACACACTTCTTTTATGCTAGGAGAGAACTGTGAATATTCACATCTAGAGACAAACACACAGAGCAAATCTGCAAACAAACCCCACAGCTTTCACCTGGAGAATTGTTTTTTCTTCATGCTATCCTAGTCCAGCAGTTTTCATGTATGTATGCATAGGAAGAGACTGGATGGGGTGCTTGGTGCCATGGTTTAGTTGATTAGATGGTGTTGGGTGATAGGTTGGACTCAATCTCTCAAAGGTCTTTTCCAACGTGGTCTATTCTATTCTATTCTATTCCATTCCATTCCATTCCATTCCATTCCACTCCACTCCATTCCACTCCATCCTATCCTCTCCTCTCCTATCCCATTCCACATCCATACCTTTAGGCAGCAATCTAAACAGCTGAGGATGACCACGATCTCTTCACATGTAAACCAGCTCACCACCATTCCTGTTACAGGCTCCATCCCTTCCTCACCCTCCTGTGGCATCCCAGGTAAGGAACTTGCAGAGATTGGAATCAGCCTTCAGAAGCTGAAAAACCAGAAAAAGCTGTGCAGGATTTTCCATTGGCCTGCTCAGCCTGGTTCTGCTCTCAGTCCAGCCTTTGTCTTCTGCCTCAGTTCAGGTGGATTAAGCTGCTTGCTTCTGGTTGCAGTGTGGCATATGTGGAACTTCTGCACAGATCCACCATTTCCTGGGTCTTTTGTTCATCACAGCTTTTATTTATGGATTGTTTTGTGTTCAAACCATGAATCATACAGTGCAATGTGAGGGCAAAGATTAAGAGGCAGAAACCAAATTTGAAGTAAACCAAACTTAATTGGCTTAAGCTGCCATTTATGCAATAGGTCGGTGGTATGATTTTCAACAGGTTGGAGCAGTTAATACTGCAATACTCTATTCAAAGTAGTCTCAGTTCCATTTCTCCTCAAAATCCTGCAGCATTTTCTCTACAAAGTACCATAATCATATCACATTTAGATGTGGCAGCAAGGAAGAGACCTTCAGATCAGGATCTGAAGCAAAAGGCCCAAGGAAGAAAGTAATGTTTTAAATCACCTGTTTCTGTAGTCCTAAAGTTTTCCCCAGGCTATATCACAGTATCACCAAGGTTGGAAGAGACCTCAAGGATCATCAAGTCCAACCTGTCACCACAGACCTCATGACTAGACCATGGCACCAAGTGCCATGTCCAATCTCCCCTTGAACACCTCCAGGGATGGTGACTCCACCACCTCCCTGGGCAGCACATTCCAATGACAAACGACTCGCTCAGTGAAGAACTTTCTCCTCACCTCGAGTCTAAACCTCCCCTGGGGCAGCTTGAGACTGTGTCCCCTTGTTCTGGTGCTGGTTGCCTGGGAGAAGAGACCAACACCCACCTGGCTACAACCACCTTTCAGGCAGTTGTAGAGGGCAATGAGGTCACCCCTGAGCCTCCTCTTCTCCAGGCTACACAATCTCCAGCCACATCCATAAAGAGAAAACCTTGCTAGTCACTGCAAAGTCCCATAGCCAGTTGTTTCACCCATTTGCTGAATTACCTGAGTGTCAGAAATAATTCTAGCAAGAGCCATTTACATAGGAGAGCAGTATGAAGGATTCTATGACTGAAGAGCTATAGCAAGGCTTTGGCCAAGAAAGGACAGCAGCTGTGTGCCTGCACTGTCCTCCCCCATTTCTCTCTTCTCTGCAGTTGCCCTTGGCAGAGATCTGCAGTTCATGGCAAGCAGCAGAGAACCCTGTCTTGGCCATTTCTGCCTAACTTGGGCAGACAGTGATTCTCTGTAGATTACTTTAGATGTAGCTATTATTGTAGCTTTCAGCAGCACACAGCTCCCCCTGCCCCAGAATCACCCCCATTTCAAAACCAAATCCAGACCATGGACATATATGGTCTGCAGGTTCTATCCATGCCTTGAGTCTCATGAAAACCCTGCTGAAGAATAATTTCCTTAAGGAATAGCTGACTCCAGAGTTTCCAAGAGAGTCACCCTCCCACTGAACCAGTGGAGTGGCTGTTCTATGGGGATTTTCCTTTCTGAAGGCACACTCATACAGAAAACCCCTTCAAAGTTGCAGGGATCTCTTTCATCCTCAAGGTGTTCACCCTTCCACCTGCCTCCTTCTGCCCCCTAGAACTCAACAAGGGACGATTCAGCTAGAGAGTTTCTGTAGCACTGTGCTTCCCCACAAAAGAAAAGGTCTTGAACAAGGCAAATATTTCACTTCTGTTTCTTTTTAATTAGTATTTTGGTGAATATACAAAAACAAAGACTCAAGGTAGCTGGCAAGTGTCAGGGCCTGAACCAGAACACCTTAGGAAGAGGCTTCACTTTAAAATGCTCTGTACAGGAGCGTATTTCACATGACACATGCAACTGAAGTGTTCACTAGGAAGGACACCAGCTCAGTCTGTGCCAAAGTAAACAGCCCCTATTGAACTGGGTGAGAACTGTAGCTGCTGATACAAGGACTGGATTTGATTCAATTAACTCTGTGCTTGCATTTTCCTTCAAGAGTTACTCACTGCCGCTGTTTGCCTTCTGTTCTACGTGATCCAGGGCTGTGGAAGGGGAATTACACAGGGGACATGGCCATGTACATGCATAAAACTGAAGCAAGAAGTGTGCTAATCTAGGGGCATGGGACAGCCACTTTCTCAAAGCCAACTACAGCACAGGTCCCCTTGTATTCTGCACATATTCCAGCCCACAAAGGTGTGAGATCTTCTGTGAAGTACGTAACAGCTTCTTGAAGGAGTCACTTGGTAGTAAATGAAGCTTTGTCTGGACTGGCACTTCTGAAGGTAGGAGCACATGCAGTGGTTTCATCAGTGACAGGAGGTAGGCTTGAATACAGGCAAGCACACTGCTGAGGAGTGAGATGACCTTTCATTTGGCCTGACTAGCAACAGACTTTTTATCTGTGACTTATCTTTACTGCTGACACACTTAAACTCTTAGAGAATCTGCCTTATTCCAAGGCAAGGAGTGACAGAGACTAGGAACAGAAGCAGAACGATAAAAGTGTATTAGAGGCATCTGCAGTCTTCTCTCTTCCAGCATCTGTCATTAGTGGTCACAGGAGGTTATACTTTTGCTCACATAGCCCTTGCCAGAGTCTTTAGCATTGAGATTTACATTTAACCTAGTTTTAGAGAGAGATTTTCCTGGAACAAGCATACATGGGCCTTTTCCTTTCTGATGTCCTCGCAGAACAAACCAGATCACTTTGGATCACAGAACTGTGGAGGTTGGAAGAGACCTTTGAGATCATCAAGGCCAACCACTTCTTGTTTTATGCTCAGAGGACTTCTTGCACAGCAAAAGGAGGATTGGGCCTCAGCCAGGAGGCATTCAGGCTGCAGAACAAGGGGCAAAGAAAGAACAAGAAGATTCTTTTCTGGAAGCACCATCTCTGTGTGCCAAGTTTTTAGAAGAGCAAAAATATGTATGGGAGAGGTAGTGGGAAAACTTCAAATCCTGCATGGCACAAGAAGGATGGAGCAAGAGATGGACAAATGCAGTTTCACACGGTGCTTCGGGACAGCGCTGAGGACACTGGGCCTTCAGTAATCAATTCTGCTCCAGTAGAACATGGTACCAAGGAGGACACAGAACTGAAACGACAAGACTGCTAAGTATCTCTGCTCTTCATTTCCTTCTCCCCATCTCTCCCCCAGCCACATTTAGTCCCACTGGTAGGATAGAGCAACAGGAGGCCTTGATAAGCAAAGTCCGTTCAGGCAGAGGAAGCTTAAGGCTCTCTATCTGCACAGAAGCTTCACAGCGAAGAGAGAAGATATGGGAGATATGTGCAGCCCTAACTATTTGACAGGAACTCTCTGCTCACTGAGGATTATCTGTCACAAGGCTGCTGAACCCTGAGTGCTTAAAACACTCATGCAAAGTCTTCAAACTAGACACTGAATTATCTGTCATGAATGTTGTGTGGGTGATCCGATACAGAATCACGGAAACATTCAGGTTGGAAAAGACCCTCAGGATCACCGAGTCCAAGCCAGAACCCTCCCTTCACAAAACCAGGTAGAATTAAAAAGAAAGTAAACCAAAAGAAGCGTCTGCAAGCTCTGTGTGTGTGTTCTGTTGTATCACTGAGATGGCAGCAAGCCACAGCAGGCAGGAAGGACGCCTAGCTCCTTACCTGTGGCAGCCAGAATGCGACGCAAATGTAGCCCTGTTAGGGGAACTGGCTACAGGCAGACTGGTGACGAATGAGTAACAATAACCTGCAGACCTTTCAAATGCGTCACTCCCTTCATCCACCCCCACCCAGCTGGGTGTGAAATAGCAAGACAAGAGAAGAAGCAGTGAAGGCAAATACTAAATGCTCACAGTCCAGCAGAGGATGGCGAAACCAAACCAGGCAACACCCCAGGCATGAGCGTTCATCCGCCCAGAAATAGCATCATAACAACCCTGTAAGACAAACGTGAATGAATCAACACCAGCTCTGAGCTTGTACTGCAAGGTGACAAGCTTATCCACCTCTAAGAGAGACTGAGGGGGGCATGCTCTTCTCCTGCTGCTGTTTGGGTAGCTCACAGTGTCTCAAGAAAAACAAGCCGGGGCTACACGGCTTACTGAAAACTTAACAGATAGCCTACCTGTTTCTAGCTCCAAACGCAAAGCAGGCTCATCTCAGACACTTCCAGGACAACATCCCATGCCATGCACTTGCCAACTATACATATATAACCAAACACAGCCAACACAGAGTTGACCTCCAGAATAAAAAAGCTACAGGTAGATTTGGAAGGTTGAACACCACCTACAAATGCTTGGTTGTGCACCAGTTGATGCTCATGACCCAGCAATTTGTTTAAATAGGCCAAGCTGGTCTACTTAGAAGTTCTACCTTGAGGAGATGAACTGCTGACTTGCTCACTCATACAGCATGCCCTTATGTTTGACTAAGTTTGATTTAGCTACTGTCCATCTATATGTTGGAAATGTAATTTCTTTCTGGTGGCACTGGGAGAGTTTTCTAAACAGTTCTCTCCTGACCATGAGAGTCCTTATTGCAGAATCACAGAATGGTAGGGGTTGGAAGGGACCTTTGAAGGCCATCTAGTTCAACACCCCTCACAGAGCAGGCTCACCTAGAGGAAATCACACAGAAACACATCCAGGGAGGTTTTGAAAGTCTCCAGAGAACGTGACTTCACAACATCTCTGGACAGCCTGCTCCACTGCTCTGCCACCCTCAAAGTCCCCCCCCCCCCCCCTTTCAGGATATTGCTCAGGATCTTATCTGTAGTCCCACAAATCATCCTCTTTACTGTACTCTTAATCAATGTGAAAGCACTGATGGCCAAGGAGATGACAACCAGCCATGCACTCAAAGAGTGTAAAATAACAAGGAGAGGCAGTTTAATGAATGAAGAATCGCAGGTTCACCTAGATCAGGCTGCACAGGAACACACTCAGATGGGTTCTGAAAGTCTCTAGAGAAGGAGACTCCACAACCTCCCTGGGCAGCCTGGTCCAGTGCTCCAGCACCCTCAAAGGAAAGAAGTTATTCCTTAAGTTCAAGTGAAATCTCCTGTGTTCTTGTTTGCACCCACTGTCCTTTCACTGGAAGCAAATAAAAAGAGCACATCCTCATGACCTCTACCCTTTAGATATTTATATGCATTTATAAGATCCCCTCTGTCTTCTCTTTTCCAGGCTAAATGGCCAGGATCCTACCCAGGCACTGTTTCTCCTCCAGCAATCTTTTGCACACCAATAGCTCACACCGGAGGAGGAAAGCTATTCATTACTTCCTTCCCTTCCAACAAGGTGCTGTTGACCAACAAATATTAATTAAAGCCAAGGGGATCTTACATTGCTCTTATAGTAGCCAGAGAATCCAAGGTTGCAGCCTTCCACGCTGAGAGGATCCCCTTGGGAATCCATGACACAGCAATTGCGTGGCCAAGGGAAGTCGGCGTCTTTGTGGGTGGCGCGGAAGGCAGATGTGTAGTTCTGCCAGTCAGAGGGGCCGTACACCCCACAGCACTTGTTCGGTGGGAGAAGAGAAGGGAAAGGTCTTTATGGGGTCAGGTCACAGCACCACCTCCCCAGCTACACCCTCCACATGGCTGGTTAGGCATTAACCACAGATTTATGGGAGAGATTTTTGAAGTGCTTGCCTTTGCCAGCTCGCCGTCTGATAAACAAGCAAAAAGGGGAGTGCAGCAGGACTTCAAGGATCAAGGCAGATACCATCCTCTACATTACTGAGCATCCCCAAGGAGGCATTGAAATTCCAGGGCTGCAGAGCATTTAGTAATTAGTGAGAGTTTTCAGTGTTATTACCTGAAGCATGAGATTATTCCATGTTTCTGTAACCCTTTCATCCACATTGCTACTGCCTGGCCCTGACTTCTCATACCTCTCCAGCATTTGCTTCAGGAAGAGATTTGGAGTGAGCTACAGGGAAAAAAAACAAACAACAAAGAGAGAAGAATGCAGAAAGTATGTAAATAAGTGGCCATGTGAAGCAAATAGAGGGTTATTTGGGGTAGGTCTGTTTGCTTATTTTAGTGTCCTTTTGGTGAACAGGAATGCCACTTCTCCCCCACTTTTACACCCAGGAGAATAAAGAGAGGGTTTGTGAGGAGCAGAAGCAACAAAACCATCTTTGAATGGTCTGTTCAAAGAAATCTTGAGTGCAGCTCTCAAGCAGGGCTCTGCCAGAGGCTGGATCACAGGTGACATGCAGTAGCTATAGGTTACATTGGATGTGTTACTTGGAACTAAGTCACCACAAGTCATTTCCTTCCATACCAATATAGAAACATAGAATCAATGAGGTTGGAAAAGACCTCAGAGATCATCAAGTCCAACCTGTCACCCAACACCTCAGGACTGACTAAACCATGGCTTCAAGTGCCACATCCAATTCCCTCTTGAACACCGCCAGGGATGGGGACTCCACCACCTCCCTGGGCAGCACATCCCAGTGGCCAATTACTCTTTCTGGGAAGAACTTTCTCCTCACCTCCAGCCTTCTTTCTTTCTAAGATCAAGCCTAAACTTCTCCCTGGTGCAGCTTGAGACTGTGTCCTCTTGTTCTGGAGCTGGTTGCCTGGGAGAAGAGACCAATCCCCACCTGGCTACAACCTCCCTTCAGGTAGTTGTAGAGATCAATAAGATCTCCCCTGAGCCTCCTCTTCTCCAGGCTAAACAACCCCACCTCCCTCAGCCTCTCCTCAGAGGGCTTGTGCTCAAAATCTCAACCCACAAAATCCTTCCCTCACTAGAAGCACTGTCTGGGGCAATGCTGAATATTGTCTTCTGCATGTGTTGATGATTCAGCTAGCCCCTACTGGTATTTCCTCAACAACAAGTTTGTAAGCACTTAAAAAATGTTAAAAATAACAAAACCCTGTCAAAAAGAACAAAGTTATTTCCTTGATGAAAATAATGCCATTGGAGACCTTTCATAGAATCATAGAATCAGTCAGGGTTGGAAGGGACAACAAGGATCATCCAGTTCCAACCCCCCTGCCATGGGCAGGGACACCTCACACTAGATCAGGCTGGACAGAGCCTCATCCAGCCTGGTCTTAAACACCTCCAGGGATGGGGCCTCAACCACCTCCCTGGACAACCCATTCCAGAGCTTCACCACTCTCACAGTGAAGAACTTCCTCCTCACGTCCAGCCTGAATCTCCCCACCTCCAGCTTCATTCCATTCCCCCTAGTCCTATCACTACCTGAGATCCTGAGAAGTCCCTCCCCAGCCTTCTTTTAGCCCCCTTCAGATACTGGAAGGCCACAATTAGGTCACCTCAGAGCCTTCTCTTCTCCAGACTGAACAGCCCCAACTCCTTCAGTCTGTCCTCATAGGAGAGGTGCTCCAGCCCTCTGCTCATCCTCATGGCCCTTCTCTGGATGCCTTCCAGCACCTCCAGATCCCTCTTGCAATAGGGGCTCCAGAACTGGAAGTAGTGCTCCAGGTAGGGTCTCACCAGAGCTGAGTAGAGGGGGAGAATCCCCTCCCTTGCCCTGCTGGCCACACTTCTCTTGATGCAGCCCAGGATCTGATTGGCTTTCTGGGCTGCAAGTGCACACTGAGAGCTCCTGTTGAGCTTCTCCTCCCCCAGCACCCCCAAGTCCCTCTCGTCAGCACTGCTTTCCAGCCAGTCTCCAACCACATGTGGCCTTATTCTAACTCTGCAGTAGTCCTTTTGAGTTTACAGTGGTACCACCACACAGGCCACTTACTATACTCCACAGGACCACTGTGCCCTGGAACTGCAGTGTTTCACAGCATGGTTGGAAGAACACTTGAGGAAAGAAATACTCACAAAGTCTCGGTGAGTTGCTGCTGTGATGCAGGAAGCCATTTCAAATGCATAAGTGATCAGCATCAGAATAATGTACTGTGGGAGATGGACAGTAGAGTTAGCTCTTGGAGAAACAGTGAAACACTTTTTTTCCCCCCCCCCAAGACTGAGCCTGAAACCCTGTTCAAGGCAGAGGAGGCCAAGCTATCCTACTCTCCTCAGTGCTTTCCACCTTGCCTTTCCCTGTGCTTGTTTCAGTTTGCAATCTCCTCTCTTGAAGGTGTATGACTGGAATTGTTCTCCACCTCACAGATAAGATTTCATCAGAACATCATGACATTAATACCTCTATGGAAAATACTTTGCCTGATATGTCTTAGAATAACATTTGCCCTTTCCCCCCCCCCGTTGTTGTTGCATCTCACTGGCAGCTTATGCTAGTGCTGCGTCTCCTCCTTCCGCTTCCACTTGCCAGCTGTAAGCTTTTCAGCAAGAAGCTGTTCACTCCAAGCAGGAAAGTGTACACTTTTGGGAAACAGAAGGTGGGATTTAGGGTGTCATTCAGATCCTCCTGCTTTTGCATCTTCAGATTTCCTCAGCACTTCTACCTTGTAAGCAAATTTCCCTCAGGAAAACAGATCCTTGTGATGCCCTCTCATAATGTGTTTCACTGTTTCTCTTCCCTTCTCACCACCATCCCTTTAACCTTTCCCGTACTTTCTTCAGAGACCTTGTGTCTCTATTTCTTGTTCCACATTTCCTAATGTTCTTCTCAGATTTAGGATATTTGTTTCCTTACCCCAGCTTCTGCCCTTGCAGCCTCTCCTATCTTCTATACCACTGCCCTGGTCTTCAGCCAAGACACCAAAATTCAGAGCTAAGGCAATTCTCTTCCCTCAGCTGTTTGCTGACAAATTGCCTGGTGCAAGAGTTCAAATCTCCACCTGTCTCTTGTTTGAAACAGACACACTGCCATCCCCCATTAATCCAAGAGAAAGATGATTCCAGTTTTTGGCTCTACCCTTCCTTAACACAAGCACCAATTAAGCTTTGCCACTGCCAACCTAAAGGAATAAGTAAGATTTGGTCACATCTTAACATTGTTCTTGGTTTATCCAAAGCTGTCTGTCCCCACCCCTGTAATTTCTGCCTGCCTGCTGATGTCTAATGCTCTCAATTGCTCCCATGTTTGCTATCCTAACAGCTACTAATGCCTTGTACAGAGTCATCACTTATTGCTTCTAAACTGAACAGTATATGACAGCTGAAAGGCAGTAAGGGGTGGGGATAAACAAGAATCCTCATCCCAGCTACATCTGATTGCATAAGTGCTTCTGCATTGCTTCAGGGCAAGGTCAGGGTCAGGCTAGTCAACTTAAACCTCCTTTGTGGCTATGACCATTAATTCCCTGAGTCTGATTCAGGAACATCTCATGCATGTGTCTTCACAGGAGTCACCTTTTGGGACACCACAGGCATGATCAAGAGCATTTGGCTTCTTATCACAAATAAAAGCTGGTTTTTGTCAGGGGATGATTATCAAGGTAAACAGTGAAAATAAAGCAGCACATTTTAAGCTTGGCAGCAATAGGTAGGCAAACTTACCACCAGCAGCAAGGTCCTGTTGGCCTTAATGACTCCAATGATACCAAGGATAGCCAGAGCCAAGAGCGCAAAGCCAACGAAGATGCCAATCCAGGCTGCAGCATAGATATCTGTGTTTTCTGTGGCTTCCAGGAGAGGGTAGAGACCATGGGGATTGGACACAAAGAAGATGCACTCTGCTGTCAGGGCAATGCCACACATCTGAGAAGTGCAAGTTTGGGAAATCCATTAGGTCAAGCTTCCTCAAAGAAATGACAGAAACAGAGAAAGACAGAGACCTCTTTCCTTTTGTTCAACTTTAGAATAGAATAGAACAGAGTAGAATAGAACAGAACAGACTAGACTAGACTGGAACTAACCAGGTTGGAAAAGACCTTTGAGATCATCAAGTCCAACCTATCATCCAACACTATCTAACTTCCTGCCAAACAGGAGATATTAAAACTCCTCTGCCCAACTCTACAATCTCTTGTACCTGTGTCTTCAAAGAAGAATTGAAGGTAAAGCTCATCCAGCCTAGACTTGAAAGAACTAGCAGAACCTTTCCCATCACTATATGGAGGGAGGTGGCTGAAAAAATGTTGGTCAGCAGCAAGGGCACTTCCCCTAGAGTTCACACTGCTCTTAAGGATCAGGCCCTGCTGTTGCTTGCTGTCCCCTCCCCACCCAACTGATCAGCTAGCACAGCTCTTCTATTTACATATGGACTTCACATGTGGAGAGGGATTTTGTGACTAGAAACTGTTGTTTTAAGAAACATCATCCTGGAAGGAAGCCTCCACTCATACTTGTCCCACTTCACTTACCCCAATGATCACATTTCCAAAGACTAATAGGCCCTGCAAGATGTGTATGCCATCATCACTTTTTGCCATCTCTAATTCTTCATGCAACCTGGGGAAAAACAGAGAGTCTTCAGTTAGAGCAGTAACATAAGCCTCAGTCAGCAGGAATTATCCCTGAGGAGAAGAACAGCCAGGACCTCTGTGTCTGTCTGTACATCTTGTACCCTTTGCTGCATAGTAATTTCAGAGGAGAAAGCTGCCCAGGAGTAAACCTAGCAACTTGAACTCTCCCTGATACTTGAGCTGCAGAAGATTTGGACCACTTTGGGGGAAGTTAATGTCTCCAGCTCCCTTTTGGATAGGATTTTCATCACCACAACAGCACCCGTGTAAACCTTAGCTCATGATGTTGTATTCCCAGCTGGCTAGAAACACCAGCTACACCCAGATGGCCAGGGGACAAGTTCAGCACCCTCACTTCATTCCTTTGCCAAAGCAGCCAGCTTTACCATAGGGTGTCCTATCTCCCCTACTGGCTATTTCATTTTGGCCAGCACTACCATACTGGTAACCATGATGCTTCAGCTGCATCCTCTGCACATATCTACAGCATGTGGCCTAGCAGCACCTTGCTAAGAGTAGTGCCACCCCCCAACCCATTCTGGGAACTGAAGCTGGGCCCCCAGTTCCTGGTCAGGTCTGAGGGAGGGAGGGAAGGAGCAGCTCAGGCTGCAGCTGGCTCATGGGAGTCAGGCCAAGTAGCATTCCCACCAAATTCCTGAGAGTGTTATATCCTGCAGGCTGGGGCTAGACACCCTGCATTAAATTCATGCCCTTCCAGAGAGAGCAGCATAAAGACACTAGTCAGAAGTGTAAGACCTCTTAGAGAAACAATCCCAGTACCAATGCAAATCTGCTTTCAAAGGGATGAAGCATGTCTGTGCATTGGGAGGGAAAAATCCCCCACTCCAAGACAGCTGCCTTTACTGGGTGGTTGAGAAAATACAAGCCAATAAAGAAAGGCTTAAGTATGCCCATCTTGAGCAGACAACAGGAAAAGCAGCTTGAACACCCCTCTTCTGCCAGAGTGCCTGCACTAGTGCCTTCTCTTGACTCTGGGATTCTTCAAAGAAGCTGTTGGAAAATGAGAGTGGGAACAGATGTCAGTGAAGCGGAGATTCTTGAGGAAGTGATCATTGTGGGACCTCTTTAACATTACCTCCTCAGCAGCTGCACTTTCAGGATAGTCAGGACTTCCAACAGTGGCAAAGGGAAGCCCAGAAATTCCTGCCACCCTTTCTGCAGTCATTTGAGAGTCAGACATGGAAAGATCTTTACTGCTTTCACTGTTACACCAGCAGCACAGGACAGTGTGAGTGACAGTGGCCATTACTGTCACAGAATCACAGAATCACCAAGGTTGGAAGAGACCTCAAAGATCATCGAATCCAACCTGTCACCACAGACCTCATGACTAAACCATGGCACCAAGTGCCACAGCCAGTGCCCTCTTGAACACCTCCAGGGACGGTGACTGTCAGTGTAGGAAGTAATTTTTTGTCTCATCCAGGTGGCTGAAAGCCAGCCCAACATACCTGAAGCCCTGTCCTCAAAAATGATCAGCTCATGAGGTCAATGTGAAGCTCTATCTCAACAAACTTGATCAAACAATGTGCCCAGGGGCCACATAAAACTGCCTTGCAGATCAGATCTGTGTCTGAGCGATGTTTGACCACATATGGTCTGCAATACGGCACTGCAAAGCCTGGCAAACTTGAGGCAGACACGGGTCCTCTAGTCATCTGAAAGCTGTAGAGAGCACTGCCTAGATTGTGGATCTTGGTGCTGCAAACTCCAGAGATTTTAGAAAAGCCTTTAATGGCTGGCTAAGAGGTATCAGAAGTCAGGGAGCAGTTCAGGAAGCAAGGATAGCTCCTGTGCTCAAATGCGGGCACGTGAACTCCGGCTACTACGTGGAAAAGCAGGCTGCCACGTAGGTAGCAAGGCTGAGTGTTCCATGTGGCTAACAAGACAGATCACACCAAGGGTCATTGACAGCCCCATCCCTTTCCTCAACTTCACATGAATCTCTTTTCCCCTCCCTTCCTCTTCTGCAGACCTCCCTGAAATGTAACACCACCACGCCCAACTTGTGTACGGGTTGTCTATCTAGCTTGCGCTTGTCTCCTCACAAGCTGGCTCTTCTCTCCCCTGGCAGGTAGCATCTGTCTCTCTCTTCCCTCTCCTTGAGTAGGTATTATTGCAGGCCTGTCAGCCCAAGAAAGCAAGCCTCTTCTGGGGCAAGCCCATCTCCTAGGCTACCATAGATGAGAGGAATGCTGGACACAGTCACCACCACACAGATATCAGCTGAAGACTAATAAGCTTCTAGGCAGCCTAAGGCCAGTATCTTACCTAAGACCAGAGTAGGAATGGCAGGTGGAGAGACCAGGAATGGGAAAAGACAAGGAAAAGCCCTTACTGTAAGCCTAAAGATGAACAGTGCAATGACGTTGCCATATTAGTACAAATCCTCCCTCTGCCTCCGAAAGAGCAGCACCGATGGAGTCAGTGTCTCAGTGCTTGCTTCATTCACCCCTTGTTTGGCCCCTTCTCTGGTGTAGAGGTTCTAATATTAGCATCACAAATGAGACACTGGGGAGGTGCTCCAAGGCTGTGAAAACATTTCAGCAGCTGGAGGGATGACCCTCCAACACATCCCAGAGAAGAAGCTGTAGGAGATCTGAGGCTTTCCACCTTTTGCCTGTTCCCCACACCTGAAGGGTAGCTGAGTTAAACAGGAGCAGCTTGCACAGCACTTGCAGCTTGCACTTGGCACAGGTACATGACTAGGGAGTCAAACCTTGGCTGACTTGCCTGAGGCAAGTTGCATGCAGATATGACTCACAATCACCCTTGGGTGTGACACTGGTAGGCAGTTCTCCCAACCCAGGAGAGACAGGTACCTCCTGCCTGTGGACACAAATCTGTTTGGAGGTAGGAAAGCCTTCTTTGCAGACTGGTCAAGGTTAGTTTTAGAAGCCAGATACTGTTTCCTGGGGCTTCTGGAAAATCCATGAGGAAACCAGCTTCAGTTGCAACTATTACCCAAAATCTCCACAACAGAAGGTGGGATTTGGGGATTTCAGCCTTGAACTTGCATGGGCCTGGTGTTCCTCAGCACATCCTGTCCACACTGAAATTTAGCCATAACCTGGCTAGGTCCAAGGTGTGCAATTATCACTACCACAGACTTAACTCCATGCTCCAAGCAGCTCTGGAAAGGTATCTGTTGCTCCCATGGTACCACAAAATCATACATCCCTCGTGAAGCACATGCACTTCATCTTCCTTATGCTCTGGTCACAACACAGGCTGTAACTTCTCCCTTCACACCCCTAAAACAATCTCAACATTCATGGGGGCCAGCTGAGCCTGTCAGAATCCAAGAGGTATGGTAGTCCTGCCTCCCCCTCTTCCTCCACAACTTGCAGACAGATCTGTTATTTCCATGCCCTTGGAATTTTCTTGACCCTTCTCCCTTCCTCTACTTTCAGCAGCTCTGTGACATCTGCAGCACAACTGTAGAAGCAAAAAAGAAGGCTCCTTGCTGCAGAGGCTAGCTTCTGCTTTTGTATTATTGGTGACAACCTCATGCAGGCTTTCAAAGCAAGCCCTACTCACAGCAGCTCTTGGATTCAAACAGGATTCTTTCTCTGTGCATTCCTCACTCATTGGGCTGGCTGATCTTTTGAAGCCTCCACATCCCCTTCTTATAGATTAGGGCAGGCTTCCAGTTGCCTTACAGATGAATGCCTCCTGATCACCCTAGTCCTACTCCATCTCTGGCACAAAAAGCCAATAGGTAAGAACTGTTTTGGCATTGCCCCATGCAGAAGCAGGTCAAATTTTGATTGCCATGTGTTTTGTGACAGTTATTGTGGTGGAGTCACAGAATCACCAAGGTTGGAAGAGACCTCAAAGATCATCAAGTCCAACCTGTCACCACAGACCTCATGACTAAACCATGGCACCAAGTGCCACGTCCAATCCTCTCTTGAACACCTCCAGGGATGGTGACTCCACCACCTCCCTGGGCAGCACATTCCAATGGCTAACAGCTCTCTCAGTGACCAAAACTTCATTTGCATCTGCACCCTGCTCGTGGAGGTCTCAGTGTGGTGGCTTAGAGAGGCCTCACCTCACCCCTTGCTACCCTCCTTTGTGTCAGTGTCCCTGTGCAGGGCGTTGCATTCTCATCTCCTGGTGTAAGAATGCAGAGAAAAGGGAGGCATTTGTTTTATTACTCATGGGTTCCACCCACCCATGGCTCAAAGCTCTGCGCCACTCAAGCGCAACTAAACAAACTCAACCGTTCAACAGCAGGAACCTGCTCCTTCTTGGTAGGTCCTCTCTGGTACGACAGCCCGGGCACCACACCTCTTGCTCCTCATGCTCAGCCAGCTCTGGATGCAGAGCATGTCTCTGCAGGCAGGAGTGAGATGCCTGGGCTGGGGTGCTCCTAAGGGGGGAAGTCAGTGGTGTGGAACAGCTGCTAGAGATGCCATGCCAGCACTGGTGCCAGTGCTGGTGCTGCGGGAAGCCTCTGTGAGCCACAGATGTGCCCACACCTTGACCTTCTGTGCCTCTGATGCACAAAGGCTTGAGGGTCCTCAATGCTTAGCCTGGAGAAGAGGAGGCTCAGGGGAGACCTTCTTGCTCTCTACAACTACCTGAAGGGAAGTTGTAGCCAGGTGGGGGTTGGTCTCTTCTCCCAGGCAACCAGCACCAGAATGAGAGGACACAGTCTCAAGCTGAGCCAGGGGAAGTTTAGGCTGGATATTAGGAAGAAGTTCTTCACAGAAGGAGTGATTGGCCATTGGAATGTGCTGTCCAGGGAGGTGGTAGAGTCACCATCACTGGAGGTGTTTAAGAAGAGATTGGATGGGGTGCTTGGTGCCATGGTTTAGTTGATTAGATAGTGTTGGGTGATAGGTTGGGCTCAATGATCTCAAAGGTCTTTTCCTTTACCATTCCAACCTGGTGTATTCTATTCTATTCTACTCTACTCTATTCTACTCTACTCTGGGCCCTTCTTAAGGAGACAGCAATAGACCTATCTTTGTCATTCCCCCCACCCCTTCTTTTTCAGTTGGTTTTAGCAGAAAATTTAGTCCCTAAAGGGCTTATAAAGAAGGTTGTTTCCAGGTGCATGGGACGCAGAGTTACATAGCTTCAAAGAGGGTGCAATTAAAGATGTTATTGAGGAATAACTTGGACTCTGCTGTTAGAAGCCAAATGCTTTACAAGTGTTAATTCATCATTTTTTAGTTATTTTAAAGCAAACCCCTCCAGCACACACACAAAACCACACTCTCCTCCTGCCAGGCTTTTCCCATTGCCCCACCAGCCCTGAAATGCAGCTGCCTGTGGCAGAGAACAGCTTGTGCTGTTGGAAGAGCCAGCCAGTTATTTTGTACTACCAAGGGAGAAAAATAAAGCAAAAACAAAGCTCAGCATCAGGCAGGGGTCAGAGACTAATTAAGTTTCCTTTGGAGAGAGGCTGCCACAAAATGAAGCCTGTGTGAAGAGTGGAGTGGCTGGTAAATCATCATCAAGCATAATTACCTTGGAAATAGAGCTGGGAGGTAGGCTTTTCCTCTCCCTCATTAGCTAAGCACAGCCAAAACAAGAGGCTTTTGGGTGGGATTTTTTTTGGTTGGGTTTTTTTTGGGGGGAGGAGCTTTGTTTGTTTGGAGTTTTTTTTCTTTCCTTTCCTATTTTCACAAGTGAGAGGGAATTACAGGCTTCATCTCTCTGCAACAATTCCTCTTTCCTTTTCTTTTCCCCTTTTAAATCCCTCAGATATATTTAATTTCCCCATTCCCTCCTCCTCAGTCTCGAGGAGCCAAACACACGAACCAAATTAAAACAGCCACCGAGAAGACGCAGCCCGGGGTAAGAAAAACCAAACGCTGAATAATCTTCCAGCAGTTAACCTTACCCAGGTACCAGACTCCCACGTACTTAACACAGCCCAGGGGCTAAAATAAAAGCCACGAAACACAAAAGCCTCCTTTGCTCTTAACGCTGATCACTCACACGCCTCGTTAAGATGACGACCAAAGCAAGGCACTCACCCCTCAGCTTCTCCTGATGCTTCCCCAGCAGAAATCCCGAGCCACCTGCAGAGCTGAGCAAAGCCCCTGTCTCCCACCTTCGCCGGGCTTTAAAGAGCACAGGTTGCATGAGGAAAGTGCTGTGTGATTGGTAGGGTGCCCATCACATGAGTAAAACTTCTTTTGTTTGGTTTTTTTTTTTTTTTTTCCCTTCTAGCCAAACCTGTTCCCTGCTCCTCTGGGGACCGGAGGGTGTCTCTGTGATTCTTAGATCATATCGGAATGCAGTTGCGCCAAAAACACAAAGCTTCAAAGAATTTCCATTCTCAGGCTCTCGAAAGGGGTGGATGAATGACTCACTCACATGAGATACCTGACCTTCGAAGAGGATGGGCGAGCTGGAAGGATGCAAATACAAATATCAGGACTGCTGCACACAGAATCACCAAGGTTGGAAGAGACCTCAAAGATCGTCAAGTCCAACCTGGCACCACAGACCTCATGTGATTCTCTGATAAATAAGATGGAATGTGTTTACAAATCCAGAGAGACCAAGGTAATGCAGTAGTCTCCCCACTTAGAATCTTAGAATCATAGAATCAATAAGGTTAGAAAAGACCTCAGAGATCATCAAGTCCAACCTGTCACCCAACACCTCATGACTACTAAACCATGGCTTCAAGTGCCATGTCCAATTCCCTCTTGAACACCTCCAGGGATGGTGACTCCACCGCCTCCCTGGGCAGCACATCCCAGCTCTTTGAGCATGGCTGTGAGGAGAATGCACTGGGTAGACAAAGAGTGTAAATGAATTGGAATGGTTTCATTTAATTACATTGCATGGGGGGAAAACAGTGGCTTGGGTTGGTTCATTTTAGTTGTCTTGGGATATTTTGCTTTTCCCCCTTTTTTTCTTTTGGTTGGGTTTGGTTTGGTTGGGTTGGATTGGTTTGGGTTGGGTTTGATTGGTTTGGGCTGGGTTGGTTTGGTTTGGGCTGGGTTGGGATGGGATGGTTTGGGTTGGGGTTTTTTTGGAAACAGAAGTGTAGGCATTGCTTAGTCTGCAAGACACTGTGGATAACATGAGAAGTAGTAGAAAGGTGGGGGTTGGTTGGTCTCTTCTCCCAGGCAACCAGCACCAGAACAAGAGGACACAGTCTCAAGCTGCGCCAGGGGAGGTTTAGACTCAAGGTGAGGAGAAAGTTCTTCCCAGCAAGAGTTATTGGCCATTGGAATATGCTGCCCAGGGAGGTGGTGGAGTCACCATCCCTGGAGGTGTTCAAGAGGGGATTGGATGTGGCACTTGAAGCCATGGTTTAGTTAGTCATGAGGTGTTGGGTGACAGGTTGGACTTGACGATCTCTGAGGTCTTTTCTAACCTTATTGATTCTATGATTCTAAGATTCTAAGTGGGGAGACTACTGCATTCCCTTGGTCTCTCTGGATTTTTAAACACATTCCATCTTATTTATCACAGAATCACATTATCACCATGGTTGGAAAAGACCTCTAAGAACATCAAGTCCAACAATTATCTAACTCTACCAGGGCCACTACAACACCATATCCCTGAGCACTGTATCTAGGCAGCTTTTAAATACAAGAAGGCTGGGAAGGGACTTCTCAGGATCTCAGGTAGTGATAGGACTAGGGGGAATGGAATGAAGCTGGAGGTGGGGAGAGTCAGGCTGGAGGTGAGGAGGAAGTTCTTCCCCATGAGAGTGGTGAAGCCCTGGAATGGCTTGTCCAGGGAGGTGGTTGAGGCCCCATCCCTGGAGGTGTTTAAGAGCAGGCTGGATGAGGCTGTGGCCAGCCTGATCTAGTGTGGGGTGTCCCTGCCCATGGCAGGGGGGTTGGAACTAGATGATCCTTGTGGTCCCTTCCAACCCTGACTGATTCTATGATACTATGATACATCCAGGATCTGGATAACAGGTCTTATGAGGAGTGGATGAGGGAACTGGGGTTGTTTAGTCGGAAGAAAAGGAGGCTGAGGGGAGACCTTCTCCCTCTTTACAACTGCCTGAAAGGAAGTTGTACTGAGGTGGGTGTTGGTCTTGTCTCACAAGTTGCAGCTGGTAGGACAAGAGGAGATGGCATCAAGTTACACCAGGGGAGGTTTAGGTTAGACATTAGGAAAATCTTCTATACCAAAAGGGTTGTTGAAGACTGGAACCCAGGCAAATGGTGGAATTACAGTCCTGGAGGTTTCCAAACCCCATGTAAACATGGCACTTCGGGACATGGTAGTGTTGGGGTGACAGTGAGACTTCATGATCTTAGAGGTCTTTTTAGAGAGAGATTTGGTGTTGGGAATGAGAGAGTTGGGATGGCAGGTTTGCTTGTTTGCACATTTTTAGGTGTGTACTTGTTAAGGGCAGACTGGGAATTTGCATGCAGAGCAGAGGGACAGACATAGACCTTGCCTAAGCAAGGGAATGCAATGGGGCTGGCAAACCATGTGGTAGGAAGACCAAGTGCTACCATGGCTGGTTCCATTAGGGTGCCTCCATCTGCTTTAGCCATGTCTTGTAGGCCTGTATCTGCACTGGCATAATTCATGTGGGAATGTGCCAATGCTTCTGTGTCACGAGGCCCTGTGAGCTCTTGCACTGGTGACTACTACAGACTCACAAGTGCAGACACCTCCTCACAGAGCTGTATCTCCACACATACATGCACATGTGCAAACCCATGCATGCATGTGCTTATGTGCATCCAGAAACAGATCCATGTATTTGCACACCTCTCTCATGTGTGGGCCAAAGGCAAATCCATAGGATCAGAGAATCATAGAATCGACAAGGTTGGAAAAGACCTCAGAGATCATCAAGTCCAACCTGTCACCCAGCACCTCATGACCATGGCACCAAGTGCCACATCCAATCCCCTTTTGAACACCTCCAGGGATGGTGACTCTACCACCTCCCTGGGCAGCACATTTCAATGGCCAATTACTCTCTCTGTGAAGAACTCTCTCCTCACCTCCAGCCTAAACTTGCTTGAGACTGTGTCTTCTTGTTCTGGTGCTGCTTGCCTGAGAGAAGAGACCAATCCCCACCTGGCTACAACCTCCTTTCAGGTAGTTGTAGAGAGCAAGAAGGTCTCCCCTGAGCCTCCTCTTCTCCAGGCTAAGCAACCCCAGCTCCCTCAGCCTCTCCTCACAGGGCTGTGCTCAAGGCCTCTCCCCAGCCTCGTTGCCCTTCTCTGGACACGTTCAAGTGTCTCGATGTCCTTCTTAAATTGAGGGGTCCAGAACTGTACACAGGACTCAAGATGTAGCCTAACCAGTGCTGAGTACAGGGCACAATGACTTCCCTGCTCCTGCTGGCCACACTATTCCTCATGCAGGCCAGGATGCCATTGGCCTTCTTGGCCCCCTGGGCACACTGCTGGCTCACGTTCAGCCAACTGTCAACCAGTACCCCCAGGTCCCTTTCTGCCTGGCTGCTCTCCAACCACTCTGACCCCAGCCTGTAGCACTGCATTGCTGCCTTGGGAGTCAAGAGACAATGCAGTTTGGGGTTTCATGTGGAGGAACAGTCAGGTGCTGAGGCCACATCTTGACCTATTCTTAGATGGAGGTGGAAAACAAAATTTCTCAGGAAATGTGCCACTCATAGCAACATGCTCTCTGGGTGATAGGACAACATGAAAGCATGCCTGTTCTGGACTGTGCCATGCTTGTTCAAATCTGGCATGGGAGGGATGCGGGAGGATGCTCAAGGTGAGAGTAAAGATGCTGTGGGTGGCCCTGCTCCTACTCTCTAAGGATACTTCTTCAGCTTCCTGCACCCCTTGAATTTCTTCTCTTTGTAGCATAGAAATAATGATTTAACAATGAAGAGAATGTGAAAGGGAGGAATTAGGGAGGGAAAGAGAACACTGGGAGAAAAAGGAGGTTATGATCAAAGCAGCAGAGTCCCAGGAGCTGCTTCTGTGACTGGCTTACAACTGTCATTAAGGAACCATTCCCATCCATGAGCAGGAGGCTCCTAAATACATTTGCAACATTGCAGGGGGAGATCAGATCTCACAGTTGAGGGAAATCCCACCCTCCCAGCAGTGTGGCTGCAGCATTGGCTGAGCCTGTGCACTTGTGCCCAGGTTCAGTCTGACACACAGTTTGTTTGTCAAATAAGGGAGGGGAGCATTTTTCAGTGATCATCCTTGCAGCACACAGCAGCACTGCCAAGAGTGGATCCAAGCATCCCTGCCACGGTGTGCTGCAAAAGTGTTGCCCATGAGCAAAGGGGCTGCCACCTTTCCTGGCAGAGTCCCCACCTCACCAGCCAGGTCAACGACCTGCCCTTGAGGGCACCACTACCACTGGCCCCATCTCCAGTTCCTGTCACCCAGCTTTGCTCTCACATTCCCAGGAGTTTTGTGAACAGCTGCTTCACAGTCTAAGGTTTGACCTTCAGCCAGGTTTGGGTTTCAGGCTCATGGCTGCTGCCAAAGCCCTCCATGGGCCATGGCAAGGAGGCCAGGAGTCAGCTCCTTCCTGAAGGAGTAGGGAATTCCTCACAGCTGCCTCCTCTCCCATCTTGGCGTATCCACACATGGAGGAGTATGCAGGGCACGGGGGACAGATGTCCACTGCACCCCTTGGCTTTGCAGCTGGCTTGGCCTCACTCCAGCTTTGCCTCCTGCCTCCTCAGCTGGGTCATGGCTTTTCCTACAGCTGCCTCCCCTAGTCCTGTGACATTTCCCCCCGCTTTCCCCCCCACCCCCTCTTCCCCTCCTGCTTCTCTACCTCTCAACTTCAAGAGAGAGGAATAGCTGCGGGGTGTGGAGAATAAATAAGCGACCACCACCTAGAGAGATGAGGGGAGAGCAGCTCTGTCCCTGAAATTGTTTACCAAACAGTGCTGAGTGTGGGGAGACAAATGGCATACCGTGAGCAACAACCATGGGCTAATTATAGTGGGTTAGGATAAACCACAGGCTAGCTGGGCTTGCCACTCCAGCTACGCCTGCAAACATATAGACTGAAAAGCAGAACTGTATGTATATATTTAGCATGAGGTGGAATGCAGCAAGTCACTTCTTTCTAAAACCTCAGAGAGCTGGGTGAAGAGGGTTACAGAAACCCCAGATACAGGCACCTTTGTGACACTGGTAATCCTGGTATTTTGCATTTGGCGATGCATAATCCACCCATGAATATGCCATTGCACTCTTCATTCCTAAGAAGAGTGCTGTAAAAGGCACCCTCAAGGACTGGGGGTTGCTTAGTATTTTGGGGCAAGGACAGTCATCACACCTTAATTTTCCTGATTTTGTAGGGTTTGTTGATGAGCTGAGAAGCATGGCTGTATTTTGGGGTTGTTAGGGCTTGCACTCTGGGGTGCTTGCATAAAGCCCAAGCTGATGGAGCCATGTGACTGCATGGAAATCTGTACTTTCAGCCTTTCAGAAGAGACTCTTTCATAGACTCAGAGAGTCGTTTAGGTTGGAAAAGACTTTTAAGATCAGAGTCCAACCATTAACAGCAGAACCTGGTTTCTTCTCCTGACATGACAGGAGGCAGAAAGGACGAACAACGTGGAGGAAGCTGCTCTGTCTCATAAAGGACTGGATACAAGCAGGGAACTGCTTCCACAGGGACAGTGCTCCCAGGGAAATTTGTACATGTGGGTAAAGGCAGCAACAAATTAAATCTTGGTACCCCACTGCTAAGTCTTAGGCCAGCTGCTGTGGCTCTCTTTCTTGGTAGTCTCAACCCAGAAGTTTAGAGATCTAGTGGCTGTTAATCTCTATGGGCTACTACTACTTGGTAACAAAGATGACCATCAGGGTGCCCTTTTGTTCACGTTGAGACAGATTTGAGTTCTAAATATCCCCTCTAAGCATGTCTCTTTTACTCTGCTGACTAGGAAGGAAACTCGCAGGAGAGACTCATCACAAGCCTGAGGCTAATTTCTGCAAAGGAAAGCACAGACCAAAGTCTTCTAGATGTTGATCTAATTAGGTCTTTTAGCAATTTACAGGTCACATTTCAGTCAGTACATGCAGAGACCAGAAGACAAAACAAGTATGGGGTAGCATGGAGAAGCCTTGAGGTCAATTACTGCCCTGGCTCCCCTCCCTCCAGCAGGAATTTCTCGTGGCAGGGAAGGGAAGCCAAGCCCTTCAAGAGTGATGTTCCCCAGCCAACACCCTTGATGGCATCAAAGGGTCAGTAAATGGGACGTGGCTCCTTCTTGAATCTCATCTTAAGATCAGGGCAGGCCAGCTCACTCTGAACAGGTCTGCTAGAAAATGTCTCTTGCTTGTGTGTTTGAGTCTTTCCTCCCTCTATGAGTGTTGATATTTCTTTTAGGATGTGGCCCCAGCTCTCAAATGGCATTGGCCCTGTGATAGTCCTTTGGTGCTGGTAGTTCATTTGAGTTTCCTATGTTAACAGACTGAGAACAAGCTGTTCTGTTTGGACCCAGTGACTACTTTGCCCTTGCTGATGCTTAAAATCCCATCCTCCAAAATCTCATGCCTCAGTCATGAGCCATGACATAGCAGAAAGAAGAGCTCTCGTTTGAGGACCATTACTGCTTGTCTGCAAGTAGTCAAAGAAACCTGTTCACATGAATTGTTTCAGTTCATTGTTGAGAAGTGTTTGGAGATACCTCCTTCCTCCCAAACCAGTCCTGCTAGCCTCCTCTGCATTAGCTGCTTCTGATCTGGAAGGCTGTAAGGGGTTGGCAGTGGAGCACTGCCATCTACATACAGTTGCTTGTCTCGATCAGGTTTCCAACACACTGTAAACCAAATGCTGCAAGCATATGTTTGATTTACCGCAGAGTCTCCACCATTCACCTTGCCAGGGGGCTGGAGCACCCAAGAGCAAGAAGGAGGATGGTCAGGTTAAAGCTGCAGCATGAGTCTTGTCAGCAGGAGGAAACTGGAACAGCAGAAGGGTGTTGGCTGGTGGGGTACTTAGGAGCACTGAGATGGAAATATATATAGCATGCATGCCTTGGGTGAGTTTGCAGTGCTCCTCGAGTGACAGCCTCTGCCTTGGCACGGGTGTGCCTGATGTCTCACACCGACTCATTGCTTTGACAGAACTATAGGCATTGTCTAATATTATTCCTCTTAAACTCTCTTTCAAGGTTTAACTAACTTGAAACTTCCTTGAGAAGTCTGTGAGGCTCAGATCCTGACATGCACCTGGGGTTTGACCCAGTCAATCCTGTACCCAGCTCTACCGGGAGTTTGGGTGATGGATGGAGCTGTGGTTTGTGCTGTCCTGCCCTTGCATAGAATCACAGAATGTGTTAGGTTGGAAGGGACCTTTAAAAATCATCTAGTCCAACATCCCTGCAAAGAGCTGGGACATCTTCAGGTTGCTCAGAGCCTCAGAGTCCAAACTGTCCCTGAATGTTGACAGCGATGGGGCTTCCACCACCTCTCTGGGCAGGTTCTTCAAATGTTTCACGACCCTTATTTCTCCTCCGCTTTTAGCTGAGCATATAGAGCTAGTCTCAGCCTCTTAAGAGCCTTAAGCCAAAGCTCAGCCGGTCTGTGCTGCCCTCTTATGGACACAGGTAGGAGCGGTTAAGTTTCAACCTCCAAGGTGCTTTTTAACCTCGCACTCGGGCGCTGCTTTTCAACATAGGAGGTTTGAAAAGCCAGAAAGGTTTATGAACAATTTCCAAGAGCTCTACAAAAGGTAACTATAAAAAAAGTAATTTTATCTGTACTTGTGCTGGAGCCTGCTCAGCATCATATCTTTCTAAGTATCTTTAGTCTTCATTTAGAAATTTTAAGACACATAAATGGGGCCTGTGGTGACAGGTTGGACTTGATGGTCTTTGAGGTCTCTTCCAACCTTGGTGATTCTGTGATAACAGGACAAAAAGTAGGAGCTGTTGCTCCCAACAACAGGCTGAGCTTCTTCAGTATGCACTACTATCTACCACATGAAACATACATTAGAACCATGGAATCATAGCATGGGCAAGGAGTCTCTATGGTTGTTCTTTTATGCTGACAAGGATTCAAACAGGGCCAGAATCTGGGTTCTTCAAGGAGCAGCAACTGCCTTCGGTGCTGTGGGGTTTCAGCAAGCTGGCAACACTGTCCTGAATCTCCTTGCAAAGATGCAGGATATGCTGTTAGACCCAAGGGATACTTAAACAATACTGGGTAGAGCAGGCATTGTTCCACTCTTCAAAGGGACTGCTGTGCTGTTCATGGTGTTTATGCAACTTTGACTCACAGTTAAAAATCTTTGGGTCTCTGACTGCTTGTCTCAGCTGAATATCTCTTTCTCCCTAATAACTACTCATTTGTCCAGACACCAAAATCTCCTCAAGGTGGGAACTGTTTCTCTTCAAGGGCTGACATGACATGCATTTTCCCCATTACCAAACAATTGTGCATTCCACATGCCTTTATTCACCTGTTTCCTGTTTTATGCTAGAAGATAAGCTGAGGGACAGGAAGGAGGAAGGACAGAGGTCATTTCTGGTTCCTAAAAATTCTCTCATCCTAATATGAATCATGCCTTGTAATGGGCAAGAATAATTCTTAAGCTTTGGACTAGGTGATTCCATAAACTGGGTGTTTGTTACCTCCTCTTAGCTTCATTGCCTGCCTCTTTATCTTGTGAACCTTACTAGACAGCTGTGCACCTTCTGGGCCCCTCAGTTTAGGAAAGATGTTGAGTTGCTGGAAAGTGTCCAGAGAAGGGCAACAAAGCTGGGGAGGGGTTTGGAGCACAGCCCTGTGAGGAGAGGCTGAGGGAGCTGGGGTTGCTTAGCCTGGAAAAGAGGAGGCTCAGGGGAGACCTTATTGCTCTCTACAACTACCTGAAGGGAGGTTGTAGCCAGGTGGGGGTTGGTCTCTTCTCTTCCAGGCAACCAGCACCAGAACAAGAGGACACAGTCTCAAGCTGTGCCAGGGGAGGTTTAGGCTGGATGTTAGGAAGAAGTTTTTCATGGAAAGAGAGATTGGCCATTGGAATGTGCTGCCCAGGGAGGTGGTGGAGTCACCATCACTGGAGGTGTTTAGGAAGAGACTGGATGGGGTGCTTGGTGCCATGGTTTAGTTGACTAGATAGTGTTGGGTGATAGGTTGGACTTGATGATCTCGAAGGTCTCTTCCAACCTGGTTAGTTCTGTTCTGTTCTGTTCTGTTCTATTCTATTCTATTCTATTCTATTCTATAATGTGGCTCTGTGTAGCCCTGTGTTCCTCCATGTCTTGTTACTTTATTGAGTGACAATAAACAAGAGGCTAACTTTGGTGTCAAAGTAAGTAACAACACAAAAAAGCAAGGGAGTCTGTCTTGTAGTGTGTCTCTTCCCTGGTAACCTGCTAACTGCAGTTAATGAAATGACACCAGCAGTTTCTCTTGTTTTCTGCACAGAAAGACAGAAAGCTTACCCTGGGGTCCTGGATGAATATGCCATGGAGATAGCCTTCCTGCTGCCTGAAGGCAACAAGGTCTACGACAAAGGAGGGTGGACACTTTCCACCTAGGAGAAGGGTTGCATGGGGAATTGCAATGATAGCCTTGAGGGAGAAAGAGTGAGCCACTCCACTCATTCACAGCTGGCACTTCTAGTGCAGACCACCTACTCCAGTGTCTGTGGCCAGTTTCCAGTTTTAAATTATGTATACAGAAATCTCTTAGGATTGCTTTGCCTACCTTCAGCTGTTCTTCAGTGATATTCCAGACAACTACCTTTCCCTATGAAAAGATGGAAAGGGACTGTTCATCTAACCCATGACACTTCAACAACTCAAAGTTCCCCTTCTCATTTGTATTGAGCCATAGCCATGAACTTCTGGTCATGCTGCTACAAGAGTGTTGTCCAAGAAGGCAGTCCCCAAAAGGGACTGCAGCCATGGATATTCACAGTATCAGTCAGGGTTGGAAGGGACCACAAGGATCATCTAGTTCCAACCCCCCTGCCATGGGCAGGGACACTCCACACTAGACCTGGCACACACTGGCCTCATCCAGCCTGCTCTTAAACACCTCCAGGGATGGGGCCTCAACCACCTCCCTGGACAACCCATTCCAGGGCTTCACCACTCTCATGGGGAAGAACTTCCTCCTCACCTCCAGCCTGAATCTCCCCACCTCCAGCTTCATTCCATTCCCCCGAGTCCTATCACTACCTGAGATCCTGAGAAGTCCCTCCCCAGCCTTCTTTTAGCCCCCTTCAGATACTGGAAGGCCACAATTAGGTCACCATGGCTATTGTCTTCTCTTAATTCTGCATTTCATCAGCCTGGAAGAATGGGGGAGAGAACCTTTCCCCTGAACACAACCCGAGGCATGTCGGATGGGGTTTGATGAATTTGCCCAAGCATAACCCCTTTCTAAGTGCTCCCACATTCTCCACTCTTCAGCTTGAGCTCTCTCTTGATCTAAGCTCCCTGTTGGGCTTTGCCCAGACTTTAATTTCTTCCATTTCTGATGGGCCAGCCCTGAACAATTAATGCTGCTTCCTTTGAGTTTCACATGATTGTGAAACCTCGCAATCGGTGGCATTAAACTCGCCTCAAGTTGGTGTTACGTAGGAATGATTCATATCCAGTGAGTCACAGCGAAATGTCTCATGCTGTAAGTAGCTGGCCATTGAAGAGCTGTTCTGCTTGTGCTCTCCACCTCATGAAGAATTGGAGCAGAGTCTGTGTGAACTTTTCACAGGATCTTTAATCAGCAGATACAATCTTTTTTGTTTTTACTGAAGGCAACTCCAGTATTGCTTGGGGCCTCTGAGTCATTTCCATACAAAGACAGCAAAAAGGAATCTTGAAATTTTGATTCAAGACACCTGTTTCAAGGTGAATATAATTTCATGCTGGTTGGCCTCTCCATATCCTGCTTCTGGAGGACTACAAGGTACAACTACAAGGTAAACAACAGAAACGGTCTGTGGCTGCTATTTGGCAGAGGAACTGCACGTCACGTCTCTATGCCAGCCCATGGAGCAACAAAAAGTCCTGTCCACAAAAATGCTGCATTTTCTCAGCACCCAGCTCAAGCTACAAAAGAAACACCCTTGGAAACTCCAAACTACCTCCAACCTCCCCATCTTCCAACTCCATGACCTACCCCTGTTTATTTGAATCACACAGCGGTACACAGGTGTGGGTACCAAACCTGAACACCCCCTGACAAAGAATGCACTGCAGAGCACAGACATCTCCCTCATGGAGAGAAGAAAGAACAAACAACAGATGTTAGTCACGTTGCTTAGCACACTACTGGAGGGCATTCAAATGCACTGTGCCTAGCCTGCTATAAGGACTTATATGGCATAGTTTCGGTTGCACACAGTGAACTGCTAATTCATTCACAGCACCCAAGGCAAGAAGCTTAATGACAGTTTAATGCCACGTTGATCAATGTCCACTTAGGAAGAAGAAACATGAATGCAATAGTTTGGGAAAGAAATCATGGAAAATGGACAGTCACTCTGGAATCAAGATTAAAATCAGGGTCTCCAATTCCAATCTAAGTTTCCTGCTTCCCTTCACCACAACTAAAAAGCCTTCACAAGCACAAACAGCAGTGGTGCATCAGTGCCTTAATGGGAAGTTGAACTTTTCTAGAGCTAAGGTGTATTTTTCTGAACACCTCTGAAGCAAATCAAAAGGACAGTTCTGTTGCACTAAGGTAGACACAATAATTTGCACATCTTCTGGAGGACAGTATTTTCAACATTAGGAAGAAGTTCTGGGCCCCTCAATTTAAGGAGGACATTGAGACACTTGAACGTGTCCAGAGAAGGGCAGCAAGGCTGGGGAGAGGTCTGGAGCACAGCCCTGTGAGGAGAGGCTGAGGGAGCTGGGGTTGCTTAGCCTGGAGAAGAGGAGGCTCAGGGGAGACCTTATTGCTCTCTACAACTACCTGAAGGGAGGTTGTAGCCAGGTGGGGGTTGGTCTCTTCTCCCAGGCAAGCAGCACCAGAACAAGAGGACACAGTCTCAAGCTGCACCAGGGGAAGTTTAGGCTGGAGGTGAGGAGAAAGTTCTTCACAGAGAGAGCTGTTAGCCATTGGAATTTGTGGTGGAGTCACCATCCCTGGAGGTGTTCAAGAAGGGATTGGCCATGGCACTTGAAGCCATGGTTTAGTAGTCATGAGGTGTTGGGTGACAGGTTGGACTTGATGATCTCTGAGGTCTCTTCCAACCTTATTGATTCTATGATTCTATATGATTTTCTGTGAGGGTGGTGGAATACTGGAACAGGTTGCCCAGGTGGGTGGTGGAGGCCTCAGCCCTGATTGCATTCAAGGTCAGGCTTGATGGGGCCCTGAGCAACCTGATCTAGTTGGGGATATCCCTGCTTACTGCAGAAGAGTTGGACTAGGTGACTTCCAGAAGTCCTTTCCGAGCCAGTGCATTCTGTGATTCTATGATTTGAGAACATATTACAACTCAGAAGTTTTTCACAAGCAGAAGACAACACAATCTATTACACAAGCAGTAGGAATTGAGGAAAACCACAGCTAAAGGTGTACCCAAAAGTAGCCTAATCCTGTGCTACATCAAAATTCAAAGACATGTCAACATCTCTGTCTCTTGGGAAAACATGCTGACAGGTGACCATAGAGATGAAAAGCCTTCAGCTGGCATCTTCACTTCCCATTCACTGCCTGCTTCACAGAGGTGCATGATGACTTCCCTTATATCCACAGGGTGTGTACATACAGACTTACAGTAATGTACCTTACTCAGGTAATTCTTGATTAAAAAATTATCAGGCTGAAAACTAATTACTCTCTCTGTTTATTAGGCATCCAGTTCTTCCAGTCATGGAAGGGAAGTAGAGCTTTCAAAAGCGTCTCAGTGGAACACCTAAGGTCTACATCAAACCTCTTACAAAACCCACAAAGATTTCATCTGAATTTTGATTCATCATTAAGCTCACAATACCTTGACAACCTTCCTGCCCTATGAGTGGCAGGGCTGCTTAACTGCTTTTAACCTAGAAACATGAGTTAACTGATGGTTTGGGGGAGTCTCAGAGAGATAGGCAGCTCTTAGAATCATAGAATCAACAAGGTTGGAAAAGACCTGAGAGATCATCAAGTCCAACCTATCACCCAGCACCTCATGACTAACTAAACCATGACTTCAAGTGCCACATCCAATCCCCTCTTGAACACCTCCAGGGACGGTGACTCCACCACCTCCCTGGGCAGCACATTCCAATGGCCAATCTCTCTTTCTGGGAAGAACTTTCTCCTCACCTCCAGCCTAAACTTCCCTTGGTGCAGCTTGAGACTGTGTCCTCTTGTTCTGGTGCTGGTTGCCCAGGAGAAGAGCTTAACCCCCTCCTGGCTACAACCTCACTTCAGGTAGTTGCAGACAGCAATAAGGTCTCCCCTGAGCCTCTTCTTCTCCAGGCTAAACAACCCCAGCTCCTTCAGCCTCTCCTCTAGGACTGTGCTCAAGGCCTCTCCCCAGCCTCGTTGCCCTTCTCTGGACACGTTCAAGTGTCTCGATGTGCTTCTTAAACCGAGGGGCTCAGAATTGGACACAGGACTCAAGATGTAGCCTAACCAGTGCTGAGTACAGGGCACAATGACTTACCTGCTCCTGCTGGCCACACTATTTCTAATGCATGCCAGGATGCCATTGGCCTTCTTGGCCACTTGGGCACACTGCTAGCTCATGTTCAGCCAGCTGTCTACCAGTACTCCCAGGCCCCTTTCTGCCTGGCTGCTCTCCAGCCACTCTGTCCCCAGCCTGTAGCACTGAGTCTTCTCAGACACAGATTTTGTATGCCAAGTCACTTGCCTCTGTTATTCTCAAACTTTTTGGGCTCAAGCTCTGCTGTAGAGTACCACACAACCCACTCATCAGACTCTCAGCTGAAAATAGATAGATGGAAGATAGGTTTCTGTGGTGGCCCCTTCATAGCCATAGAGGCAGTCCTTTGGGAATACATTACTATCCATCAGGAAATTAGAGTGCTTGCCTAAGAAAGTCTGGTGTGACAAAAGAATTTCTGGCACCTCCTGCACAGACACATGAAATGAGGCCAAAATAACAGTATGCACTGATGCACATTTCCAATAATCTTCAGGCAAGAGAAAAGAAAAAGACAGACAAACTTTCTTTGCAGGGTGAAACAGACCCTTGGATAGTATGAAAATTAGGCTTGTCAGCACAATGAGAATCAAGAGCAGTCCAAATGACATGTTTGCAAAGTGCACCTTGACTCTTGAATTCCCTGGGCTAATAGGGCTTGGGTTTTGATTGTTTAGCTTTATATACCTCTCACCTCCTGGAGTGACAATGTCTTCTGCAGCCAGAGAGGACACATGCAACCATTGCTTTCCTGTTGTTCATCAAAATATATGCTGTACTTGCAATGATAGAAGAAGGGCAGCTCCAAAAAGCTACATAATCAGAACCCAGCAGGGATGGTTGTGGCTGAGACAGCTGCAGCCACTGTGTGAAAAAGGCAGAAGCCAGCCAGCTGCATGCCCGGGTAGCCAGGAAGGCCAGAGCCATCCTGGCCTGCATCAGGAGTAGTGTGGCTACCAGGAAGAGAGAGTTGGTTGTCCCACTGTACTCAGCACTGGTGAGACCACACCTTGAGTATTGTGTTCAGTTTTGGGCACTGCAGTGTAAGAGAGACATCAAAGTGCACGAGTGAGTCCAGAATGGGGTAATGAAGCTGGTGAAGGCTCTGGAGGATAGGTGTTAAAAGAACAGAATCGAATCAAATCGAATCCAATCGGATAGGATAGGATAGGATAGGATAGGATAGGATGGAATGGAATGGAATAGAATAGAATTAATCAGGGTGGAAAAGACCTTTGAGATCATCAAGTCCAGCCTATCACCCAACACCATCTAATCAACTAAACCATGGCACCAAGCACCCCATCCTGTCTCTTCCTAAACACCTCCAGGGATGGTGACTCCACCACCTCCCTGGGCAGCACATTCCAATGGCCAATCTCTCTTTCTGTGAAGAACTTCTTCCTAACATGCAGGCTAAGAGGATGAGCTGAGGGAACTGGGGTTGTTCAGTGTGAAAAAAGGAGACTGAGGGGAGACCTTGCTCTCTACAACTACCTGAAAGGAGGTTGTAGAGAGGTGGGTGTTGGTTTCTTCTCACAAGTCACAGCTCCTAGGACAAGAATAAATAGCCTCAAATTGCACAAGCAGAGGTTTAGATGGGGTATTAGGAAAAACTTCTATCCTGAAAGGGTTATCAAAGACTGGAACAGGCTGCCTAGGGAAGTAGTTGAAACACCACCTCTGGGTGTATTTAAAAGCCATCTAAATATGATGCTCAAGGGTAAAGTGTAGCAGTAGCTCTCATAGGGTTAGCTAATGATGGAACTCTATGATCTTAAATTAGCCATAGTGATTCTGTGTGATTCTGTGATTCTTACATCATAGGAGCGCTGGGGCAACAGGAAAGCCACAGATTCAGCCTCTCAAAGTATTAGATGGGCATTGGTGCTGTTGCATAGCTGAAGACAGTAAGCCACCAATGCAGCATGAAGGAAAGAGAGGACTGTGGGTCATCCAGGGCTGCTTTTCAATTCCATTTGCTTTTGTGCTTGTATTGTCTGAGATGTGAGGTATCTCTGCACAGAAAATCAGAGTTGAGGGGTGGTCTGAATGTGGGATTTACACATTTGCACTCATAGATTGCACAGGAGCTCAGCAGACCTGCCTCTTCAAGATGTGCCATGTGTGCATGCAGGGCCATGCACTCTTTAAGATTTGAGTTTGTGCATCCAGGCCAATAGCTGGGAGCAGGATATAAAGGGGAAGCACAAGCATATAGTACAGAAAAATCAGGAAAGAGAGATACAATCAGATCTGTTCCAAGTTACTGCCAACAGCTACAACTGCATGGTGCTATGAAGGCCCTGTGCAAGACCAAAACAAGGGCAGGTGTGGTCAAAAGGAGTGTGCAGGACATCTTCCAGAAACTATTCTGCCTCTTCTTTCTCCAGTATTCCTTCCATTTTTGTCTGCCTGGCATTTATCATAGACTCCACCTGGGTGAAAGGGAAAGGGTCATTTAGGAGCCTGTTTCCTTATCACTGGTGCCCAGTGGTTATCAGCTTGCCATTTCTCTGCACATTCTGCATTAAGTATGGCATGAACATAGCAGCAAATGACAAAAGTAGTGCTCCCCCCTCACTGACTTACATAACAGTCCTCCAGGGCACAGCCCTCCCATCCCCACACCTGACTCTTCCATATACCCAGCCTCCCATAGCTCTCCTCCCTCTCCTTTTATAGCACACATGGTCCCTTGCACCTTGGGCACTCTGCTCTTGCCCTGTGCTCCTCCTCCTTTTATTGATCAGACACATAGTGAGAGAAATAGTCATCTGTTGACTGTGTTTCCAGTGAGTTCAGCAAAGCTAACTTTCTGCTGTGGTCCTAACAGACAGTCCCCACTGAGCCCCACAAAGGCACCATACCTGCAGCAACATGAACTGCAAGGGGTCATCAGGCTTCTCATACACCAGTTTTTCTGTGATCTCCTAAGAGAGACAGAAGGAAAGAAATATTGATCCTTAGGCAGACAGGTGGCTGCACTTTCTGCTCACACACTAGCTACATTTTAAACAGTAAGCATCTCTCTTTCAATCCCCCAGAATGATCAAGGGACCTTTTCTACTGCTTCAGTTTACACTTCAGAAAGCACAGGACAAGGAAGGATCTGGGGAAGGGATAATTTGGTCCAAGCTAACCTTGGGCCCATCTTCTCAAGGAAGAAAGGAAAGAGATATTTCACCTGAAATATCTGCAGAATATTATGTTTCTCCATGTATGTAATGGAGACTTCAAAGGGGTCTTCATACACCTTTGGTTGCTCCAGCATTTCATGTGTAGTCTCTGTTGGCTTGGCTACAGCTGCTGATGATCCAGCCTCAGGTGTTTCACTGCCAGCCTGTGCAGAGATGGACATGTACATCTTGAATAGAATAGAGTAGAGTAGAATAGAGTAGAATAGAATAGAATAGAAGTAGAATAGACTAAACCAGGTTGGAAGAGATCTTCAAGATCATCGTGTCCAACCTATCATCCAACACCACCTAATCAACTAAACCATGGCACCAAGCATCCTATCAAGTCTCATCCTGAACACCTCCAGTGATGGTGACTCCACCACCTCCCCACAGGTGATCCAATCTTATGTGATTTTTTCCCCTGGATAGGGAAGTTCAGCAACAGGTGACTGATACTTAACCCCAAGTAAGTCATGTGGTGATGGTGGGGATGTGTGGTTCTTAGATGGTTCAGCAGCTGGTGGTATGCTAGATTGCTTCAATTCAGATTCTGAATGATCATTAGGCTCTTGCTATATTTAACAGACAAAGAACAAAGAATATTTTAAACATGTGGTCCCATAGACCAGATACATCACATTACTGCATCCTTTTGAAAATTTTTTGCAGCCCCTCTTAGAGCTTTAATTTCTGTGATGGATCTTACCCACAACTTTTGCCTCTGAGCCCAAAAACTCAAATTTAAGCTCAGACCCAAGCCTTAAGACCTGGTCTTGAGCTCTGCATCAGGTGCAGCTGTGCCTGATCATCACTTACTAAGGTGTTTTCCTAGGGGAATGCTAAGTGTATATTGCAGGTAGTTTTGACTCTGGATGGAAGCCCCTTGAATGAATCCCAGACCCAAATCATTACCTTGCCTTGTCTGGGACTGTTGGGGAGCCCTTTTAGCAGTACCCTGCCCAAGCACCATGGCCCTGCACCCTGCGGTTAAGGACACTGTCTTGGCTGTGCTGTGGCTGCCCTCAGCTCCTGGCTTGTCTTAGTTCTGGTCTTGCTCCCTGACAGCAAGCAACTGAAATTTGGGTAGGCTTCACCCATCAACCCCTTGAGCTGCTGTGGACTGTGCCATGCCTCCCACTCCTGATTTTGTGACCGAGTTCAGGCAGAGTCCTGCCCTATTTCTCCCCCTCATCCCCAAATCTCTTGGGGCAGAGGAGGAAGCAGACATTGCAGCTGCTGGGAGGTTTTGGGGCTCCCAGTTGCAGCTGTGCTCCCTGAAGCAGGGTGCTGGAGGGAAGCCGGGGCAGGGCAGGACATGCACCTATCCCTGTCACTGGCGAGGGGGCTGTTCGCCTGTGGGCAGGGGGTACAGGGCAGGACGCCGCTTCACTTGGGCTCTAGGTGAGGCAGGAAGCCGGGACGGGGCGCGCGGTCCATAAAGCACCCCCGGGGCTGCGTGTGCGCGGCGGAAGAGAGGCAGGGGCCCGAATCCGGCATGGATCCAGGTCTAGGGCTGGCGGGGACTCAGGGTCCGGGGCCGGTGTCATCGCTCCTCCCTCACCAGCCCCCGAGTCGCCATGGCAGGGCAGGGCTGCACTTTGTCTCCAACCGACGCCGGCCCTTTCTGCTCCTCGTTGCTCGCCGTAGGCAGGAGAGGAACCGGAAGACGCCTGGGGCGTTGCCGGGCAACGGCCGCGCCGGGCAGCGCCATCTCGGGCCGGGGCGGGAGCGCCCCCAGGGGTGTGGGGAGCTTCGGGGGGTCGTGACCGCGGTTCCTCCTCCTCCTGTTCCCGATCCTGGCGGCCGCCCATCTCCTTACCTGCGTTATCGGAAAGCTGCCCGTCAGAAAAAGACCTGGGGGCGAGAGTTGACAGCTGTCTGAGCAGGAGTCGGTGTGTGCCCAGGTACCATGGACAGCGTGGCCAGCAGAGCCAGGGAGGGGACTGTGCCCCGGTGCTCGGCATTGGCGATGCTGCCCCTTGAGTGCTGGGATCAGTTTTGGGTCCCTCACTACAAGAAAGACACTGAGGTGCTGGAGAGGGTCTAGGGAAGGGAAACAAAGCTCTTGAAAGGTCTGGAGAGCAGACCTTTCTGTGAGGAGCAGCTGGTAAAGCTGGAGTTGTTTAGCCTGGAGTAAAGGAGGCGGAGGGGAGACCTTCTTGTTCTCTCCCAGCTACCTGAAAAGATGCTATAGCAAGGGGTGTGGGTGTGTGTGTGTGGGGGTGTGTGTGTGATCTTGTTAGTAACAACTGACAGGACAATCCCTGGAGGTGTTCAAGAGGGGATTGGATGTGGCACTTGGAGCCATGGTTTAGTAGTCATGAGGTGTTGGGTGACAGGTTGGACTTGATGATTTTTGAGGTCTCTTCCAACCTTATTGATTCTATGATTCTATGACAAGAGGTAGGATTCAAGTTGCAGCAGGGAAGGTTTAGGTTGGATATGACAGGGCTGAGGTGGAAGGTGTCTTTACAGATGAAATGCTGCTACATGAATCACAGAATCACCCAGGTTGGAAGACACCTCAAAGATCTTCAAGTCCAACTTGTCACCACAGACCTCATGACTTAACCATGGCACCAAGTGCCACATCCAGTCCCCTCTTGAACACCTCCAGGGACGGTGACTCCACCACCTCCCTGGGCAGCACATTCCAATGGCTAATGACTCTCAGTGAAGAATTTTCTCCTCACTTCCAGCCTAAACTACCCCTGGTGCAGCTTGAGACTCTTGTCCTGGTGCTGGTTGCTTAGCCTGGAGAAGAGGAGGCTCAGGGGAGACCTTCTTGCTGTCTACAACTATCTGAAGGGAAGTTGTATCCAGGTGGGGGTTGGTCTCTTCTCCCAGGCAAGAAGCACCAGAACAAGAAGACACAGTCTCAAGCTGTGCCAGGGGAGGTTTAGGAAGGGGAGGTTAGGAAGAAGTTCTTCCCAGAAAGAGAGACTGGCCATTGGAATGTGCTGCCCAGGGAGGTGGTGGAGTCAGCATCCCTGGAGGTGTTTAGGAAGAGACTGGATAGGGTGCTTGGTGCCATGGTTTAGCTGATGAGATGGTGTTGGGTGATAGGTTGGACTTGATGATGTCAAAGGTCTTTTTCAATCTGGTTAATTCTATTCTATTCTATTCTATTCTATTCTATTCTATTCTATTCTATTCTATTCTATTCCATTCTATTCCATTCTATTCCATTCCATTCTATTCTATTCTATTCTATTCTATTCTATTCTATTCTATTCTATTCTATTCCATTCCATTCCATTCCATTCCATTCCATTCCATCCCATCCCATCCCATCCCATCCCATCCCATCCTATCCTTTCCTATCCTATCCTATCCTATCCTATCCTATCCTATCCTATCCTATCCTATCCTATCCTATCCTATCCTACCATGACAGTGAGGAGGCCTGGAGAAGACAGGCAGAGACAAGTTGTACATGGAGGGTTAGATGGCAAAGGACATATCTGATAGCTTGTAAAGAGAAACAGAGGAGCAAGAGGTTGGGTAGTAGAGCACTGAAAAATATTTAAATGCTCGTTGATGTGAGAGGTGCTTTCTCCTCAGTTTTACACAGATCTTGCTGCATGATGAACTTCATCAGAAAAAGAAAATAAACAGATTGCCAGTTTCCCCCAAAGAGGAGATGAAAGGGATAAAGCTAAAAGCTGTGCTAGGTTACCACAGTAACCTGCTTCTGAAATACTCTGGTCCGTGCTCCGCTGTGACAGGAGCTGGGGTTGAAACATGCGTGGCTGCAGCTGCCCTGGGGATTGGTGGAGGGTGAGAGGGAGGGAAATACAGGACTTCAAAACCTGTGCTAAACTAACAGATGTCACTTCCATTCTGAGCAGCTCAGGTTCTATGTTTTTCAGGTTACACTGCTGACCTTTTAAGTGGAGCAGCTTCCCCAGTGCACCAGTACTGGGTTCAGGACTATGCTATCTGTATCCTCAGCCATGCTGACCGCTCAGGTCATCTTGCACTGGAGCACTGCTGTTTGCACTCATGGCATCCTGGCCTGCATCAGGAACAGTGTGGCCAGCAGGAGCAGGGAGGTCATTCTGCCCCTGTACACTGCACTGGTTAGGCTGCACCTCGAGTACTGTGTCCAGTTCTGGGCTCCTCAGTTTAGGAAGGAGGTTGACTTGCTGGAGCATGTCCAGAGAAGGGCAACAAAGCTGGGGAGGGGTTTGGAACACAAGCCCTATGAGGAGAGGCTGAGGGAGCTGGGGTTGCCTAGCCTGGAGAAGAGGAGACTCAGGGGTGACCTTATTGCTGTCTACAACTACCTGAAGGGAGGTTGTAGTCAGGCAGAGGTTGGTCTCTTCTCCCAGGCAACCAGTACCAGAACAAGAGGACACAGTCTCAGGCTGCGCCAGGGGAGGTTTAGGCTGGAGGTTAGGAGAAAGTTCTACACAGAGAGAGTGATTGCCCATTGGAATGGGCTGCCCAGGGAGGTGGTGGAGTCACCGTCACTGGAGGTATTCAGGAGGAGACTTGATAGGGTGCTTGGTGCCATGGTTTAGTTGATTAGGTGGTGCTGGATGACAGGTTGGACGTGATGATCTTGAAGGTCTCTTCCAACCTGGTCTATTCTATTCTATTCTATTCTATTCTATTCTATTCTATTCTATTAAATTCCGTTCTATTAAATTCCGTTCTATTCCATTCCATTCTATGCTATTCTAGTCTATTCCATTCCATTCTATTCTATTCATGCCAAGTAGCTGTTCAACTCCTGAGTCTGCCTTGCTGCTGCTACTTTCCCATGTGGCTGCAGTGGTTCCAGATAGCACGAGACTGATGTTTTTCTGACTGTGGGCCTTTTTTTCAGGCTGTGTTCACTTGGAAAGAACTTGAAAGAAGCTGGTAAAATCTAAAATTGTTGAAGGGTCTTAGGCAGTTGCTGGAATGTACTCTTAGAAAGAGATCAGGAGCTGGCTTTTTCAACCTCCACTGATTATCCTGTCCCCATGTGATGGGAAAGTATACTGCCCAGTGCTTTGCATTGTTAGTCCTGAGCATGACATGTTTCCCCTAGGAGCTGTGGAGCAGGCTTCAGTTTGTAAGCAGAATATTCTCTGGTTTGTCTTGGACACCCCTTGGAAATACTGTTTGTTCTGCAGTGATTTGTGCAGCTGTTTAACCTCACATTTGAAACCCTCACAGTTCTGAAGAAGTTTTTGCTTGATGAGGTCTTTCTGCCAGTCAGTCTGGAAACCAAGATAGCAACATCCAGGAACAGCTGAATTGAGAGTCAAGATGTTCCCTGTCCTGGAGGTAGGTGTTTCTGTGCAACTGTAATGCGTACAGAGCTGGCTTATTGTGGGTCTGAAAGGGAAGCTGTGAACTGTAACATCCCTGACATGCTTCAAAGGGGGAGTGTTTGCTCTAGTAACTGCAATTAGTTACAACTGAAGTAGGCTTCTGCTTTCAGTTGTGTGTATGGGTATAGTTGTGTGCTGAGCCTTCCCAGTTCTGTTTTCTCCACAGCATGGCTCCCTGCAAAACTTCTCCCGTGGGTTTCTCCTCTCCATCCTTTACTGGACATGACTAAGCAGCTCTCAGCAGCCTGCTGGCTTCAAATAGCATCATGCTGTGAGTAAATCTCAAGGCCCATGTCATTCTTTCATCAGTGCCTCATTGGTAAACAGCAGCTCTCTCCCTTTCCTGCCCCACTGCCTACTGCAGGGATCTAGCTCCTGGTGCTGGAAAGCTAGGATTTTGTACAAGGAAGTAAGATGAATGACTCCATTAAATAAACATCACTGCTCTGTGTATTCTTTCAAAAGCAGAGATTACAAAAAGCAGAAGGTGCATTTTAAATGCATTAAACCAAAATCCTGAGCAAAACAATGCCTTAAATAGGATGCTCCTGCAACATAAATCACATGGCTTTTTTCTACCCAAGCACAGGGAAAGGGAAAGCATATTATTATATCATTATTTATATGGCACCATATGCTAAGTCTGGGACTTAAAGACTTTGAAATGAGCAAGAAAGCACCAGCTGCAGATCAGCAATACCCTCCTTTATTGGGAGTCACTGTGCAACTGTGGCTATCATTCCTGCTGTTCACTTAAAACTTAAATAAATTGTCAGAGAAATAAGATAGCCATTAGAGATTCAGTGTCTGTCTCCTGGGCACACTTTTTCTAACAGCTGTAACAAAGATCTGCTGCTGGTTTTGTCCTATCCCTGTAGTAACTCATTGCATTTGTCCCTGCAGTATCACAGTTGTTCAGCAGAGATGGCCGAGCTGTTCACTATAAATAATGGTGGTTAACAATGCAGCCCCTTTTGGGTTAATAAATTATGCTCCAACCACTTCTGAGCCTCTTTGATTGGTTTCTTGCAAGTCTGCAGTGAAGAGTTGGAACAAATCACTTTCCACAGGCTGTTTACTTTGAATATTTCTTCTTAGTTTATTGATATATGTGTGTGTGTGTATACATATATGTGTACACACACACACACACATATATATACATATATACACACACATACATGTTCACACACATATAGAATAGAATGGAATAGAATAGAATAGAATAGAATAGAATAGAATAGAATAGAATGGAATGGAATGGAATGGAATGGAATGGAATGGAATGGAATGGAATGGAATGGAATGGAATAGAATAGAATTAACCTGGTTGGAAAAGACCTTTGACATCATCAAGTCCAACCTATCACCCAACACCATCTAATCAACTAAACCATGGCACCAAGCACCCTATCCAGGCTCTTCCTGAACACCTCCAGGGATGGTGACTCCACCACCTCCCTGGGCAGCACATTCCAATGGGCAATCTCTCTTTCTGTGAAGAACTCCTTCCTAACCTCCAGGCTAAACCTCCCCTGGCACAGCTTGAGACTGTGTCCTCTTCTTCTGGTGCTGGTTGCCTGGGAGAAGAGAGCAGCCCCTGCCTGTCTACAACCTCCCTTCAGGTAGCTGTAGAGAGCAGTAAGGTCTCCCCTGAGCCTCCTCTTCTCCAGGCTAAGCAACCCCAGCTCCCTCAGCCTCTTCTCACAGGGCTGTGCTCCAAACCCCTCCCCAGCTTTGTTGCCCTTCTCTGGACACCTTCCAGCACCTCAACATCTTTCCTAAGATGGGGCCCAGAACTGAACTCATACACACATTATATATCTATATATCTATCTCATAGTCAAATCCTGAAAATGGCCACCTCAGCTCCTGTCACCTCATCTGGTACTTGGGAATCATGTAATGAGATGCATGAGGTGAAACACATTGGAAAATTAAATGTCATTGTTTAATAGGAAAGAGGGCCCTGGTCAGCACCAGGCTGGGGAATTCATCTCTTGCCATGCTGGAGCTGCTGTCAGGCTGAGGTTGCTGCCTGGAGCAATCTGCTACACAATCCAGCTGATGCCCAGGGCTGTGGCCTTGCTCTTCCTCACACACCGTGGCTCCGAAGCTCCCTGACTTGCTTTTGCACAGTTACAGCCAGATGCAGCTAGAGCCTTGCTGAGAGCTGCTGAGCAAAGAGCAGCTTTGTGGCACAGAGCAACGTTCAAAAGCCAAGCTGTGAGGAAGAGGCTGGGGTTCCTGGACAGATTTGACAAGCATCTCAGTGCATTCAGGTGCTGACCTGTGACAGTGGGTGGGTCACTCAGTGGCCCATCTGTTGGTTCCTGACCTGTACAGTGGGGTAGTTGCTCTGCCCTCCAACCAGAGGGTTTTTGAGGAAGTAACTGAATTACAGGCTGGGAGGAGGCCAGATGTAAGCACCACGGTACAGTATGAAGAAACCCAGCTCTTGCATGAGGCTGGGATGTGAGGGGAAGAGAGGCAGGCTAGGGCTGCTGGCTTGTGCCCAGACTGCTCTTGCACCAGTAGCCTGCAGATTGCACCAAGATGCTTGCTTTCATACAGGCATCTCTCAGAGTTTGTGTGCAAAGACCAAGCCAGGGCATGCTGGTAAATCCGACTTCACGCAGTACAGCCTCTTGCTAGGACTGTGCTCACATTTCCCAGCAGAGAGCAGCAGAGCCTCATAACTGCCGGCGAGGGCTCCCTGTGCATCCTCCAAGACCTTCTTGCAGTGCTTGCCTCCACAAAACACAGCAGTAAACCTGCGCTGAGCTCACAGGCACATGTCAGGCCTGTCAAGAGCAAACAGAAAATGCGTGCTTGCAATCCCAAACATTGCCTTGCTGAAAACTGAAGGGAGCAGAGAGAGCTTACTTCAGGGGAAGCTCTCCGGGTTGGCTTTGTGCTCAGTGCTGAAAGGGTGTGCCTCAGCCATGGCTTCAGAAAATGAAGGGAAACCTGTAGCAAGTTAAGCAAACCTCTTTCACAGATGACTGGCATGAGCTTAGGTAACCCCTTGAGGTCCCTCTTCTCTAGGCCCATCTTTGGCAAGGCAGGAAAGAAACCTTTACTACCTTCTGTGTTTGGAAATACTTGCTTTGGGAACCTCTGTAGCCTACTTTAGATTTAACCCTTTCTATTACAAATAATGTTTCATCTGTCTCTTTCTTGTTCCCTCCTCACTTAATAATGTTATTATGGATGTTATTGGTAATAAACATGAATGGAAAATGTGAGACACTGCTTCTTTGCCAATGTGCCAGAACTAATCTTTGTCTAATGTAGAGAGCATGTGCCAGGAAAATGAGACTCTGTCCTCTGTTTGGAAACTGACCTGCTCTTCCTCAGGGGTTTAAAGAAGACAGATTTGGGATTATGCTAGGTCTTCAGTGGTATCAACTAGGGCAGTTTTCCTACCATTCCTTAACTGTCCCGTTCTAGTTCCTGAAGCTATCAGAGTTGTATGCTTTCCTTTGGGAAATAATCATAGACCTTCTGGGAGGCCAAACCCTTGAGAGGGAGAAGGCTTCAGTTTTGTCTCACTGGTGTGTGGCATCAGTGGTTAGGGATGCTCTGTTCTGACTGAAGTCCACAATGAACCTTCATCCCATTCTCTTCCCATCAGCTGTGGAAGCCCTAAAGGAAGGGAGTCCAGGCCCAAAATTCACAAGTGGTGCTTGTGGAGGGTGCTGGTGCTAAGAACAGCAGCTGCATAGTTGGAGGGCACAGGTTTGCCTCTTCACCCTGTGAATGCTGCCTAAGGCTGTGCTCCCTTCTGCTGTGAACCCATCTTTTGCCATGGGACAGGGAGGCAGGCATGGGATGGGACAGGCTTTTGGAAGGCAAATGTATTAACAGTGACAGCAAGACCCTGGATGACCCTGTTGGGATGTCCCTGTTGAAGAGGCTGTTATCCACAGACAGTTGTGAGTGGCTTACTGCGTTCCTCAAGGCTTTGTGGCCAGGGTGCCCTCTCGATCCTCGCTTCCCCACATCCCCTCACCCAGCCCAGATGCTCAATGTGATGCAAACCACCTCAGCCTGGGGGTCACCGAGCTGGTTTCCCACAGCCTCCCACCTCTCAGGCTGTATAGAATGTGTCCTTTATCGATGCAAATGATGCTTCATCTCTGAATCCCAGCTCTACATGGGAAAGGTGCAATTAACTGCGGCAAGGAGACGGGGCCGTCTGCCTTGCCTTGTTTAACAGAAGCTTTAATTAAAGACCCCCTGATGCTGGAAAGCCACATTAATTATTCATCTGAAAACATTTACATAGAGTCCCCCGTTTCCCTTCTTCAATAAATTATCAACTTCACGTCTCCATAATTCATCGAAATGACTAAAAATACATTGTCTCAGCCTGCATCACCTCCCTCCTCACTCTGCCTTTGTCTGTTCCAACTGTGAGGGGTTCAGTAGCTTAATGTGAAGGACTCCTACTGCTCTTAAGTGCAAAAAAAAAGAACAAGCCAGGAAGAAGAGAGGAAGGAAAGATTTACCCCTGCACAGGAGTCCTGCCAACGGCAGTCATTTGTCTCTTGTTCTTTCCTGCACAACTGTCATGATCCTGAGGCTTGAAGGAGCTCATCAACTATTTCTAATGAGGAAAAGTCCAGTGAGGGAGCAGAAAAAAATGACATGTTTCTGGGGCAAAAGAGGCTTGAGTTTAGGAAATTTCTATGCTGAGCTGCAGGTATCCTGTGTGACCCAAAGCCTAGCAGCTGATGTACCTGGATGAGCTCCATACCCCACCTGTAGAGCAGGCTAGTGCAGGCTAGTGGTTCCCTACTGAAACATAAGTACAGAGCAAGAGGACACAGTCTCAGGCTGCACCAGGGGAGGTTTAGGCTGGATGTTAGGAAGAAGTTCTATACAGAGAGAGTGATTGGCCATTGGAATGGGCTGCCTGGGGAGGTGGTGGAGTCACTATCATTGGAGGTGTTCAGGAGGAGACTTGATGGGGTGCTTGGTGCCATGGTTGTTTAGGTGGGTTGGATTGGTTGATAGGTTGGACACGATGATCTTGAAGGTCTTTTCCAACCTGGTCTATTCTCCTCTCTTCTCTTCTCTTCTCTTCTCTTCTCTTCTCTTCTATTCTATTCTATTTGGTGCCATGGGTTAGTTGTTTAAGTGGTGTTGGATTGGTTGATGGGTTAGACGCAATGACCTTGAAGGTCTCTTCCAACCTGGTTTATTCTATGTATTCTATTCTATTCTATTCTATTCTATTCTATTCTATTCTATTCTATTCTATTCTATTCTACTCTACTCTATTCTATTCTATTCTATTCTATTCTATTCTATTATCTGCCAGGTGATGGGGGTGCTGCTCTGCCAGTACAAACTTCCAATACAGGTGTTCAAAAGAGTGACAAAGCAGACCAGCTGAGGCCGAGGCAGAAGTTCTGCAGCAATCCACCAACAAAGATGTCTCTGCAGGCACAACGGAGGGAAATTTCACTGCAGAGAGTTTTCTCCAACACATTTTGCTTAGTGATAAAGTGAACTGTCACAGGAGAGAGTTAAAAAACCCAGTCCTCTGAGGGCTTGTTTACATGGGGACTTAAGACAAATTAGTGTGAGGTGTGAGTTAATGCACTGAAGTCGAAGTGCATTAAACCTCTGTGTGGGTGCTCTGATACAGAAGGAAAATGGCTCATTTCACTATGGTGGCAATTAAACAAAAGCAAAGCAAGGGCACTTTATCCCCAGGTGTCCATAGAATCATAGAATCATAGAATCAATAAGATTGGAAAAGACCTCAAAGAGCTCCCAAACAGAGAGGGACCTGGGGGTGCTGATTGACAGATGCCTAAACATGAGCCAGCAGTGTGCCCAGGTGGCCAAGAAGGCCAATGGCATCCTGGCCTGCAACAAGAATAGTGTGGCCAGCAGGAGCAGGGAAGTCATTGTACCCCTGTACTGTGCATTGGTTAGGCCACACCTTGAGTACTGTGACCAGTTCTGGGCCCCTCAGTTTAAGAAAGACATCGAGACACTTGAACGAGTCCAGTGAAGGGCAACAAGGCTGGGGAGAGGCCTTGAGCACAGCCCTGTGAGGAGAGGCTGAGGGAGCTGGGGTTGTTTAGCCTGGAGAAGAGGAGGCTCAGGGGAGACCTCATTGCTCTCTACAACTACCTGAAAGGTGGTTGTAGCCAGGAGGGGGTTGGTCTCTTCTCTCTAGCAACCAGCACCAGAACAAGAGGACACAGTCTCAAGCTGTCCCAGGGAAGTTCAGGCTCGAGGTGAGGAGAAAGTTCTTCATGGAGAGAGTCATTCATCATTGGAATGTGCTGCCCAGGGAGGTGTTGGAGTCACCATCCCTGGAGGTGTTCAAGAGGGGATTGGATGTGGCACTTGGTGCCATGGTTTAGTCATGAGGTCTGTGGTGATAGGTTGGACTCGATCTTTGAGGTCTCTTCCAACCTTGGCGATACTGTGATATTGTGATCATCAAGTCCAACCTCTCACCCAACACCTCATGACTACTAAACCATGGCACCAAGTGCCACATCCAATCCCCTCTTGAGTACCTCCAGGGACAGTGACTCCACCATGTCCCTGGGCAGCACATTCCAATGGCTAATAACTCTCTCTGTGAAGAACTTTCTCCTCACCTCCAGTCTAAACTTCCCCTGGTGCAGCTTGAGACTGTGTCCTCTTGTTCTGGTGCTGGTTGCCTGGGAGAAGAGGCCAACCCCCACCTGGTTACAACCTCCCTTCAGGGAGTTGTAGAGGGCAATAAGGTCTCCCCTGAGCCTACTCTTCTCCAGGCTAAACAATCCCAGCTCCCTCTTTAATTCATGTGCATTCATTTCACATCTTTGGTTAACTTACTTCTATGAATGTCCTAACCTGCAGGGCTTGGACAAGTTCACTCTCCACTTGACCCTGAGTAACTACTGGTCTCTGCAGAGCCAGAAGTGGTCTGATGACTACAGAAATCAGACCAAATGTGCTTTCCTGAGAGCATAGGGAGCTGGTGACCAAGAAGGGGTGAGTTTCTAAGATGGTAGATGGAAGAGGGCAAGATGGACACTGGTGGGATTGGAATGTGGTCAAAGAAGGCATTCAAGAATTAACTAGGAAAAGAGAGTACTGGCTCCAAAGGAGTTTGCCCACTGACCTCTAATGATATGGGTTCAGTGTTTTCAGAAGGAAATAAAGAGGTTGCTATGTTTGGACCTGGGTCTCAGACTGAAAATAAGGTTAAACCGATTACAAAAAGAGTGATACACTTTTCTGATACACTTTTCTGAAGCATTTCTGTGGCTTTTGTTTTCCCTTTCCTTACCTTTGTTTTTGATGGACTGTCTTGGTTCAGCGGTGAATAGCATGGTAACAAAACCCTTGTCTGGCCAGGAGACTCTGCATAAATCTTGGGCACTGCTCTCCTGGAGCTGAGAAACCAGAAATTTCCCACATCTAATTCCTGGAAGACAATGCACTGAGGTCTGTTTAAATATGAAGCTGCTAGCTCTGCTTCAAGCTGTTTCTCACAAATGGGTGGAGGCTGGGGGGGCGTAAGAGGGAAGCACAGCCATATTCTGCTCTCTTCTCCAAATGGATGTTCCTGAGAGATGTGAGCAAGTCTACTGTCCTTATTGCAGAATTAATGTAATGGAGAGGGATGTATACAGGGACATAGGAAATACACAAATATCAGACCCACCTGGTGGATGTGGGGCAGGCTGTGGATGTAGTCTACCTGGACTTCAGCAAGGCCTTTGACACTGTCCCCCACAGCAAACTCCTGGCCAAGCTTTCAGCCCCTGGCTTGGACAGCAGCACTCTGAGCTGGGTTAGGAACTGGCTGGAGGCTGAGCCCAGAGAGTGGTGGTGAATGGTGCCACATCCAGCTGGCAGCCAGGCACTAGTGGTGTCCCCCAGGGATCGGTGCTGGGCCCCATCCTGTTCAATATCTTTATCGATGATCTGGATGAGAGGATTGAGCCAGTCATCAGTAAGTTTGCAGATGACACCAAGCTGGGGGCAGGAGTTGATCTGTTAGCAGGTAGGAGAGCTCTGCAGAGGGACCTTGCCAGGCTGGACAGATGGGCAGAGTCCAATATAGTGGCATTCAACAAGTCCAAGTGAGGGGTGCTGCACTGTGGCCACAATAACCCCATGCAGTGCTACAGGCTGGGGTCAGAGTGGCTGGAGAGCAGCCAGGCAGAAAGGGACCTGGGGGTACAGGTTGACAGCCAGCGGAACATGAGCCAGCAGTGTGCCCAAGTGGCCAAGAAGGCCAATGGCATCCTGGCCTGCATCAAGAATAGTGTGGCCAGCAGGAGCAGGGAAGTCATTGTGCCCTGTGCTCAGCACTGGTTAGGCCACACCTTGAGTCCTGTGTCCAGTTCTGGGCCCCTCAATTTAAGAAGGACATTGAGACACTTGAATGTGTCCAGAGAAGGGCAACAAGGCTGGGGAGAGGCCTTGAGCACAGCCCTGTGAGGAGAGGCTGAGGGAGCTGGGGTTGCTTAGCCTGGAGAAGAGGAGGCTCAGGGGAGACCTTATTGCTCTCTACAACTACCTGAAAGGAGGTTGTAGCCAGGTGGGGGTTGGTCTCTTCTCCTGGGCAATCAGCATCAGAATAAGAGGACACAGTCTCAAATTGTGCCAGGGGAAGTTTAGGCTGGAGGTGAGGAGAAAGTTCTTCCCAGAGAGAGTTGTTAGCCATTGGAATGTGCTGCCCAGGGAGGTGGTGGAGTCACCTTCCCTGGAGGTGTTCAAGAGGAGATTGGATGTGGCACTTGGCACCATGGTTTAGACCTGAGGTCTGTGGTGAGAGGTTGGACTTGATGATCTCTGAGGTCTTTTCCAACCTTATTGATTCTATGGTCAGTACATAGGAGCAGGATCTATGAGAGAGAGGGAGAAATCGGATTGTCAGATGTAGAAGGTGCTAGGTATTCAGGGGGTGCCTTTTGGAAATGGGTCACTGTTTGGAAGGTCTCCTCTACTTCTCTGCCAATGTCACGAAGCAGTACACTCCACTTTGTTAGCCCCAGCCCAGTTCTTGAATTAGGAGTAGATTTTAGATTGGTGTGCCATTAGCTCTGAGCGTAACCTCTTCCCTCTGGTCTTTTCCTTGGAGACTGGAGGTGTGATTTCCTAGGCTGTGCTGCAAAAGAACACCGATAGAGGTCATTCTGCTACTCAGGATGTCTCTAGAGGATGCTGTGTAGCACTGAACCCAAAGCCTTCTAGCATTCAAGTGGAGTCAGATACTTGTGATTAAATTTACCCAGATATAAATATCATCCATTGCTTACCAATTAAATTATGGCTCAGACTGAGTTACTAAGGGATCTGAATTAACATTCTTCTGGATGTAGAGAAGCACATTTTTGCAGGCATTAGGAAAAAAACCTCCCCTCCTTCTCTTCCATCTAAGGGAATTGGGTTAAAATTTTCCACAGTGAAGTTTTTTTGCCCTTTATACTGTCTGTGGAGACCCCTTAAAAATTGTCTGGGCTGTGGCTGCCATCCAGATGTACATAAGTGTCAGTCTTTGGATACCTCACTCACAGTCCAGTGTGTGCTGTTAAATTTGTGTTGACCTTACCCTGCTTGGAAGCAATAATTGGTGCTGTGTCTCCTGGGGGGTGGCACAATATGTAATGGGCTTAAACAGAAGATCTAGTTAGACATTAAGAAGCCTTTGCTAATGGTACAGCAATAAAGCATAGGAATAAATGGCTGGGGCCCTGCTGCCTGTAGAGAAGTTTGGATGAACACACTGAAATTATCTTGTCTCCTCCTGGAAGGAAAGCAGAGATCATTCATTGTGGTTTCTTCCAACATTATTTTCTCTGCTTCTGCATATGCCCACGAAGTCTTCTTGCCAAAAGTGGTAATAGCAGCAGTTTCATTGCTGCAGCACTCTCATGGAAAACACTGCTCCATCAGTGCCCCAAAGGAAGAACAGGCTGATATAAAAGAATGCCAACAAGTGCATCCTTTCTTTCCAAGCTGGCAGGAGTGAGCCATTTTGGAAGGTGATGCACATCTCCCATAACCCATGCTCTGGCTCTCTTGGCTGAGCCAAATCGTCTTCCCAAGTTGTCAAACAGGAGAAATGTTACCACTGTAATTAAAAGCATTAAAGCAATCAAAAGGAGCATGCAAGCATAATTAAGGCACTATTGGTTTATGTCCCCTGCAGGCATCCTTTTAAAATAGATGACTTTTTGGCTTAATTTAAGCCTCTTCCAAAAACATCACTTAAAACAAAAGGGGGAAGGAATTTCTGTCCATATATTTGCCAGTGAAACTACTTAGTTTTCAATCTCATAACCTATGCTGGTTAGATTTCCCCACACTGACAAAGTTCATCTGCTGAATAAAGAGCGTAGCCTTGAAAGAATGAGTTGGATCTGGACAGCAAGAACTGAAGAGGAGCAAGAGAGACTTCAGTGACTCCAGGTAATCCCTTCATAAAAGAGGAATCAGCTCTGCTGTGCCGGTGTCAGACATGGTGTTATGAAAGTGCCTATGAAGGACAGGTACAAGGAATAATTAATGAGGCTGGAAGAGCATTTTCCAACCTGGTGGGTGGGAAAAGGGGAGATGAATAGAATAGAATAGAATAGAATAGAATAGAATAGAATAGGACCAAGTTGGAAGAGACCTTCGAGATCATCGAGTCCAACCCATCACCCAACACCATCTAATCAACTAAACCATCGCACCAAGCACCCCATCCAGTCTCTTCCTAAACACCTCCAGTGATGATGACTCCACCACCTCCCCAGACAGCACATTCCAATGGGCAATCACTCTCTCTATGAAGAATTTCTTCCAAACATCCAATCTAAACCTCCCCTGGTACTGCTTGAGACTGTGTCCTCTTGTTCTGGTGCTGGTTGCCAGGGAGAAGAGAGCAGCCCCCACCTGGCTACAACCTCCCTTCAGGTAGTTGTAGAGAGCAATAAGGTCTCCCCTGAGCCTCCTCTTCTCCAGGCTAAACAACCCCAGCTCTCTCAGCCTCTCCTCATAGGGCTTGTGCTCCAAACCCCTCACCAGCTGAAGATCAGGAACATCTTGTGAGTGTGGGGGAGCTGCAACTCTTATCATAGAATCATAGAATCAATAAGGTTGGAAAAGACCTCAAAGATCATCAAGTCCAACCTGTCACCCAACACCTCATGACTACTAAACCCTGGCACTTCTGACACTCTGCAAGTCTGGAGTAATGTTGCACTATGGAAGAGGCTGAGCCTCACTTGTAGAGCTTGCTGCGTTGAGCCTCGGAGAAGCAGATGTTCAGCTCTGGCTTTCTGAACCTGAGCTGTCTGCAGAAAGTAGCCACAGCCTGTCTGCTTTGGGAAAGATGGGCTTAGTGCTGTGTGTGCATGTGTGTGTGGTGGTTTGGGTGGTGGCAAAAGTGTGCTTGCCACCTGTTTGGCATGTGACAAAGCCAACCTCTGAGAAAGCATACAATGCTGATGTTGCTTTGTGAATTGGTTGGGTTACTGTTGGACTCCATGACCTTAAAGGTCTTTTCCAACCTTAAGGATTCTATGATTCTAAAAGTGCCATCCATCAGGGTCTGAATGACACCATGATGGACAGCTGAGAAGAGATGGGTAGCCTGAGCCATGCAGGTAGAAAACTGGCACTGACTCTAAGTTTTCATTGTAGTTTGTCATGATAATGGGTATACCTTTTCTCCCCCAAACTGATTCAGCAGGAGGTTTCAGGGTGCAGGGGTATGTTTTTGCATCAGATTCAAGCATGCACATGAAGGCGAGAGCTGTGCAGATCACAGCTGCCTTTGCTGTCTCTAGCTCTCATTAGGATCTGCAGCCTTAGAGTGACTGGAGCAAGCATTTTCCTTTTCCCCAAACCTTGCCCTCTTAGTGAGGCTGCTTCTTCCTCTGGTTGCTTGGCTTAGAGCTGCTGCAGTTCCTGGCCAGGGAAGGAAGCAAGGGAGAACCCTTATGCTGGAAGACGTCCTGCAGCACCTCTGCAGAGGGGCACAAATACCACTCCTCTACATCACTTCTGTTTTTGTCCTCTGTCTCCACTGAGTGGTGCCGCAGCTGATGTGCCATCTGTGCAGAACAGACTGACGACTCTTTCCCTTGCCCCATGCCCTCTGCAGAGGCAAGGGGCTGGCAACTGGCTGCGACAGGCATGCAAAAGGACAAAGTGAACGTCACAGGCAGCACCAGGAAAATCCATCCGAAGCCCGGCTCCATATGGGGAAGGACAGTTCCAGCTGTTCAGCCTTTGGAGTAAGCTGGCTCTGAAGCTGCTGGTACCCTGGCTTTAATGCTAGGCAAGCACAGACCTATCAGAGCTGTTGAAAAGGGGGTAAGCAGCGGGGATAGCAACGTCATGCTGGTACAAGGAGTCTTGTGATGCTATTGCTCCCCATGATTATGCTGTTAACAGCCAAGCAGGGTGGAGTTTAATGAGCAAAGGTAGATGAGAAAAGGAAAACAGCTGAGACAAATGATGTTTAAATGTGATGGCTCATTAAGCAAAAGCTTTCTGCTATGTTTCTTTCCTTGGTAGCAACAAAAGGGACAATGGCCATAAGTAAGAGGCAAGCTACTGACAACAGAAAGGATTTATAGATAGTAACAGTTCAGCGGCTCCAAGTGAAGAGGTTTGCAATGTCTTTGCACAAGGAAGAGAGCTCTTTTCAGCCCTAATCCTAGGAGCTTCTCACTGGATAGCAAGGACCAATCCTGCTTGTCTGCAAAGCCAAACTCCTGTCTCCAGCAGATATTTTGCAACACAGAAGTCAGTGCAGTGTGGGCTATGGGTCTCAAACTAATGCATCCATGATCTTGCCTGACCTGGCTTACAGATGCTTGCATGTGTGTCTTTGGTCTTGGCCAAATCCTCTAGTGTTTACTGAAATGTAGGCCTAAACAGATATTGAGAAAGCTATTCTAATCAATCCTCCAGGAGGCAGGAGCAGCTTCGCTGGTGTCCTTCCTGCCAGCTGTGTAACCTGTTCCCAAAGCATCTGAGTGGTAGAGGCTCTGCACCCCTTGAAACCAAGCAACTATTCCAGTGCTGTGTTGTCATTATCCAGCTTGTCAGTATAGTGTCCTACCCAGCCAGGATATGGAGGATGGATGATTTCCTCTCTCTCTGCTGAAGCTTTAGTATCAATTTTGTGATAGACTGCCTTTCAGCTTTCCAACAACTTATGAGACAAGACCTCCATGGTGTTCACCTGTCTTACAAAGCAAAGGGCTACTCTGCATTTGCATAAATCATGAAGCTGGGTGTGATCTTCTGCCTGAGGAAAAAGATGCACTCCAGCATATTCAAGTTTCTTTTGTGTTATTTATGGTGTTCAAGAGGGGATTGGACATGGCACTCGGTGCCGTGGTTTAGTCACGAGGTCTGTGGTGACAGGTTGGACTTGGTGATCCTTGAGGTCTCTTCCAACCTTAGTGATTCTGTGAAAATGGTAAAGGCAATAGTCTTCAGAAACAAAATACCTGATCCTCCAGAAGCTTCCATGAGTAAGCTGTTGAGCTGAGAATGTGGTCCTGCAGTCCAGCAAGAGTGGAGGATGGGGCCCTGGACTTCCTTCAGGAATGAGAAAGACTGAGTGGATGATTACTTCCAAAGTTAGGACATTGTGGATGACAAGAGAATAATTTTGTTACTGTTCTTTTCTTGATTTCTGCATGAGCAGCCTAGCCTCATCAGAAATTACATTGCCCAGGACTGGAACATTTAGCCACTGGGATGTCATAGAAAGTATTCTGCTAGCTCTCTCCATCAGGAAAAAGCACAAGGAGCAGACACAGAGATATCAGCTCCAAGCACCCTATTTGTTGGCCTTTTTGAAGGTCAGGCACCAAGAAACTAGCTCAAATTCTAGGATTCCCTCTGAAGTGAATCACAGCAGCAGTGGCCCTTTTGTCAGCTGTGTTCTGCACATGACTGCACTGACATCGTAAACCACAGTAAAACAAATCACTTTGTTCAAACTGCTGCAACAGAAGGTCTTCTGTCTCCCAAACATCATTCGATCCAAGAGGGACTGAACCGACTTACAAGCAGCTTTCATCAACACCCTCTCTGTTCCAAGGTAGGAGCTTGCACCACTGGAGCTGGAACCCACAAATCTCATGGGAAGGCATGGGAAGTGCTTATTGGTTAAGAGATGGCAACACTGCAGACCCGAGAAATGTTGCTGAGACCATTTATCTGTAATGGGGAGTTTAATCCAATCCTCTTTTGAACACCTCCAGGGACAGTGACTCCACCACCTCCCTGGGCAGCACATTCCAATGGCTAACAACTCTCTCAGGGAAGAACTTTCTCCTCACCTCCAGCCTAAACTTCCTCTGGCACAGCTTGAGACTGTGTCCTCTTGTTCTGGTGATGGTTGCCTGGGGGAAGAGACTAACCCCCTCCTGGCTACAACCACCCTTCAGGTAGTTGTAGACAGCAATAAGGTCTCCCCTGAGCCTTCTCTTCTCCAGGCTAAACAACCACAGCTCCCTCAGCGTCTCCTCACAGGGCTGTGCTCCAAACCCCTCCCCAGTCTTGTTGCCCTTCTCTGGACACATTGAAGAGGGGCTTGGACGTGGCACTTGGTGCCATAGTTTAGTGGTCATGAGGTTTTGGGTGACAGCTTGGACTTGATGATCTTTGAGGTCTTTTCCCACCTTATTGATTCTATGATTCTATGTCCCTGTAAGCTTCTGCACCAGTGTATCTGCTGTTTAGTGGATGTCAAAATATTGCAGTGTGGCAAGATCTCATTTTGTGCATACAAATCAATGTTCTGATTGATGGGCCTCGGTCTGATTTTTGCTCAGAATTGTTGAAGCTCTATTACCTGGATGACATGAGTCAGAGAAACTAAAGGCTCACTGATTATGATGTTATAAAGCATCCGGAGGAGTCTGCAAAAGAATAACCTACATCAGGGCACACTGTGCTTGCCATTAACACTTTAAAGGCAGGTACCAAGTATTAATTAGTGCAACCCACAAGGAAAACAGGACACCACAGTGAAGCAAGGCCAGCTGGAGGTGCAGTGACTGAAGTTTCATCTGGGCCTCTGGCAACAAGAGAATCTCCAAAACTTCTTCCTGGCTCCAGTGCCATTGCTGCAATGTGAGTGTGGGTAAAGCTAAGACATTGCAGTTGACAGAGATCCAGACAATGCAGGTGGTGCAGTTTGGAGACCTGTGCAGCTCTTGCTGAAGTAGATGCAGTTGGTCAACTGAATGGCCCTCCAGACTTTGCAGCCAGTGTTGGTTCATCATGGTGACTGTCATCAGACTTTCGTCCACTGGTTCACATGTAGTTACTCAGAGAGTAGAATGGAATAGAATAGAATAGAATAGAATAAACCAGGTTTGAAGAGACCTTCGTGATCATTGTGTCCAACCTATCATCCAACACCATCTGATCAACTAAACCATGGCACCAAGCACCCCATCCAGTCTCCTCCTAAACACCTCCAGGGATGGTGACTCCACCACCTCCCTAGGCAGCATATTCCAATGGCCAATCTCTCTCTCTATGAAGAATTTCTTCCTAACATCCAGCCTAAACCTCCCCTGGCACAGCTTGAGACTGTGTCCTCTTGTTCTGGTTGCCTGGGTGAAGAGACCAACCCCCACCTGGCTACAACTTCCCTTCAGGTAGTTGTAGAGAGCAATAAGGTCTCCCCTGAGCCTCCTCTTCTCCAGGCTAAGGTCATGATCCAGACACCTCCACCTCACACTGCCTGTGAGTGCACACAGTTTAACCCACTCCTGAGCTGCAGACCTCACCTTGGTGTGTGCCTTGTTGGTCACTAACAAGAGCAAACTGCTGTAAAAGTATTTCCCAGAGCATAATCTCCAGTTCCTTGGGAATATCATCTTAGGTTGTAGCCAGGTGGGGGTTGGTCTCTTCTCCCAGGCAACCAGCACCAGAACAAGAGGACACAGTCTCAAGCTGCACCAGGGGAAGTTTAGGCTGGAGGTGAGGAGAAAGTTCTTCACAGAAAGAGAGCTTGGCTATTGGAATGTGCTGCTTGGGGAGGTGGTGGAGTCACCATCCTTGGAGGTGTTTAGGAGGAGACTGGATGGGGTGCTTGGTGCCATGGTTTAGCTGATTAGATGGTGTTGGGTGATGGGTCGGGCTTGATGATCTCAAAGGTATTTTTTAACCTGGTCTATTCTATTCTATTCTATTCTATTCTATTCCATTCCCTTCCATTCCATTCCATTCCATTCCATTCCATTCCAGTCTAGTCTAGTCTAGTCTACTCTATTCTAGTCTATCCTACTCTACTCTATTTTATTCTATTCTTAGCATTTAAGACCAGTCCTTCCACTTCATTCCATTCCTTGAGGATGCAGAAAGCACCAGGAAACTAAGTTCTGAGCTGGACTGTCTTCTGATTGGTATGTTCACACAACATTCAGCCACAGAAAGTGAAGAATATATAAATAGGTACTGCTGCCATACTTTTCACTCACCTTGCCAGTCTCATTTATGAGTCCTTCTCCTGGTTTTGCTCTAATGGATTACCTGCAACTTTCTTAATTTTTTTCCAGGTGGCCTCTCTCCAGTTTCACATTTACCAATCACCACATTTTCCTTCCTGCAGCTATTGCCAGCAGTAACCAAAACAGCCAAGCAAACAGTTCCAAAACACGTCCCCTTGGACAGATCCAGGGGATGACAAATCATTTGATGCTCATTCATGTTATGCTGTCATGTAAACCCACTGAAGATGACCAGAACAAATGGGACCTGACTGCCTTCATGAATTTCCTTGAGTGCTTGGTGGGAGGCAGAACATGCTCTTGCCAACGACCTCTGAGGCGGCAGTATAAAAATAACCTAAAGCATTTAAAAAGCAACAAGAGGGGAAGGATGCATTTTATGTCAATTCAGTCAAAAAGTCCTCAGAATTAGTTGCCTGAAGTGTTTGGGAAAGCTGACAGAGTATAATAGCACAGAGACTATTTTCTTGCTTCTCAGCAAAGACAGCATTAATCGTCTGGGCTTAATATAGCCTTCCACATGCCAACTGGGTGCAAAATTATGGCTGGTATTAGAAAACCACTTACCAGGCTTCAAGTGCAGTAAGCTGTGGGGTGGGTATGCAGATGGAGCATGCCTAAGGACGTGGAGTGACCTTGAGAATTGTATGCTGTCTCTGGAGACATAGTGACTCTTCATCATGGACCCTGTCAGAGGTGGAGCTCTTCCCTGACCGTGCCCAGAGAGTGGTGGTGAATGGTGCCACATCCAGCTGGCAGCCAGGCACTAGTGGTGTGCCCCAGGGATCAGTGCTGGGCCCCATCCTGTTCAATATCTTCATTGATGATCTGGATGAGGGGATTGAGTCAGTCATCAGTAAATTTGCAGATGACACCAATCTGGGGGCAGGAGTTGATCTGTTAGCAGGTAGGAGAGCTCTGCAGAGGGACCTTGCCAGGCTGGACAGATGGGCAGAGTCCAATATAATGGCATTCAACAAGTCCAAGTGATGGGTGCTACACTTTGGCCACAATAACCCCATGCAGTGCTACAGGCTGGGGTCAGAGTGGCTGGAGAGCAGCCAGGCAGAAAGGGACCTGGGGGTACAGGTTGACAGCCAGCGGAACATGAGCCATCAGTGTGCCCAAGTGGCCAAGAAGGCCAATGGCATCCTGGCCTGCACCAGGAATAGTGTGGCCAGCAGGAGCAGGGAAGTCATTGTGCCCTGTACTCAGCACTGGTTAGGCCACACCTTGAGTCCTGTGTCCAGTTCTGGGCCCCTCAATTTAAGAAGGACATTGAGACACTTGAACGTGTCCAGAGAAGGGCAACAAGGCTGGGGAGAGGCCTTGAGCACAGCCCTGTGAGGAGAGACTGAGGGAGCTGGGGTTGTTTAGCCTGGAGAAGAGGAGGCTCAGGAGAGTCCTTATTGCTCTCTACAACTACCTGAAAGGAGGTTGTAGCCTGGTGGGGGTTGGTCTCTTCTCCCAGGCAGCCAGCACCAGGACAAGAGGAGACAGTCTCAAACTGCACCAGGGGAGGTTTAGGCTGGATATTAGGAAGAAATTCTTCACAGAAAGAGAAATTGGCCATTGGAATGTGCTGCCCAGGGAGGTGGTGGAGTCACCATCCCTGGAGGTGTTTAGGAAGAGTCTGGATGGGGTGCTTGTTGCCATGGTTTAGTTGATTAGGTGGTGTTGGGTGATAGGTTGGACTTGATGATTTCAGAGGTCTCTTCCAACCTGGTTGATTCTATTCTATTCTATTCTATTCTATTCTATTCTATTCTATTCTATTCTATTCTATTCTATTCTATTCTATTCTATCCTATCCTATCCTATCCTATCCTATCCTATCCTATCCTATCCTATCCTATCCTATTCCATTCCATTCCATTCCATTCCATTCCATTCCATTCCATTCCATTCCATTCCATTCCATTCCAGTCTATTCCATCCTTTTCCATTCTATTCCATTCTATTCTATTCTATAGAACACAGCTCAGAGTTTGTTGTTCTGGTGTTAGTACCTAGTGAAGCAGGCACAGCTGCTCAGCACTCAGAGAATCACAGCATCAATAAGGTTGGAAAAGACCTCAGAGAAATGTCACACTCTTTTCTAAATGTACATGAATTGTCTCTCCATTCTGTTTATCTCCTTTTGACTAATTATAAGTCACAGGTTTTGCGGTGAATGCTTTGTTGCTCTGTCTGTAGCTGGCTTCCTTTGTTATGCAGCCATCTCCCTCTGTGATCTCTGATGAGAGGATTAATTTTAAGAGCCTGATTATAAATATACTGTCAGCAAAGTCTTTTTGGACAAATGTAAATCTTTGCTAAAATTAGGAGACATTCAGCTTAGCATTTCCATGGTTATCCAGATACTGACATACAGCAGCATCACGCAGAGGGAGTCAAGAAGCTCCATGCACCAGGATTTTTGATCATCAGTCAACAGCAGCATTTAGGTAATTATGTCTGTGCAGGATGTCGTGACCCTGGAGTGCCAGTGACTGAGGTGGCTTCTTTTTGTTATTAAAATATGCATTTCCAGCCTGGAAACATTATGGCATTTGTAAGAGTTCCTCTCAATATTGAGCCACCTGCTGCCTTAGTGAGAGCGACAGGGCTCAACTTGTGTGAACTGATGCTGAACTGTAAGCAGAGAGACTTGCTGCAGCTCCTCCTCTGACTGCTGGAAGGATGAAAAGTTTGTCAGCATGGCTGGAATGGAGAGAATAAGAGCCAGCAGAGTGCCCAGGTGGCCAAGAAGGCCAATGGCATCCTGGCATGCATGAAGAATAGTGTGGCCAGCAGGAACAGGGAAGTCATTGTGCCCCTGTACTCAGCACTGGTTAGGCCACACCTTGAGTCCTGTGTCCAGTTCTGGGCCCCTCAATTTAAGAAGGACATTGAGACACTTGAAGGTGTCCAGAGAAGGGCAACAAGGCTGGGGAGAGGCCTTGAGCACAGCCCTGTGAGGAGAGGCTGAGGGAGCTGGGGTTGCTTAGCCTGGAGAAGAGGAGGCTCAGAGGAGACCTCATTGCCCTCTACAACTACCTGAAAGGAGGTTGTAGCCAGGAGGGGGTTGGTCTCTTCTCCCAGGCAACCAGCACCAGAACAAGAGGACACATTCTCAAATTGTGCCAGGGGAAGTTTAGGCTGGAGGTGAGGAGAAAGTTCTTCACCAAGAGAGTTGTTAGCCGTTGGAATGTGCTGCCTAGGGAGGTGGTGGAGTCACCATCCCTGGAGGTGTTCAAGAGGGGATTGGATGTGGCACTTGGTGCCATGGTCTAGTCATGAGGTCTGTGGTGACAGGTTGGACTTAGTGATCTTTGGGGTCTCTTCCAACCTTGGTGATTCTGTGTTTCTGTGAAATGGCTGATAAGGAGGGGAAGGCATTTCACAGAATCATGGAATCGTAGAATGGTTTGTGTTGAAAGGGACCTTAGACATGATCTAGGTCCATCTCCCCTGCCATGAGCAGGGACACCTGCCCCTAGACCATGTTGCTCAAGGCTCCATCCAACCTGGCTTTAAACACTCCCAGAGTTGGAACCTCCCCACCTTCTCTAGGCAACCTGTCACAGTGCCTCACCACCATTATGGTGAATAATGTCTTCCTAATATCTAGTCTAAATCTGGCTTCTTCCAGTTTGAAGTCATTACTCCTCCTCTGCCTTTGTAAAAAGTCTCTCTCCAGCATTCCTGTAAGCTCCCTTCAAATACTCAAGGGCTACTACAAGGTCTCTCCAGAGCCTTCTTTTCTGCAGGCTTAGCACCCTCAACTCTTTGAGCCTGTGTAGATAGAAGAGACACTCCAGCCCTCTGATCATCTTTATGCACCCCCCTCTGGACCTGCTCTTACAGTTCCATGTCCTTCTTGTGTCGGGGTGCTTCAGAACTGGATGCAGTACTTCAAATGGGGTCTCACAAGAGCAGAGGGGCAGAATTACCTCCTTTGAGGCAGCCCAGGATTTGGTTGGCTGTCTGGGCTGCAAGCCCAGGAGTTAGTGAGCAAACGGACCCATTCAGCTGAGAGCGTGATCCATGTCTCACATACTCTTCAGTAAACCCCTGTCAGAGGAAAGAAGAGCTGACTTCATGAAAAGCAGTTCCTATGCACTCAACATCTTGTGTTGTCATCACCCTCTGTGTTGGGTTTTAGTTATCTTGGGGATCCACCTTCCTCCCCAGCCCCAGGCTGTGAAGCATGGCTGTGCTCCTCGGCATTAGGCCATCATTTTGGCTGTGCATGGGGAGTGAAGCCTGTTTCTAGGGCATGGACACCTGCTCTCAGGCTGGAGTACCACAGCCATAGTGGTGTTCATCTGAGCCCTGACAGTTCAAGGCTGCTCACTGTGCTCCTTGCACCGGAAGGTGGCCTCGCTTTGCCTACTTCCGTCTCCCTTTCCCCCTCCCCATGCCAGGACAGGCTCCTTGGCTTTCATGTGGGGGCACATCACGGCAGATGTGTGCTCTCCTTCGAGACTCACCCACTGCTTGGCATAATTAATCCTGACACATTGCAGTTGCTGTTACAGAAGAAATGTCAGGAGAAATTAGACCAGCTGGTAGCATGAAAACCAGGGAAGCCAGGACTGTGTGGTGCCTCACTTTCCTAGAGAAGTTTGATTTGCTTTCCTGTCAGGGATGGGGGTGGGACTGGTTGGCTGTGAGCAGGAGAGGGTGGCCTCTGTCACCCACTAGTGGCACAGTCCCACTGAGACCCACAGAAGGGATAGCAAGAACTGCTCCCCAGACTAGCCCAGCAGGAGACCTAGTTAACACCTGGCATGGCTGGGCTTTCGTGAGAGCTAGGGCAGCCCTGGGATTTGGCTCGGCTTAGGGTCCCAGTTCCTTGAGGCACAAGGCTGGAAGGAGCTCTGGGGCTTAGCTGAACTCCTTGGGGAGAAGAAGAGCACTGCTGAGTCTCATCTTTGTTTTCTTCTTCTCTACCCATGAGCACCTTCATCTGCTGTTTTCTCACCACTTCCTTCCCCCTTGTATCTATTGACTGGATTGTTTTCATACCCCAATCAATTTTTGCTGGACTTGTTGGCAGCTTTCATGCCTCTTTTTCTCTTGCTTTATCCCCTTAAAGCAAACAACCTTTCATATTCTGATGTTCCATTAGACTATCACATCTGAGCTCTTTCCTTTCTGCAGTGATCTGATTTAATAAAATGAGAAGCAAGTGTAATAATCCACAGTGCAGCTGCACAGGGTGGATGCATTGTAAGTACAGATTCCCCCCCTATATGAACATCTCCTCCACTGTGTCCTCCTGTGGGACCTCTAGCTTGTAAGCCTGCAGGTGCCATAAGCTGGGAATAGAATTAGAGTTACTTAAACATTGCTCAAAGTTCAGGAGTGTGATTTGTGCTGTTTGTTTTAAGGCTGCACACAAGTAAAAGTCTGCTTCTGCTCAATGCATTGGTAACAATTCATCTTTGTTCTACTTTGTTGATCTGTTAGAGGGCAGAAGGGCTCTGCAGAGGGACCTTGACAGGCTGGACAGATGGGCAGAGTCCAACAGGATGTCATTGAACAAATCCAAGTGACAGGGGCTGCACTTTGGTCACAACAACCCCATGCAGAGCTACAGGCTGGGGTCAGGGTGGCTGGAGAGCTGCCAAACAGAAAGGGACCTGGGGGTGCTGATTGACAGCTGCTTAAACATGAGCCAGCAGTGTGCCCAGGTGGCCAAGAAGGCCAATGGCATCCTGGCCTGCATCAAGAGTAGTGTGGCCAGCAGGAGCAGGGAAGTCATTCTGCCCCTGTACTCAGCACTGGTTAGGCCACACCTTGAGTCCTGTGTCCAGTTCTGGGCCCCTCAGTTTAAGAAGGACATTGAGACTCTTGAATGTGTCCAGAGAAGGGCAACGAGGCTGGGGAGAGGCCTTGAGCACAGCCCTGTGAGGAGAGGCTGAGGGAGCTGGGGTTGTTTAGCCTGGAGAAGAGGAGGCTCAGGGGAGACCTCATTGCTCTCTACAACTACCTGAAGGGAGGTTGTACCCAGGAGGGACTTGGTCTCTTCTCTCAGGCAATCAGCACTAGAACAAGAGGACACAGTCTCAAGTTGTGCCAGGGGAAGTTTAGGCTGGAGGTGAGGAGAAAGTTCTTCCCAGAGAGAGTTGGAATGTGTTGCCCAGGGAGTTGGTGGAGTCACCATCCCTGGAGGTGTTCAAGAGGGGATTTGATGTGGCACTTGGTGCCATGATTTAGTTGTCAGGAGGTGTTGGGTGACAGACTGATGATCTCTGAGGTCTCTTCCAACCTTACTGATTCTATGATTTTATAGAAGGAATAAGTTTTTCTTGTTTTGAACACACAGACTGCACTACCCATTGCAGGTGTTGGTGTTCACATTCACAGAATCACAGAATCAACCAGGTTGGAAGAGACCTCCAAGATCATCAAGTCCAGCCCATCACCCAACCCTAACTAATCAACTAGACCATGGCACTAAGTGCCTCACCCAGGCTTTTCTTAATCACGTCCAGGGACATTGATCCCACCTCCCTGGGCAGCCAGTTCCAAAGGGCAATCTCTCTTTCTGGGAAGAACTTCTTTCTAAGATCAAGCCTAAACTTCTCCCTGGTGCAGCTTGAGGCTGTGTCCTCTTGTTCTGGTGCTGCTTGCCTGGGAGAAGAGACCAACCCCCTCCTGGCTACAACCTCCCTTCAGGTAGTTGTAGACAGCAATAAGGTCTCCCCTGAGCCTCCTCTTCTCCAGGCTAAGCAACCCCAGCTCCCTCAGCCTCTCCTCACAGGGCTGTGCTCCAAACCCCTCCCCAGCTTTGTTGCCCTCCTCTGGACACTTTCCAGCAACTTTCCCAAACTGAGAGGCTCAGAACTAGACACAGCACTCAAGGTGTGGCCTAATCAGTGCTGAGTACAGGGGGAGAATGACTTCCCTGCTCCTGCTGGCCACACAAAGCATCATGTCCCAATGTGTCCTCTCTATGCATTTTTGAGTGCCTCCAGTGATGGTGACTCCACCACTTTCCTGGGCAGCCTCTTCCAGTGCTTAGCCACTCTTTTAGCAGAGAATTTTTTTCCTAATATCCAATCTAAAGGTCCCCTGGTGCAACTTGAAGACATTTCTTCTCATCCTGTTGCTAGTTACTTGGGAGAAGAGACTGACCCCCACCTGACTGCAGCCTCCTTTCAGGTAGTTGGGGAGAGCAATGAGATGTCCCCTCAGTCTCCTCTTCTCCAGGCTAAAAAATCCCAGTTCCCTCAGCTGCTCTTCACAAGACCTGTTCTGACCCTTTCAGAGCTTTGCTGCCCTTCCCTGGACACACTTCAGCTCCTCAATGTCCTTCTTTGAGTGAGGGGCCTGACTGAATGCACTGTTCGAGGTGTGACCTCAGCAGTGCCATTCCCTTACTGAGAGAGCTTCAGGAGCTGTGAGTGTGGGCACCAATGTTGTGTGTTTGTGTGGTGCTGATCATGCTGTGTCAGGTGAGAACTCACTCCTGCCTGTGTCCCTCTGCACACATCAAGCCACTGCCAAAACCACAGTTGACTTTTGCTGCCTGAGAGAGGTGTTCATATCAGAGCTGCCACACAGCACAGCTGCTTTGAGATATTTTGGGGCACAAATCAGGTGGCATTTCACTGACCAAAACTACCCAAGACTTCAAATCAGGCTGTGCTAGACTAGAGTTGCCATTTTAAGGCATTTTAACACAAGTGCACATTTGGTGCTCTGGAACTGGGCTCTGTCTTGTGGACCAGAGCGTTTTCCTCCTGAGCAAGTGAGATGAAGAAATCCGTGGAGCCAGGGAACCTTCCTGAGCAGCCAGAGCTGTCTCAGGACTTCTCAGCCACGTCAGCAAGATTGACTGTTTCAGGGCTGAAGGACTGAGGTTGGCCAGGACTTTCACTGGGGAGTTACCCTTGGGGAGCTGTTGGAAGTGTTCCTCTTCTTGTGTCCTGCATGTCTGCACGTTCAGGCCCTTACAAGTCCTTTGCCTGATTGAGCACAGCAGTAGCCAGTCTGACTCAGTGATTTAGCTTAGGTGAGAGAGGTAGAGTCATTGTCCCATACTTTGCACCCATTGGTCTAGGCTACTTGGGGCTGTGTTGGCATCCAAAGAGGTTTTGGTGAGGGGGTGATGTCTGTTGCTTTTATCCCAAGCCTCCACAGGTAAGTAACTGTATTGACACAGTCTCAAGCTGTGCCAGGGGAAGTTTAGGCTGGAGGTGAGGAGAAAGTTCTTCCCAGAGAGAGTTGTTTGCCATTGGAATGTGCTGCCCAGGGTGGTAGTGGAGTCACAGTCCCTGGAGGTGTTGAAGAGGGGATTGGATGTTGCACTTGAAGCCATGGTTTAGTTAGTCATGAGGTGTTGGGTGACAGGTTGGACTTGATGATCTCTCAGGTCTTTTCCAACCTTATTGATTCTATGATTCTATGATGAAAAAGATGGCTGCCCCAGTTAACTGGCACTTCTGCCCTCTTGGAAGCTGCCAAACCTGCACAATCCACTGGGGAAGCTGTGCAAGATTGTTCCCTCATCCAATTTGTGCAAAATCCTCAAGCTCTTCTCATGTCAACCATTTTGCTTGCTTTAACTAATCTATTTGTTTGTTCCATGGATCAGATTTGGGAAGGTTCCTTCCAGCAGTGCTGTGTAGGCTCTCCACCCTCACAGGGACAGTGAGAGGAAGCTGATGCATATCTACTCCTCTGCCAAATCCATGAGAAGGCATTGCCTGAGGGCCTTTCTCACTCATGGCCTTACCCTGGGTTGGTTAAAGCAGCACAATCTTCTTTCTGAACTCTCTTATGTCAGTATAAAAGTGGCTTGCATCTGCTTTTTAATTCATAACTTCCTTACAGACTTAGCTTGGATCATCATAAGCTGTTTCTATCCTATAGAATGTGAGCAAAGGCCTTCAACTAAATGCTCCAGCACCATTTTTTTGGGGGGTGGGCAAGCTCTGAGCAACATGACTGAAGGCATGTGAATATTCACAGCAATTAAAGAAATAAACCCCAAACAATATGGGGAGCCTAAAATTCAAACAGTGAATGCAAGAGCAGAAATTGCTGTTGGTGTCCATGAACAAAGAAAGAAAAAGTTCTTTCAAAGGAGAAAAAAAGATTACATTCACTCTGCATTATTCACCCAACCATAGCTTTTCAGGGAAAACAAGATGCTAATAGCTGGAATGAGGGAAGGAAAAGGTGCAGAGGAAGGGAAGGGAAGGGAGAAGAAGAGAAGAGAAAGACGAGACGAGAGAAGAGAAAAGAGAAGAGAAGAGAAGAGAAGAGAAGAGAAGAGAAGAGAAGAGAAGAGAAGAGAAGAGAAGAGAAGAGAAGAGAAGAGAAGAGAAGAGAAGAGAAGAGAAGAGAAGAGAAGAGAAGAGAAGAGAAGAGAAGAGAAGAGAAGAGAAGAGAAGAGAAGAGAAGAGAAGAGAAGAGAAGAGAAGAGAAGAGAAGAGAAGAGAAGAGAAGAGAAGAGAGGTTCGGAGAGGAGAGGTTCGGAGAGGAGAAGAGAATTAACCAGGTTGGAAAAGACCTTCAAGATCTTCAAGTCCAACCTATCATCCAACACCATCTAATCAACTAAACCATGGCACCAAGCACCCCATCCAGTCTCTTCTTAAACACCTCCAGTGATGGTGACTCCACCACCTCCCTGGGCAGCACATTCCAACGGCCAATCTCTCTGAGAAAAACTTCTTCCTAGCATCCAGCCTAAACCTCTCCTGGCACAGCTTGAAGCATTTCTTCATGTTTCACCTAATGGAGCTAAACTATTAAACACATTTGCTCAGGGTGGGAGCCTGTAGTTTCTGTAGTGGAGCCCTCAGGCAGGAGCAGTGCCACACAGTGACAGATGAGACTTTCTACATTGGCTCAGAAGAGTGCTCCAAGAATGATTTTTCACTGGCCCTCCTTGAAGGAAGGAGAAACCCCCCCCCACACACCCCCTCCGCTTTGAGACTGCTAAGTAACAGAATGGAAGGAGCAGCACCCAGCTGAGTCAGGAGGGAGGACATGCTGCTGGTTCTCCTGTCCTTACAGCCATGCTCTTGAATAAACCACTAGAACTTAGCTATCATTAGTGTCTCAACAAATTACGATGAGGTTTGGGGACTAGCTCCTCTGGGTGCTTGAGTAAACCTGGACCTTATTAGACATCTTCCAGAAAGTCAGGGGAGTCTTTGCACATTTGCTTCAATGTTATTAATTTACAAGGGTTACTCAATTAGGAGAGTCCAGTAACTTGTAAAACTTTACTTATTTACACTGTTTCTTGGAGAGGGATTTTTTTCTCAAAGCATGATGATGATAAGCCTAGGCATTACAAATCCTCCTGCAGCTTTTGTCAACAGGCAGCCTGAGAGCATTAATCAGAGACACACAAGCTCCCTGGCAGTGGCTTTGCTCCAGTTCCCCGCTGCTGGGTAATGCCTCTGTGAGGCAACAGCTTCCCCCCCCCAAAGTCTGTAGGAGCCCTACACACCAGCACTGTCTTTTCCCTGGGCTACAAGCCCCATCTGAAATGCAGCAGCAAATTGGGATGTTCCTCATGACCCTCTTTTTAAGGCAGCAGGCAAGAAGAGGCTGTCTCTGCCTCAGAGGCAAAGCACCACCCCTAAATCATGCATTTCGCCTCGAGGCAATTTTCTTGCACCTTACATGTCTCTGCTGCATGAAGCTTCAGCAGGGCAAGATGCAGGGTAAACTTGAGCTTCAAAGCATGCTCCAAATCACTTTCCAGACAAGTGAAAAATTGCATTGCAAATTACTTCTGCAGAGTAGGGAAATGGAACACAGGATAAGGAGGACTGAGAGTGTTGTGGCCTCCAAGCATTTAAAACTGCCTTGGTCACTTTGAAAGGTATCCGAAATGCCTCTTGTTTGCCTAGGAGCCTCCAAGTGGTTTCAGTCAGAAACACAGCATCATTTTGTTTGGAAAAGACCTTTGAGATCATCCAGTCCAACTGCTAACACAACCCCACCATGGCCATTAAAACATGTTCCAAAATGCCATATGTTTTTTTCAACACCTCCATGGATGGTGACTCCACCACCTCCCTGGGCAGCCTGTTCCAATGCCTGACCTCTCTTCCAGTAAAGAAAATTGTCTTAATATCCAATTGAAGCCTCCCCTGGTGCAACTTGAGGTCATTTCCTCTCATCCTATTGCTAGTACTTGGAAGATGAGACCAACATGCAGCTCAAGCCAGTGTCCTGGTTTTGCTCAGACATCACTGTAGGCCATCCATAGGTTGCAGACCTTTAACAGTTCTGGGTCATCCAGGACAGCTGACTGGAGTTGGCTAGAGGTATACCCCAGAGCATGAGCATCACTCTCAGTATAAAGGAGGAAGTTGGTTTAGGAGTGGGGAGCTTTCTGCTAGAGTCTTCTGCTTGGGCTTCTCCCTGCACTGTTCCTCCTCTCCTGCTCTTGAGGGCTGCCTTCCTGGATGTTGTGACTGTTGCATCTTCGCTGGTCTGAATGTAGCTTTACTTATCTTGTACTTTCATTGCCATTAATTTGACTATTTCAAGAAATCTGTTTGTATTTCAGCCTGTGGGTCTTCTCTCCTTTTCCTGAGTCCCATTGTCTGCTGGGAAGAGGTCATCAGGTGACAGAGTAATTGCTAGAGTTTGGCCCCAGATGCAGCCTAAACATAGGCAGCCAGTTATGCAGCTCTGTGCTATTCACATGGCAAATGTGGTAGGTAAATGCTGCTAGTCTACTCCTGGGAGGTGCTGATATACGGTAATGGTATGAGGAACTTGGCACCACCTCTGCCCTGCCTCAGCCTGGGGTGTTATTTATCCCTGTGTCACTGCTGCAAGTGGGATCCAACAAAGAGAAGTTTCTCATTCCTGCTAGTTGCAGAGATGTTGCTCTGGGCACTTGTGAATCCTCATCTCCCTCAGGTACAGGCACTGCTGGTGCATGAAGTGTGAATTTTGAACCCACTTGGCTGATTGGCACAAGTCAACAGCATGGTGAATAATTTCTTCCTGATAGCTAGTTTAAATCTAGCTTCTTCCAGTTTGAAGCCATTACCCCTCCTGTGCTTTTGTAAAAAGGCTTTGTGTGGGGGGCAGAACTGAACTTTCTCTCACCACCACACCCTCCTATGCCTTTGTAAAAAGTCTCTTTCCAGCCCTTCCTGTAGGCTCCCTTCAAATACTGGAGGGTTTCATTTCTCCATGATGGAGTCACTTAGATGATGCTGAGGAAGGTAAATCCACTTACAAAGGTGAATCCATTTACTACCTGGTTTGGGCAAGAAAGTTATTATCTTGGCTGGTGAGAAATAAAGGCAGCATCCTGCTGCCCAAAGAGGCAGAGTGTTTTGACAGAGATTATGTAGAAGTGGATTATTGCTCCTTTGGTCCCTTTGTCCAGTCTGGCTCTGTATGTGTTATTCAGAGCTTCATTCTGTGTATTGACATTTGCCTCTTTGAAAGCTGCAGGGAAAGGATAACCCACTGCCTTCTTAAATGCCAATAATGAAATTGGATGCAGTGGGCTCACACTTCACTGAAAGCTCCATGGCTTCATGAATGTGTCATGAAGGTTTGGGTAGCCTTTGCTACCTTGAAGGAGTTTCCTCCTTGAAGCAAATTGATTTCCCCTCAGAGTCAACATGAAAGCAATGTTTTTCAGCTCTGACTGTTCTACAGGTACCTGCACAAGATTGAATGTATGTGGTAATGTGCATGCAAGGATGTTGCTAGGAAACTTGAGAGCTAAATGAAGAAATGCTGTTAATAGAGGCAAATGACAGGGCAACAAAGCTGGTGAGGGGTTTGGAGCACAGCCCTGTGAGGAGAGGCTGAGGGAGCTGGGGTTGTTTAGGCTGGAGAAGAGGAGGCTCAGGGGAGACCTTATTGCTGTCTACAACTACCTGAAGGGAGGTTGTAGCCAGGTGGGGGTTGGTCTCTTCTCCCAGGCAGCCAGCACCAGAACAAGAGGACACAGTCTCAAGCTGTGCCAGAAGAGATTTAGGCTCAAGGTGAGGAGAAAGTTCTTCCCAGAGAGAGTTGTTAGCCATTGGAATGTGCTGCCCAGGGAGGTGGTGGAGTCACCATCCCTGGAGGTGTTTAAAAAGGGTTTGGAAGTGACACTTGAAGCCGTGGTATAGTAGTCATGAGGTGTTGGGTGATAGGTTGGACTTGATGATCTCTGAGGCCTTTTCCAACCTTATTGATACTATGATTCTATGATTATGCTACTTCAATTTATTTTCTAGCTTCTTGAGTACATAATCCCCCCCTTCATGCCATCACTTGTTGCATTTCTTCTTAGAAGCAGCTAGAGAAAAAAAGCCACCAGAACAATCCAATAAATGCCACTGGCAGTATAACCATTTGTTCTCTCAGCTACGAGTAACCTGCCAGTACCTACTCTCAGCTGGAGAGGGAAAACCTTTGCTGAGGTGTGATGTATGGAAGGGATCAGGCATTTTTAGAATGAGTTGGGCATGGAGTTATTCCTCATGTGTCCTGTGTACAAGGTGTTTGTGTGGCCCATCTTGAAGGAGCCCTGAAAACTTGAGCCCATCGCCTGCCAACTGCTGTTGCGAAGAACTCACCACCCCTCTGGAATAACTCAGTGAGCTTGAAATATTTATTGGAAGCATTTCTTCCTCCCTTGTCTCCCTAATGTTCAGATCCAGAAATCTTTCCTTTAATCTTGAAGGTTTTGCATGCTCAAGAGATTGTCTGAGTCCTTCCCCCCCGCCGCCAATATCTTAGCTGATCTAATGAAATAATTCCTCCCCCTACAAACTTTATCTCAGCTGCAGCCTAAAGCCTTCACAACTACAACAATACTATGACTGTGAACAAAGTTGCCTCTATTTCAATGAATCCAACTGTGCAGAACTCAAAGAGAATTAGCTGTGCAATCATTTAAAGATGACTCAAATGCATTTCTATGCACACACACACACAAAAAAAGTCATAGCATTAAAATCTCAAGTAATTTCAGGACATGTGTCCCCTTTGTGCTGCTGGGAATTGCCCTTCTCTAATAGCATGAAGCTCCCATTTCTATCCCTTCACAACCATCAGGCATTAAAGATGAAAGGGGTTTTTTTGTTGTTGTACAGGGTTTTTATGCCTAGAAAAGCATCATTTGCCCAAGGCTGAATCTGAGCTTGTCTGTCCTGAGTGGGGATAGTTTGGGGAGAAATGCCTTTGAAACTGATGAGATATTTGTAAGCCTAGAATACATCAGTGAAGATGGATTAACGGGTAGACTATAGCTGAGCTGGTGAAAGGTGCATGATTAATTCAGCCTCAACATCACTGTATAATTTATAGGCTGGATCACACCTCCAATTAGGCATATCACATTCTTTATTTCTATAGTTGTTGACTCTAGGAACACCACACATGAATGTCAGCTATAGTGTGCTTGGTGATGTAGGATAGAATGGAATGGAATGGAATGGAATGGAATAGAATAGAATAGAATAGAATAGAATGGAATGGAATGGAATGGAATGGAATAGAATAGAATAGAATAGAATAGAATAGAATAGAATAGAATAGAATAGAATAGAATAGAATAGAATAGAATAGAATAGAATAAAATGGAATGAATAGAATAGAATAGAATAGAATAGAATAGAATAGAATAGAATAGAATAGAATAGAATAGAATTAACCAGGTTGGAAAAGACCTTTGAGATCATCAAGTCCAACCTATCACCCAACACCATCTAATCAACTAAACCATGGCACCAATTGCCAATCTCTCTTTCTGGGAAGAATTTCTTCCTAACAACCAGCCTAAACTTCCCCTGGCACAGCATGAGGCTGTGTTCTCTTGTTCTGGTGCTGGTTGCCTGGGAGAAGAGACCAACCTCTGCCTTTCTACAACCTCCCTTCAGGTAGTTGTATAGAGCAATAAGGTCTCCCCTGAGCCTCCTCTTCTCCAGGTTAAGCAACCCCAGCACTGGTTAGGCCACTCTATGAGTCCTGTGTCCATTTCTGGGCCCCTCAGTTTAGGAAGGATGTTGAGTTGCTGGAAGGTGTCCAGAGAAGGGCAACAAAGCTGAGGAGGGGTTTGGAGCACAGCCCTGTGAGGAGAGGCTGAGGGAGCTGGGATTGCTTAGCCTGGAGAAGAGGAGGCTCAGGAGAGCACCAGAACAAGAGGACACAGTCTCAAACTGTGCCAGGGGAGGGTTAGGATGGATGTTAGGAAGAAATTCTTCATAGCGAGAGTGATTGGCCATTGGAATGTGCTGCCCAGGGAGGTGGTGGAGTCACCATCCCTGGAGGTGTTTAGGAAGAGACTGGATGAGGTGCTTGGTGCCATGGTTTAGTTGATTAGATGGTGTTGGGTCATAGGTTGGACTGGATGATCTTGGAGGTCTTTTCCAACCTGGTCTATTCTATTCTGTTCTACTCCATTCCATTCCATTCCATTCCATTCCATTCCATTCCATTCCATTCCATTCCATTCCATTCCATTCCATTCCATGCTGTTCATTAGCTGCTCTTGCTCTGGGCCCGGGCCCGTCTCTCAATGTGATGTGGCCTCGGGAAAGCAGGCTTGAACTTGAGCTGCTACCTGCTTACACTGTGGAAATGGACCCTGTCACAGCTGAATGTGAACTGGATGTTAGTCAAGGCCCCATGTTGCTATAACTGCACTGAAGACCTTACTGTTACAGCTCCACACGCAGAACTTGTGAGGCTGTTGTAGGAACTCTGCTGTGCACCTGTGCATCGCGCCTTGGGGCTACTGCTCACTGCCCAGCTTGTGCTCCCCTTGTTAGGGATTTAGGAAGCATCACTGCATAAATCATGATGCAGGGAAATAACTTAGCATCTCTGCCAGGTGTCTGTTTGCCTGTAGTCTCCCCCAGTATTTCAGAATGGATCGATAATGAGCAGAGAGCTATATTTGTGTGGAAGCGAGATGCCGGCTCCTTAAGGATTCATTTATTGGGCTGCAGGCCAAGGCATATTCTGCTTCTTGATTGCTTGTTACTCACTGCATTTACTTAATCCAATGGGAGAGGCATTAAATTTTCAGCCCAACAACATGAATGCATCATTGCACAGTCCTGATTTTCTTACTAGCAACATGTGAGTAATGAGGGATGGGGCTGAGGGGAAAGAATCAACAGCAGTGTTTGTCCGAGGAGGGTCAAGATCTGCTCTATGGTTGTGGGCTCCTGCTGGTATAGGTGAGATAAGGACTGTGCTCTTGCCATTCCACAACATCAGGATCCAGTCTGTGAGATGAAGCTGCTTGCCTTTGTCCTCCTGGAGGAAGCTAACTGCCTCGTTCCTTCAGGAGAAGGATTCATCCTTGAAGATGACACCTCTTGGAGATCTTTATAGAACATAGTATCCCTGGTAACTGAAGCGGGTATTTCTATGCTCAGAAGAAATCTGTGCCTACTTAAACTGGTAGTTGAATGGATGGGGGAGGATAACTTCAGAAAGAGGTGCCCTGAGCCACTGGGAGTAGGACCAGGAGTCCAGGATGCGCAAACCTAATCTTGCATGTAAGTGTAAACTCATTCCCAAATTCAGTACTACTTGCATCATCTTTCAACCAGTGGTGGGTCCAGGGAAGGCACTTGGACCTTTTCTGTCCTAAACACACTTTAAATTGCATAACTATGTTAGTGTAGACACCACTCTGAGGAAAGCTGAGTTGGTTAGCATGCTGTGTAACCACTATGACCTTGGTTTTTTTCTCTACTAATTAAATCAGATTGAGACTGGGTACTTGTCACACTGATGTAGAGGCTTTGATTCATTACCATGTGTGAGAACAAGGAGAAGCTGAGAAAGCCCTATGAGGAGAGGCTGAAGGAGCTGGGTTTGTTTAGGCTGGAGAGGAGGAAGCTCAGGGGAGACCTTATTGCTCTCTACAACTACCAAAAGGGAGGTTGTAGCCAGGTGGGGGTTGGTCTCTTCTCCCAGGCAACCAGCACCAGAACAAGAGGACACAGTCTCAAACAGTGCCAGGGGAAGTTTAAGTTGGAGGTGAAGAGAAACTTCTTCCCAGAAAGAGTAATTGGTGATTGGAATGTGCTGCCCAGGGAGGTGGTGGAGTCACTGTCCCTGAAGGTGTCCAAGAGGGGATTGGATGTGGCTCTTGAAGCCATGGTTTAGATAGTCATGAGGTGTTGGGTGTTAAGTTGGACTTGATGATCTCTGAGGTCTTTTCCAACCTGGTTGATTCTATGATGCTAAGATGGACTACCTCAGCCTGGAGGAGAGCAGGGTCAGGGGAGCACCTGAAGAAATAGTCAAGAAGAGGGCAAGAGGCCTTTTTTTCCCCATGGATATTTAATGACTGGAAAAGGTTGCTCAGAAGTTATGGAGTCTGTGTCCTTGTAGGTTTTGAAGACTAATAAAGCCCTGAGCAACCTAGTCTGAATTGAATGTTGACTTCAGAATGGTTAATTTGAGATTATTTTTTTGAGGTGGGATTTTTTTGCTGTTGTTTTGAACTTTTTGTTCAACTTAGTTGTCTCATAGGAAGCTCTTGAATTAAACTTTAAGAACAGCTTTGAAACTTTTTGTCTGAGAAGGTCAAACTGGAATCTCTTGACAAAAAGGTGCAATGGGAAGGAAAATAATTTTGGTGAAAAACAAGTTGAGAAACTTGGATGTGGTCTATGATCAGTTCTGTGTGAGTCTAGAGAGCATGAATAATGCTCAGGGTGGTAACTAGGGCTTCTCAGCATTATTTCATAGTCAGATTCCAGTTGTGCTGCAGGGCTCACTGGTAATTAAGCCCCCCATGGGCTGGTCCAGTGCATGTGTTTGAAGGAGATGCAGATGAAGAAAAAAGTGAATTTATAATTAAGGGCTTAATTTAGCGAAGTTGAGCTGAAAATGTGCTGCCAAACTGAAAGCTCCAGTTGATGAAAAACACCCCACAGGTCTGATCACAGAATCACAGAATCACCAAGGTGGGAAGAGACCTGAAAGATCGTCAAGTCCAACCTGTCACCACAGACCTCATGGCTAAATCATGGCACCAAGTGCCACATCCAATCCCCTCTTCAACACCTCCAGGGATGGTGACTCCATCACCTCCCTGGGCAGCACATTCCAATAGCGAACAACTCTCTCTGTGAAGAACTTTCTCCTCACCTCCAGCCTAAACTTCCTCCAGCACAGCTTGAGACTGTGTCCTCTTGTTCTGGTGCTGGTTGCCTGGGGGAAGAGACCAACCCCCTCCTGGCTACAACCTCCCTTCAGGATCCTCTGTACTTCTCCATCTGGATTTGGAGAACTATGTGTTCCTCCATCAGAACATACTCTCTCTGGGTGGCCAATGCTCAAATGCCACTACCTCGTGGCTTTTTTCTTGAGAGCTTCCTGTTTTCAGAAGGACAGCCCCAATCTGATACAGGATAGAGAAACACAGACATGGTGTGATAACAGAGGCCTTAAAAGAGGGCAGAGGATACACTACAGAGGAGAACAAGCAGAGGGTGATGAGAAAAGAGGTGGAAGATAAAAATGGTTGTTTAGCCTGAAGAAGAGGAGGCTCAGAGGAGACCTTACTGCTCTCTACAACTACCTGAAGGGAGGTTGTAGCCAGGAGGGGATTGGTCTCTTCTCCCAGGCAACCAGCACCAGAACAAGAGGACACAGTCTTAAGTTGTGCCAGGGGAAGTTTAGGCTGGAGGTGAGGAGAAAGTTCTTCCCAGAGACAGTTGTTAGCCATTGGAATGTGCTGCCCAGGGAGGTGGTGGAGTCACCATCCCTGGAGGTGCTCAAGAGGGGATTGGAAGTGACACTTGGTGCCATGGTTTAGTAGTCATGAGATGCTGGGTGACAAGTTGTACTTGATGATCTCTGAGGTATTTTCTAACCTTATTGATTCTATGTAGACCCCATCTCTATTCATAGCTCACCAGTGATCAGGGTAAACAAAATACAGATATGATTGCTGTTCAAAACTCTCCTGCCCAGGGGGTTTGTGGAGTCTCCCACTCTGGAGATATTCAAAACTTGCTGGATGTGTTCCTGTGTAATCTGGTGTCGGTGATCCTCCTCTGGCCAGGGGGGGTTGGACTGGATGATCTTTTGAGGTCCCTTCCAGCCCCTGAAATTCTGTGATTAACATGAAAAAAAAGAACAAAATCCAGTATGTGTACAGATGCTCCATATGTAGTAAATCTGGATCCAGTGTGGATTTGCAGCCAAGGAAGGAGTGAGATGTAAAATGTGGCTAGAAAATGTATAAACTCAGCTCCCCATGGACCTTAGGTGGAGGAGGAAGAGCAGATTAGTGTTGTGCTTCTCCCTGCAAAGAGAAAGATGGGATGCTTGCCAGGAAGAGAGGAAAAGAATTTCAACTATATTATTGCTCAGACTATTCCCAGATAATAGTCTTGACTTTTTTTTCTCATCCCCTCTAATAACTGGATCTAGGCAAATACTTCTTTGGTTAGTCTTAAGATTCCAATTACATTTGCAGTGATGTTTGGGTTTGCATACAAGATCTGTCTCCATATTGTCTACAGCAAGACTCTGAGTGCAACAGTGGGGCTCAGCATGTGATGGCCATGCAAAAAGTAACATTAAACAATGCTCTTGGTCTTGGCTTTGTGTTCTCTGGCATGAGACACTCTCCTGCACTTCCAATTTGGATTCCATGAGACAAAGCTCACAGAATGGTAGGGGTTGGGAGGAACCTTTGGAGATCATGGAGTCCAACCACCCTGCTAAAGCAGATTCACCTAGAGAGGGTTGCATAGGAATGCATCCAGGTTTTGAAAGCCTCCAGAGAAGGAGACTCCACAACCTCTCTGGAAAGCCCCAGTCTAGGGCTCTAGCACTGTCAAAGGGAAGAAGTGGGGGCCCCTCAGTTTAGGAAAGATGCTGAGTTGCTGGAAGGTGTCCAGAGAAGGGCAGCAAAGCTGGGGAGGGGTTTGGAGCACAGCCCTGTGAGGAGAGGCTGAGGGAGCTGGGGTTGATTAGCCTGGAGAAGAGGAGGCTCAGGGGAGACCTTCTTGCTCTCTACAACTACCTGAAGGGAGGTTGTAGCCAGGTGGGGGTTGGTCTCTTCTCCCAGACTACCTATGACAGCACAAGAGGACACAGTCTCAAGCTGTGCCAGGGGAGGTTTAGGCTGGGTGTTAGGAAGAAGTTTTTCATAGAAAGAATGATTGGCTATCGGAATGTGCTGCCCAGGGAGGTGGTGGAGTCACTATCACTGGCGGTGTTTAGGAAGAGGCTGGATGGGGCACTTGGTGCTGTGGTTTAGTACTCTTCTCTTCCATTCCATTCCATTCCATTCCATTCCATTCCATTCCATTCCATTCCATTCCATTCCATTCCATTCCATTCCATTCCGTGTTTGTGCCCATTGCTTTTTGTCCTATTTCTGGGCATCATTGAAAAGAATCCATCCTCATCCTAATTTCTTCCACCCTTTAGATATTGATAAGCATTGAGAAAATCCCTTCTCAGCCTCCTCTTTTCCAGGTTAAAGAGCCCCAGGTCTCTTATCCTCTCCTTGTAAAGAGTGAGGCTCCAATCTCTTCATCTTTGTGGCCCTCCATTGGAGTCTTTCCAGTAGTTACCAGTTGTTCTTGAACTGGGGAGCACAGAACTGGGCACAATACTTCAAGTGTGGCCTCACCAGGGCAAAGGAGAACCTCCCTTGAACCTCCTGGCCACACTCTTCTTAAAGCACACCAGAATACCATTGGCCTTCTTGGCAGAGAGGGCTCCTCTTGTGATGTTTTCTGGAGAAACTAGCAAGTGAGAGAAACTGTGAACTGCTGTCTATGTCCAGAGTTCTGGACATCTAGTGATCTAGTTGATAATGCCCCTGCTTACTGCAGAGGGGGTTGGACCTTTGTAGATCCCTTCCAATCCAGACCATTCAGTGATTCTGTGTGCTGTCAAACCTAAGTCAGATGGCACTAGGGGAATAGCTGTGACTGGGGGCAAGCAAGCATTTAAATGGCTACTTTTGCTAGTCCACTTTTCAGATGAGGACACTACTTGTTGCACCTTTATTTCCTTTCTTTTAATGTGAGAAGGATCCTGTTACAGTTCCTGAAGAGGGGGTTGGTCTCTTCTCCCAGGCAACCAGCACCAGAACAAGAGGACACAGTCTCAAGCTGTGCCAGGGGAAGTTTAGGCTGGAGGTGAAGGGAAAGTTCTTCCCAGAGAGAGCTGTTAGCCATTGGAATGTGCTGCCCAGGGAGGTGGTGGAGTCACCATCCCTGGAGGTGTTCAAAAGGGGATTGGACGTGGCACCTGGTGCCATGGTTTAGTAGTCATGAGGTGTTGGGTGACAGGTTGGACTCGATGATCTTTGAGGTCTTGTCCAACCTTATTGATTCTCTGATTCCATGACTTGACTTTTGCAGGCGCTGGCTACGCTCAATCTTGGCTGTGCTGCAGCAACAGCTACAAAGCCCAGAAACACTTTTGTTGGTGTGACCCATTCTATCCCAGATCATTTTGCTAAGTTAAGCAAGAAAGGGAACTGGTGGAGTGGATTCTATACCGCTGAGTGAGGCACCTTGCTGAGGCCACTGCTTTCATTTCTCATACTGGCACCGTATCCTTGTTGAAAGCATTCATTGTCATTCACCTTTAGGAGTTTAATTTGCATAATCATTTTTCTTGCAAGGCTTCAGAATTGGCTGATCTGGACTCCTCACTTCAGAATACCTTCACTGTGCTTTTCAATATGCACACAATGCTGCAAGCTAGAACAAAACGATCTTGTTGTGTTACCATAGAGATATCCAGGGTCTGAGAAGGGTTCCTGCTAGAAATCAGACTGTTAAAGGGACAAGGGGCTGTTAAAATTTGATGGAGGGCTTAATCCTCCACCAGGCACTGGTATAAATTAGTGCCACAAGGGTGAAATGAGCTGGCAGTCCCAATGTGGTGCCTTGCAGACAGCACTCTTCAGTCCCACTGGTCCAAAATGTTGTCTTGGTAGATTCAGGGGAAAAGAAAAGGAGGTGGAGGGAGGGTGGGAAGGTCCAAGAGAGTCATCTGAAAATGTTAAATCATTTTACATTTAAACTTCATTTTCACTCCTCCCTTTTGATTTGAGAGCTAATTAAGCAGCTTTCCTTTGCACTTAGACAACTCAACTTTGCTTTTTAAGCATACATATTTTAAGCCCCACTACACGAAGGGAAGGATGATGGAAGGCACAGGGCTGACCACTCTGCTCTGGGAACTGAAGCCCTGTATTCACAATTAAAAGCAAACAATGGGACTACAGCTACATCCCTGCAGTGGTCTGGAGAAAGCATGATTGTAACTGAGAGGACACTACCTTCCATCAGCCTCTTGAGGGTTTTTTCCTCTGGAGTTGGTGCTGTAATTGCAAGTTATAATGACCATTCTGTGCAACAGAGGGAGAAGAATATGTCTTGCTATACACATAAAGGGAAGAAAAAATTGGTTGAGAGTAGGTTCAGCAGCAAAACCTTCTGGTGGTGTTGTGTTTGTATGGGACAGGAGTGTCTGGACTTCCTATGTGACCATCACAAGGTTGCTTACAAATCCTACTTCACAACTTATTTAAAAGCTCTAGTGCAAAGGAGAGAGAAAGAGAGAGACTGTACTCTTCCCCACATTAGTTAGTGGATAGCCCCTTAGTTTAGGAAAGATGTTGACTTGTTGGAAGGTGTCCAGAGAAGGGCAACAAAGCTGCGGAGGGGTTTGGAGCACAGCCCTGTGAGGAGAGGCTGAGGGAGCTGGGGTTGTTTGGCCTGGAGAAGAGGAGGCTCAGGGGAGACCTTATTGCCATCTACAACTCCCTGAAGGGAGGCTGTAGCCAGGTGGGGGTTGGTCTCTTCTCCCAGGCTACCAGCACCAGAACAAGAGGACACAGTCTCAAGCGGTGCCAGGGGAGGTTTAGCCTGGATGCTAGAAGGAAGTTCTTCACAGGAAGAGAGATTGGCCTTTGGAATGTGCTGCCCAGGGAGGTGGTGGAATCACTGTCCCTGGAGGTGTTTAGGAAGAGACTGGATGAGGTGCTTGGTGCCATGGTTTAGTTGATTAGATGGTGTTGGATGATAGGTTGCACTTGATGATCTCGAAGGTCTCTTCCAAATTGGTCTATTCTATTCTATTCTATTCTATTCTATTCTATTCTATTCTATTCTATTCTATGATTCTAATCCCTAAATATACATTGGTGAGCAAGTTCTGAAATCTTACTTTTAGTAGCTGTGTGACTGTGGTGGCAAATGCAAATCTGCCTTCTGTTATAGATGGAGCTACTCTTCTTCTCTCCAGCAGTGTCTGATAGTTCATGCCTTGGCTCTGGAGTGTGGAAAGGGCAGCATTTAATCCTTCTTGCTGTCCCAAAGTCAGCCCTGATGACCACCTTCCTCTGGCTTAAAATCCTGGCCCTAAGGGTCTCACCTGACAGCTGTTTTGTTAAGTGGAGAGCGTGGTAAGGTCACTAAGAAAAAGTAGTTCTGCTCTCTCTCTTTCCTGTGAAACAAACCCTTTCTGGCCCAGGCTAATGTGAATTATGCACACCCTGCCCTGTGTGGGAAGCCAAGGCATATTGTGCCAAAGCAGCATGTTCAGCAGAGCTAAATTTATGCGCATCCAAGATGCCATTAACTCCTCAGGCTCCACGTACTCTGACAAATACCATGTGGCCCTTGGCTAGCACCAAGCAACGCCAGGCAATACTGTCAATAATAGCTTGGAAGCTTGCATTCCTGTCAGCAATGATTTATAGGGTGGTTTAGACTCCTTCCAGAACAGATGAAAGGAAGATCAGCTGGCATGGGCTTGGGGTGGTTTCCCAGCAGCACAGCAAATGCTGCTACAAGGAGAGGTTTTGAGTCTGAAGTGGAGCATGGGCAACTAGAGGTGTTAATCAGCAGGCTGTGGGAAAATGCAAGCTTGGGTTTTATTCTTATGTTACTGTATTCTTATGATGCTTTTAAACAGAAGAACTTCATTTGTTGCCACATGGTTGGCTAGAGTTTGGATGAGTCACCCCTGGGATGTGGTTGGAATGGGATGGAATGAATGGAATAGGATAGGATAGGATAGGATAGGATAGGATAGGATAGGATAGGATTGAATGGAATAGGATAGGATAGGATAGAATAGAATAGAATAGAATTAACCAGGTTAGAAGAGACCTTTGAGATCATCGAGTCCAACCTATCATCCAACACCACCTAATCAACTAAACCATGGCACCAAGCACCCCATCCAGTCTCTTCCTAAACACCTCCAGTGATGGTGACTCCACCACCTCCCTGGGCAGCACATTCCAGTGGCCAATCTCTCTTTCCATGAAGAAATTCTTCCTAACATCCAGTCTGAACCTCCCCTGGTGCAGCTTGAGACTGTGTCCTCTTGTTCTGGTGCTGGTTGCCTGGGAGAAGAGACCAACCTCCACCTGGCTACAACCTCCCTTCAGGTAGTTGTAGAGAGCAATAAGGCCTCCCCTGAGCCTCCTCTTCTCCAGGCTAAGCAACCCCAGCTCCCTCAGCCTCTCCTCACAGGGCTGCACTCCAAACCCCTCCCCAGCTTTGTTGCCCTTCTCTGGACACCTTCCAGCAACAAGGGTTTTAGCTTCTTGTTTTCCTGGACTCTTTATTGAATTTTAGACCTCATAGAAGCAAGCAAGGAAAACCATTGTGTGCTTACAAGTTGCCAACCAACACCAAAGAGTTAAGAAATGCAGAAAACTGCACTATCTTTTATTAGACCACTGGATGTAATAAGGGGGGGCGGGAGGGGGGGGAAGAGAGATGAGTTTTCAAGCATGGAAGCCTTTCTTCAGGTCAATGTGCCCAAAAGCACGTTGGTATTTTTCAGCTACATCAGCTGGTCTAATAAAATTTATTGCTTCTCTACAGCAGTTATTGCACCTCACAGATCTTTAGCCCATCCCAGCAATCCTGCTACTGCACAGGCTTCTTGGAGACCCATTTTGTACCGCAGCTCTGGGACGGCGTCCACGTGAGTCTTAATTTTAGTGTATTTCTTCTCCATTTTGTCATCTCTTTATTTTCAGTCCCAGCTCTCTGCAATAAAATTCCTTCAGCATTTCTGGGTGGGAAAGAAAAAAATAAAAAAGGAGGAAAATCAAAGAAGAGAAGAGTGATTGATCTCCCTTTTCTGAGCTTTATGGGGTGTGCTACTTAGGAAGACTTGTCGTTGCCACCGTTTGCTGGTGTTTAGTGGGAGATTTAATTCACCCTACTGTAATGACTGGGAGAAATCCGTCAATGCACAGTTTAGGGAGTTATTATGTGAATGGCAGCACTGCAAGATGCTTTTGTGTGGATGCAGCAGCCACCATTTGCCATCAAGGGTGCCAGCGTGTACCTGGCAAGGTGCAATGGGCAGTTATGAACCACAGCAAGAAACAGTGTGTGTCCAAAGGAAAGATTTAGTTGAACCTAGAGGGGGAGCAATATAGAATAGAATCACAGAATCAACAAGGTTGGAAAAGACTTCAAAGATCATCAAGTCCAACCTATCACCCAACACCTCATGACTACTAGACCATGGTACCAAGTGCCACGTCCAATCCTCTCTTGAACACCTCCAGGGATGGTGACTCCACCACCTCCCTGGCCAGCACATTCCAATGCTTAACAACTCTCTCAGTGAAGAACTTTCTCCTCACCTCCAGCCTAAACTTCCCCTGGTGCAGCTTGAGACTGTGTCCTCTTGATCTAGTGCTGGGTGCCTGGGAGAAGAGACCAACCCCCACCTGGTTACAGCCTCCCTTCAGGAAGTTGCAGAGAGCAATAAGGTCTCCCCTGAGTCTCCTCTTCTCCAGGCTAAAAACCCCCAGCTCCCTCAGCCTCTCCTCACAGGGCTGTGCTCAAGGCCTCTCCCCAGCCTTGTTGTCCTTCTCTGGACACGTTCAAGTGTGTCAATGTCCTTCTTAAATTGAGGGGCCCAGAACTGGACACAGGACTCAAGGTGTGGCCTGACCAGTGCTGAGTGCAAGGGCAGAATGACTTCCCTGCTCCTGCTGGCCACACTATTCTTGATGCAGGCCAGGATGCCATTGGCCTTCTTGGCCACCTGGGCACACTGCTGGCTCATGTTCAGCTGGCTGTCAACCAGTACCCCCAGGTCCCTTTCTGCCTGGCTGCTCTCCAGCCACTCTGACCCCAGCCTGTAGCACTGCATGAGGTTGTTGTGGCCACAGTGCAGCACCCATCACTTGGACTTGTTGAATGACATTATATTGGACTCTGCCCATCTGTCCAGCTGGTCAAGGTCCCTCTGCAGAGCTCTCCTACCTGCTAACAGATCAATACCTGCTCCCAACTTGGTGTCATCTGCAAATGTACTGATGACTGACTCAATCCCCTCATCCAGATCATCAATGAAGATATTGAACAGGATGGGGCCCAGCACTAATCCCTGGGGGACACCACTAGTGCCTGGCCGCCAGCTGGTTGTGGCACCATTCACCACCACTCTCTGAGCCTGGCCCTCCAGCTAGTTCCTAACGCAGTGCAGAGTGCTGGTTCCATGTTCCAAACATGTCTGCATGAACTGGGTTTGGGGGAGTGGAGTGGGAAAGAGGAAGGATTTCAACATGTGGCATAAAAAGCTTTGATTATCTTTTGTTGATGATGTAAACAGGGGGGCTCTAGGCAGGAGGAGAGAGTTTTGTGGCAGAGGAGGTTTGCTTTTACTGTGGGAGCACCCAGGGGAAACCCAGGACATGTAGAAGAGATGGAGACACTTTGCAGGATTGTGGATTAGTTGCACCCTTAGTGCATTGGAATTCCAGTGCACCCTAAGTGCATTGGAATGCTCCAGGGTGGTCAGAAATCACAGCACAGAAAGGCATTTATTCCTCATCCTACTGAGGAAAGGAGTGCCTTGTAGTGCACTAAGCAAAGTGAGTGTGCTGCAGATACTGCATGCCTGCGATAAGGAAACCAGACAAACCAGTGTGCCCATGAAGTCTAGGAGAAGAAGTGCCTTAGCTCAGCTGCTGGGAGCTTGCAAAGCTTGGCTGTGTGGCTCCCATCTGATGAAGTGGGGACAGGCAGAGACTACTTTCAAGGTGTGGATCCAAGTGGCCTTGGAGAAAGAAGCAGCCTAGTGTCCTACTTCAGCACCGAGAAGTTTGATAGTATGCCTAATCCACCCGGGTTTCCATGGACACATCCATTCCTGCCATCTGGTATTGGAGGAGTACAGAAATTTGCCTGTTATTTCAAGGGCTGTTTTCACTCAAATATTCTCAAAAGCTCAAAAATGGACGCACAAGCAGAGCTCACTGCTATGGCAGGCATCAGGTGATCCTGAGCAGCCCATGGGCAGTGCTTGCCCAAAAGCCTACATTGGCAAGGCATGAGGCTGCACCTGACTCTGGGACAGAGAGGGTAGATGAGTGTAGCTAGTGAATAATCACCTCTCCCAGGCCTGAAGCTCCTGCTGATTCCCAGACACAGGCTCCCCAAACCACAAACCTTTCTACTTGGGACAGTATCCCCACATAACCAACCCTGTGGCCAGGAGAGAAAAAGAATCTCCTCAGATAGATGAGTTAATGAATAGAATAGAATAGAATAGAATAGAATAGAATAGAATAGAATAGAATAGAATAGAATTAACCAGGTTGGAAGAGACCTCAGAGATCACCAAGTCCAACCCATCACCCAACACCATCTAATCAACTAAACCATGGCACCAAGCACCCCATCAAGTCTCTTCCTAAACACCTGCAGTGATGGTGACTCCACCACCTCCCTAGGCAGCACATTCCAATGGCCAGTCTCTCTTTCTGGGAAGAACTTCTTCCTAACATGCAGCCTAAACCTCCCCTGGCACAGCTTGAGACTGGGTCCTCTTGTTCTGGTGCTAGTTGCCTGAGAGAAGAGACCAACCTCCACCTGGCTACAAGCTCCCTTCAGGTAGCTGTAGGTCTCCCCTGAGCCTCCTCTTCTCCAGCCTAAGCAACCCCAGCTCCCTCAGCTTCTCCTCACAGGGCTGTGCTCCAAACCCCTCCCCAGCTTTGTTGCCCTTCTCTGGACACCTTCCAGTAACTCCACATCTTTCCTAAACTGAGGGGCCCAGAACTGGACACAGGACTCAAGGTGTGGCCTAACCAGTACTGAGTCCAGGGCAGAATGACCTCCCTGCTCCTGCTGGCCACACTGTTCCTGATACAGGCCAGGATGCCATTTGCCTTCTTGGCCACCTGGGCACACTGCTGGCTGATGTTCATCTGGCTGTCACCCAGTACCCCCAGGTCCTTTTCTGCCTGGCTGCTCTCCAGCCACTCTGACCCCAGCCTGTAGCACTGCATGGGGTTGTTGTGGCCAATGTGTAGAACCTGGCACTTGGATGTGTTCAATTTCATGCCCTTGGACTCTGCCCATCTGTCCAGCCTGGCAAGGTCCCTCTGCAGAGCTCTCCTACCCTCTAACAGATCAACTCCTGCCCCCATCTTAGTGTCGTCTGCAAACTTACTGAGGGTGGACTCAATTCCCTCATCCAGATCATCGACTGTTTCTTCTGCTTAATGACATCTGCTTTGTACACACAGGTGTTTAGTAAAATCTAGGGCTTTAGTTTAGGTCTTTTCTTACTGAAAATGTACAGAGGCAGTTAATTGGATGTATCTCTGAAGGTCTGTCATATTTCTTCATGGATAGGATTAAACCAGTTCAATTTGTGAACTCCATTTCCTCTGTCACAAAGGAGATAACCAATCCACAGCCTGAAGTTATTAATGATCAACTGAGTGAATTTTATCCATCTTTTTCTGCCTTGGAAGGCCACTTCACTGAAGCTGATTTTCATCAATTTGTAAACAATGTCACCTTCAATAAATTCCAGTCTGACACTAGATAACCCAGTAACAAGCTGGGACACAGCAAAGGTGATGTAAGAGTTGGCATCTATTGTAGTTCTTGAACCAGACTGCATCCTCACTGCTTTGTTGGGGGTTTATTTGGGCTTGTTGGGTTGGTTGGTGGTTTGTTTGGGTTTTTGGGGTTACTTCTGGAGCCACATCAAGGAAATAAAAACAAATACAAAATCAAATCAAATCCATCATTATCCTGGGAAGGAAAAAAAAAGCCATTTCAAAATTAATTTGAACAGATTCTTTTCTCTGAGACATGACAAATGCATTACTTATCATAATTCATTCCAAAGAATGGAATAGAATAGAATAGAATAGAATAGAATAGAATAGAATAGAATAGAGTAGAGTTAAACAGGTTGGAAGAGACCTTCAAGATCATCATGTCCAACCTGTCATCCAACACCACCTAATCAACTAAACCATGGCACCAAGCACCCTATCAAGTCTCCTCCTACACACCTCCAGTGATGCTGACTCCACCACCTCCCTGGGCAGCACATTCCAATGGGTAATCACTCTCTCTGTGTAGAATTTCTTCCTAACATCCAGTCTGAACCTCCCCTGGCACAGCTTGAGACTGTGTCCTCTTGTTCTGGTGCTGGTTGCCTGGGAGAAGAGACCAACCCCACACCTAGCTACAACCTCCCTTTAAGTAGTTGTAGAGAGCAAGAAGGTCTGCCCTGAGCCTCCTCTTCTCCAAGCTAATCAACCCCAGCTCCCTCAGCCTCTCCTCACAGGGCTGTGCTCCAAACCCCTCCCCAGCTTTGTTGCCCTTCTCTGGACACCTTCCAGCAGCTCAACATCTTTCCTAAATTGAGGGGCCCAGAACTGGACACAGGACTCAAGGTGTGGCCTGACCAGTGCTGAGTACAGAGCAGAATGACCTCCCTGTTCCTGCTGGCCACACTGTTCCAGATACAGGCCAGGATGCCATTGGCCCTCTTGGCTGCCTGGGCACACTGCTGGCTCATACTCAGCCTACTATCGACCAGTACCCCCAGGTCCCTCTCTGCCTGGCCACTCTCCAGCCACTCTGACCCCAGAAAAATCTAGGGAGGAGTGGTTTTTGTTTCTCTTGTCCTGTCCTTGCCCAGCTTAGTGTTCAAAGTCTTGGCCAGTATATTTGCCATTTGGTTTAAGGATCCCAGGTCTGTTGTTGTTTGTGATGTTAACACAACTGAGTCCTGCAGTGGTCACCTGTCAGCACCTGATGCTTGCAATATCGCAAACATATCTCCTCTATTAGCTTCATGCTATTCAATCAGTGCCAAGGAAGAGGTATTGGCATTCACTGGTAGGAAAACAGACTGCCTGGAGCAGCAAATACATGTCCACTCCTAGCTCTAGCATCCACCCGACTGGAGAGTTCTGTACTCACTGAATAAATGGTTGGCACAAGCCTAATATTTTGGGGAAGGCTCAAGGGCAGCTCAAGTAGAAATTCAGAGTTCCAGGAACAATATCTCCCTGTCCACATCCTTTCTGTACAATCTGCAAGCTATTTTTGGAAGTGGGCAAGGTGGAGGGGGAGCCAGGGTGAGAGGAATGACTGGTGCATCTGAAGATTATTATTCCCTGTGGCTGCTTCATCCTTCTGGAGCGTGGCCACAGATTGTTCTTGCAGTTGCTGCAAGAAGCAGCTGAAGCCACTTGCTGTGTCACTGCATTATGCAGGTATGGCACAGTATCTGCTGTGGTGACCACATCCTAAAGGTGATTAAAATACTCTGTGCTCCCACCAGCTTGGGTCAGAAGGGAGTCACCTGGGTCCGTTCTGAGCACAAATGCTTTCCCTGATCACCAGGCTCTTGATTCACATTATGCACACCGTGCTCTTTAGGAAGCACATTAATTCAGCCACTGTGCAGGGCAAACTGATCTTTGCTGTTTACCTGCCAGCTGATGCACAGCAGGACACAAAGAACAGTCCAAGGCGAGCTGGGGTGGCATTTGCCAAATGCAGTATGTGCTTATATTAAAACCCACACTTGTTTCCATTAGGTCAAGATAGCTTCCAAGCCTTGGCAGATCAGGAAAGCAATATGTGTTGTTTTGACTTGATTTGTCTTTGCATTTTTTCATCCCTGGAAGTTATCTGAAGGAGTAAGGGTAGTGGCAGGCCACTCTGCCCAATGTGCTCTGTGGTCTCTGGCCTCATCTTTGGAGGAGGTTATGTTTTGCAAGAAACATTCACGGGCTCTCTTTGTAGCTAGGAGTGTTCCTCCAGGTGATTACTGTTGCACCCAGTGAGGATGGGGGTCTCCTGGAGCTGCCTCTGATCAATAGCAACATAATGTTCCTCTGGTCTTGTTCTAGATGAAAAATACAGCAGGTCAGCTGAAGGAAAGGGAAACAATCTGAAGGAGTCTGAGAAAACTTCGGTCCCCATATTGCTGGAGAAGGAGGGAAACAGCTGGGCGATGACTCTCTCTCCCCTGCTCTTCTGAAGTGTTATGCTTCAGCTGCTTGAGCCTTTGCCAAGAACTGGCTCCTTGATGAAGCAAAACTATCTCTTAGCCTGGCTGCCTGTGGCAGGTCTGGAGTGGAGGGTGTTTGGTGAGAGTGCTAGGCTTGTGAAGCTGTCAGGTCTGATGCCCAAGGCCATGCAGCAGGAACCTGACAGAGCTGGCAAGAGACTGGGGACACATCCCCTGAGTCACCATGTTGCCTTCCCACCCCGCTGTACCACCACTCATTGAATGAAATTCCAGTCCATGTGGGAGTCAGCAGTTTTGCTGTCTGTTGACCATTGCTCCTCTTAACAAAAAAACTCAAAACCACACCACTCCCCCCCCCAAAAAACCCCCACCCAAACAACCAACACCCCCTCCCCAAAGGAAAAAAGCACCAACCCATCCCCCCCAACCTATTTTTTCCCCCAGTACCAAGAAAATCAGTAAACTTGGATTGCTGGGGTGACTTTTTTTTTAACCTAGCCCTTGGGTAGAAGAGTGCCAAAGCTTGATGCTGGGCAAGGCAGAGGTGGTTAGATGGTAGCTGGTTTCCAACTTCACTGTTTCACAGGCATCAACTTCCCTTTTTCACGTTGGTCACAGCAATCTCTGGTTTGCTACCCGAGATGATTTCACAGTCTCACAGTCTCACAGTCTCACCAAGGTTGGAAGAGACCCCAAAGATCATTGAGTGCAACCTGTCACCACAGACCTCATGACTAGACCATGGCACCAAGTGCCACATCCAATCCCCTCTTCAACACCTCCAGGGATGGTGACTCCACCACCTCCCTGGGCAGCACATTCCAATGGCTAACAGCTCTCTGTGTGAAGAACTTTCTCCTCACCTCCAGCCTAAACTTCCCCTGGCACAGCTTGAGACTGTGTCCCTTTGTTCTGATGCTGGTTGCTAGAGAGAAGAGACCAACCCCTTCCTGGCTGCAACCACCTTTCAGGTAGTTGTAGAGAGCAATAAGGTCTCCCCTGAGCCTCCTCCAGGCTAAGCAACCCCAGCTCCCTCAGCCTCTCCTCATAGGGCTATGTTGGAGGCCTCTCCCCAGCCTTGTTGCCCTTCTCTGGACACGTTTCCTTGTCACATTCACCCCCCAGGTGCAACTCTGCCCTCCTCAGCGGGAGTACAGACACAGGAAGGTTCAGTGCAGCTTTCCAGGAAACTGGAGAGGCAGAAAGCTGAGAGGTGCTTGAGCAATACCATAGGCTGGCCACAGGGATGCTCCCAGGGCCTCTGGCTAGGAAGGAGGTAGGAAGAGTCTTCACGAGGGAAGTTGGCTGCCTACAGGGTGCAAAGGCTTTATGGCTATGCTTTAGTGGGGAGCAAACTGTGGAGGAGAATGAAGCAGTTGCAGAGAACTGTTGCAGGGTTCCCCTAGCCAAGCTGCTGCTCTTCACAAAGCAAAACTAAGGTGGTCAGACTTGGACAGGGTACTGGCCATGGGCAAGGAGTCTGCAATCTCTCTGGTTTGATTCTTGCACAGGATGACCACCCTGAATCTGTAAAGGGCTCTTTTCCTCCCCTCCCACCCTCTTTGTGCACACTTTACTAGTGTGCTGGGTTTTGATTGATTTTTCTGTGCAGCCTTAAGAACTGCAATTACTTAAGCTTGTGACCCGAAATGACACAACTTGTTGGTGATTCATGTGTTACATAGCATTGCAGGGCCCCAAACTCCAACAGCTGTCTTTGTTTTGTTGTTCTTGTGTGCTGAATGCTCCTGTCTCCCCCTTCCTTGAACAGCAGAGTTAGGGTGGCTCCTACCTTCGAACAGCAACCCAGCAATGTTTACACCATGTCCTGCAGCGGTGCTGCATCCCAAATAATCTGCTGTGTGCTACCACTCTTCCATGTGGCTGTAGGCAAACCCTGGAGAGAAGCAGCCCCCACACTGCTGCAGTGATTGATGGGCTGAAACAAATAGTATAAGGTGCAATATGGCCGAGTGCTGCGTCTTCCACTTGGGTCACAACAACCTCATGAATGAGCACTACAGGCTTGGGACAGAGTGGCTGGAAAAATGCCCAGCAGAAAAGGACCTGGGGGTGCTGGCTGACAGCTAGCTGAACAGAAGCCAGCATGTGCACAGGTGGCCAAGAAGGCTAACAGCGTCCTGGTTGACATCAGGGATAGTGTAAGCAGAAGGGCCAGTGAAGTGATTGACCCCTGTACTCAGCACAGGTGAGGCTGCACCTTGAGCACTGGGTTCAGTTTCGGGGCCCTCAGTACAGGAGGGACATTGAGGTGCTGGAGCAGGTCCAGAGAAGGCTTTCAAAGCTGGTGAAGGGTCTGAAGAACAGGTCTTGTGCAGGCCAGCTGAGGGAACTGGAGTTGTTTACTCTGGAGGAAAGGAGGCTGAGGGGAGACCTTCTCACACTCTACAACCCCCTGAAAGGAGGAGGTGGGTGTTGGTCTCTTCTCCCTAGTAACAAGTGATAGGATGAAATGAAATGGCCTCGAGTTGCACCAGGGGAGGTTTAGATAGGATTTTAGGAGAAAGATCCTCACTGAAAGGGTTCTTGAACACTGGAATAGGTTGCCCAGAGACGTGGTTGAATCTCCATCCTTGGAGGTGTTTAGAAGCTGCAGAGATGTGGTGCAGACGGGCATGGTTTAGCACAATACTTGCAGAGTTAGATAATGATTTGACTCGATTATCTTAAAAGCTTTTTCCAGCCCCAATGACTCTATGAGCCGAAGAAGGTGCTAGGAGCTGCCATCTCCAGCCTGCTCAGGACCACAACTCCACACCCTGAGCGGTGCAGCATCCCTACGGATGCAGCGGCACCGGCTTGGAGGCGGGTTGAGGGTGGTGATGGTGTCGAGAATCCCCCCAGTTTGTGGTTGGCCCCTACAGAGAAGGAGGGTGCTGGAACCGTGCCGCCGTGCGCCGGGACGGGACGCTCGGCGCCGTGCGGGGGGTGACAGCCGCAGCCCGGCGGGTTGCGGGGGCTGCTCGGGGCCGCCAGGCTGCGCTCTCGGGCCGGCCGCCGGTGCCTGCCGCCCTCCCCGGGCGGGCGAGCGGGGCTTGGGGTACGGCGGAGCCTCGCCGCGAGCGGGCGGTCCCGGGACGGCGGCGGTGGCGGCGGCACCACCATTAACGGTGGTGGCGGTGACGGTGGCACCTGCGGCTGCGGGGAAAGGCAGGGCTCGGCGGCCCGCCCTGCGCCCCTCGCCCGGCCCGGCATGACGCGGCTGAGCCCCGGAGGCGGCGGGAGGTGGGTGCCGGTAGCCCTGGCCGTGCTTCTGGCCCTGCGAGGTGAGTGCTGGATGGGTGGAAAAGGAGCGTGGTACCCACCGGGGGGTCATCGGCGTGGGGTGGGCTCCCGGGGCGGATGGGGAGGGCGGGGACCCACCCGCCCCATGTCCCCGGGCGCCCACCCCACCCCGGTGCCCCGGTGGGGAAGTTTTGGTCGTGGTCCCACCGGTGATGCTCGGAAATGCTGCGGCGGGTGAGCGCTTTTGCAGGGCAGGCGTGGGGAAGGATCGCTGCTCCGCTCGGTTCCTATTTGCTGCTTCCCCTGCACCAGCCTTCTTACTGTTATTATTTCATTTTATTTTTTTCCCTTTTGGTGCCAGAAAACTTGCTTTAAACTGGGCTTCAGGTCGTGCTCAGTGATGTCAGGGCCTAACCTCTCTATAAGCTTACCTGGGTGGAAAAACTCTGATCTATCCTTCAGGCCCTGAGGCATCAGGGAACTTTCTGCAGAGATGGTGACGGGCTGCCAGGAACCTTCTGTGTGCCCCGGGGGTCCTCCCCTGCCTCCTCTTCCCTGGCAGGTTCCTTCAGCTCTAAGATAAGAGCCTACCCCTGGGGAAGGTGGAGAGACCCAAACCACTCTATCACCTCCTGCTCCCAGAAGCCCTTCCAAAATAAGGTGTGTACCCCGGTCCTCTCTGTGGAGAGGAAATAAATTGCATGTGACAGATGCTACTCACATCACTTAGTGCATTGGTGGAGAGTACCAAGAGGTGCTGTGGGAAGGGCAACAGAAGAAACTACAAAGCACAAAATGTTCAGGCTCCTCTGTTGATCAGGTGGCAACACCTTCTTTCAAGTCATGCCAAACTTCAGAACAGGTCTCCTTAGTTATATTTTACTGAGGTCTCCAAGGTGATTTTCTTAAGGTCTGCTCTTTTATACAGAGCTCCATGAAGTAGTTTGGTGGAGGTCTGCTCAGCAGTGAGCAGTGCACAGCCATCTAGGCGTTGCTGCTGGTCACCTTTGTGACCAGGAAGCTGAGAAACCTGCTGGAGGTGATCCCTGAGAGTGGGAGCACAGTAAGAAATTATGGGCTCTCCCACAAGAATACCAGAGCCATCTCAGCAACATCTGGATGAAACTTCTGTAATGTTGGGATCTGGATGGAGTCTGCTGCTTGGGTGAAAGATCCTGGCTCTCACTGCCCTGTGTGGTACAGCAGGCCATTCTACGAGCTGCCAAGAAACAAGGCTTGTGATGGACAAGGTGAATTGCTCACAAATACCTCAGCACCCTGAGCCCCATCCCCTGAAGACATTTGGGAGTCTGAGTCCCATGCATTAAATGCGAATTGCAGCTGCAGATGAGACCAGTGATGGAGAAAAAGGAGTGTTAGCATTTAACTGGAAGAAACAATCTTAGCTCATTCACACTTTGTGACATTTGTTCACTTTTAGAACTTTTCCAGGTTGAAAAGTGAGTTGAATGACTTTCAGGTTCTCCATGGCACAGTTTTTTTCATTGCAGACATTGCCAAGGCATAGCCATCTAGAAAGTTGCTGTGCCTGCTGAAGTTGGAAGCACGCAAGTGATGAAGCATTTCTGTTCTGTGATACTCTTTGAAAAACATAGCAATAACCTGATTTAAGGTTAAAATTCAAGGGATGTTTAATTATCATGTTAAGCAAGAAGATTGACTCCTACTTCCTTCTGTTTTGCTTGGTGGTTTCCTTTTGTTGAGGGCACGTGGGGACAATGACAACAGAGACAAAAAGGCACAGAAACACCTTGCCATGAAACATTTGTCTGTGATGCTTTCATTCTCTTGTGCTTTGATTTAAGGTTTAGAGGTTATCTGAATGAACCACCTGTGTCTGATCTTTTCTTTGATGTGTGTGTCTTTTTTTGTCTTAGGAAAGGTTTTTTAGAAGACATTGGTAGATGAAAATAGCTGTGGTGCAGTTACTTCTGTGTTAGAAAGTACAAAAATACTTTCAGCGGTTCTTGAATTTGAAAGGAAAAGCTTGGTGAGGTATAAGGAACAGACTCATAGAATCATAGAATCAATCAGGTTGGAAAAGACCTCAGAGATCATCAAGTCCAACCTATCACTCAACACCTCATGACTAACTAAAGCATGGCTTCAAGTGTCATGTCCAATGCCTTTTTGAACACCTCTGGGATGATGACTCCACCACCTTCCTGGGCAGCACATTCCAATGGCCAATTACTCCTTCTGTGAAGAACTTTCTCCTCACCTCCAGCCTAAACCTCCCCTGGTGCAGCTTGAGACTGTGTCCTCTTGATCTGGTGCTGGTTGCCTGGGAGAAGAGACCAACCCCCACCTGGCTACCACCTCCTTTCAGGTAGTTGCAGACAGCAATAAGCTCTCCTCTTCTCCAGGCTAAGCAACCCCAGCTCCGTCAGCCTCTCGAAAGTGGAAATGAAAATGAGAGAGCTCTTCCTAAACATTTGCAGAAGGTCACTAAGTGTAATTCTGCTCAGGGCTGGTTAAGAAGAGTGAATTTATTTCTTTATTTAAATATTTATTTTTATCTTTTAGGCTTTTTTTTTTACACACATCACCCCCCCATTCCTCCTCCCCCCCCCCCCCCCCCCACTTTTGCGAGGCTTCAGACTGGTTCAGAGGGTGGTGAAGAAAAGCCATGGGGTGGGGGGGGGCACGGGCAAAGCAAACTCTAAATGAAAGGTGCAAGATTTAAAAGTTAAAGGAGCAGAAGCTGTAAGAGTGTATATTCAGAAGAGGTACTTAATGCCAACCGAATGAAAAGTGGTGCTGGGGAAAAGGCCCCTGGAGGTCATTTTGCCATTCTCTCACTTTATGCCTGCGATAAAATAGAATCAGACTTCATAGTAAACGCCAATCAAGTGTTATGGTTCTCGTTTGCTTAGGTTGTTTTGCAATCTGTGGAATAGAATTTATTTCCCTTCTATTTATTTGTTTATTTTACTTTTTATTTATTTATTTATTTATCTATCTGTTTATTTAGCCAGAGTCAGATGGTTGCATTCTTTGGGCCTGTAAACCACCCCCATCACCACCACCACCCCCCCACCCCCCCGTTTAATGTTCCTTGGGCAGAAGCAGCATCTCTGTTTTCCCTCTAAAGCATTATAACTGTAATAACTTTTGTGGAAATAATAGTGTCATAGTATCAGTCAGGGTTGGAAGGGACCACAAGGATCATCCAGCTCCAACCCCCTTGCCATGGGCAGGGACACCTCACAGAGCCTCATCCAGCCTGGTCTTAAACACCTCCAGGGACGGGTCCCCAACCACCAGCCTGGACAACCCATTGCAGGGCTTCACCACTCTCATGGTGAAGAACTTCCTCCTCACCTCCAGCCTAAATCTCCCCACCTCCAGCTTCATTCCATCCAATATTTTGTTGTATTTTGTTGTTTGTGGGTTTTTTTTGTAAACTGGTTCCCTAGAGTTTCAGGGAAGATGGCAGGGAGTGCTGTTTAGAGCTCTGAATCCAAACCTGGACTTGCAAATCAATCCTGCTACATAGCTAGAAATAGCACACTGCAAATTGTCAGATGTGTCAGGAATTACACATTGGGTTCTGCTAAACTGCAGAACCTGTTTCTTTTTTTCTTTTTACTTTCTTTTGCTCTTTCTTTTTTTTTTCTTTTATTTTCCTTTTCCTTTCTCTTTATCTTTTTTCCCCTTCTTTTTCTTTCTTCTTTTTCTTTTTTTTTCTTTCTCTTTTTGCTTTTCTTTTCTTTTTCTTTTTCTTTTTCCTTATCTTTTCTTTTTCTTTTTCTCTTTTTCTTTATCTTTTTTATTTTCTTTTTCTTTTTCTTTTTATATTTTTCTTTTTCTTTTCTTTTTCTTTCTTTTTCTTTTTCTTTTTCTTTTTCCTTTTCTTTTATTTTTCTTTTTTCTTTTTCTTTTTCTTTTTCTTTTTCTTTTTCTTCTTTTTCTTTCTTTTTCTTTTTCTTTTTCTTTTTCTTTTTCTTTTTCTTTTTCTTTTCTTTCTCTTCTTCTTTCTCTTTTCTCTTCTTTCTTTCTCTTTTTCTCTTCTTCTTCCTCCTCTTTCTCTTTCTCTTTCTCTTTCTCTTTCTCTTTCTCTTTCTTTCTCCTTCTCCTTCTCCTTCTCCTTCTCCTTCTCCTTCTCCTTCTCCTTCTCCTTCTCCTTCTCCTTCTCCTTCTCCTTCTCCTTCTCCTTCTCCTTCTCCTTCTCCTTCTCCTTCTCCTTCTCCTTCTCCTTCTCCTTCTCCTTCTCCTTCTCCTTCTCCTTCTCCTTCTCCTTCTCCTTTCTTCTTCCTTCTTTCTTCTTTCTTCTTTCTTCTTCTTTTCTTGTTTTCTTCTTTCTTCTTCATTTTTTTTCCTTTTTCTTTTTTACTGCATGATGTTTGAATCCTGTGACATTGTATTGCAACAGGTGAGATGTCAGCACGTTAGTCTCTTGCAGCTGGATCTTGCAAGATCACGGCAGGGCATGGATGTGTGTGTTTGTGCCTGGCAGTATTGCATTTATGCAAAAGCTGATCTGCAACTTTTCACACAGGTTGATCTTTCCAGTCCTCACCTGAAGTCACCCTTCTGCCACTCTGAGGTTATCACAGCTGAAACTGAGCATTTAAGTTCTGGCCTTGCAGCACCCTTGCGCTAGCCTACTTACCCTTCCCAGCCCTGCACCAAGTCCTCATGCCTGGACAGGATGGCTGTAGCAGTCCCTCACTACTCCTTTCCATGCCTATGCCTTTTTATTTTATCTTTTTTTACTCTTTTCCCCTGGAACAGATTGCCACTTGTGTCAAGCTGTGTGGTTTTGTGACGTGTAGCTAAATCATTTCGCTCGTGACCTGACCTTGGTCCCTAGCAGCAGGCACAGATGCATTAACTGCTTCTTGTGTCTCTGAAGTGGGCATCCTCTCCTTATTTTGGAAATGGATTCTTCAACTTCTCAGTATTGCCTAAACTCCAATTTTCTTTTGAAAGCCTCCCTTCTCCAAGAGATCTCAAAGTGCCTCAAGAACAGCTATATTTAGCTGCTCAGTAGCAATATGGGTGTACAAAATATGGTATAAACAGCTCATTAAGGAACTGAGACATGATTTTTTCCTGCCTTCTCTGGAGAGATGTGTTTATTGTTACACTGAGCACAGATGGAGAAAGTGAGGGTCACAATCAGACAGACTTCATGACCCTCTGAAGGTCAGCTGGTCGTAGGCTTGAGTGTCTCGGTCCAAACCATAGCCACAGGAGAAGGCTTAAATTTATGCAGCAGGTTAAGCAACGCTGTGATGGTACTCCTCAGGGATGCTCACTACTAAATTGTGGTGAGTCATCTATATTTAGCAGGATGCTACTATCATTGTGCTTTTTAAGTAAAGTGCTTTTAACACAGTTTGTTTCAAGGAGAAGTGCATGCACTGAAAATCTGTCCTTTGTAGTTTTCTGCTTGCGGAGCATTAATGCTGCCTTCCCTTTTGTAAATGTTCAGAGGGAAATTTAGCTCCTGGTTGTTTAATAGACAGTAGTACAACAAAGAGAGTTCCCTGGTTGCCATGGCCTTGTGTTTGCACAGTCATTTGTGAGCAGTGTCTAATTGAGAGTCTCCAAACTTACTTCGTGAGGGCAGTCAGTTTGATTTATAGCAGGGAAAAGTGAAGTGGACTGAGATGAAATGATTTGCTTGCTGTCAGGTAGGACATCTGTCCAGTCTCTCCTTTAGAGAAGTCACAATTGCAGGGCTCCTAGTGTATGCCACCTCACTTTTCTCTCACAAATATTTAGAATAGAATAGAATAGAGTAGAGTAGAATAGAATAGAATAGAATAGAGTAGAGTAGAATAGAATAGAATAGAGTAGAATAGAATAGAGTAGAATAGAATAGAATAGAGTAGAATAGAATAGAGTAGAATAGAATAGAATACAGTAGAATAGAATAGAATAGAGTAGAATAGAATAGAATAGAGTAGAAGAGAATAGAGTAGAATAGAATAGAATAGAGTAGAATAGAATAGAATAGAATAGAGTAGAGTAGAATAGAATAGAATAGAATAGAATAGAATAGAGTAGAATAGAATAGAATGGAATTAACCAGGTTGGAAAAGACCTTCGAAGTCATGGAGTCCAACCTATCATCCAACACTATCTAAGCAACTAAACCATGGCACCAAGTGCCAACCCCCACCTGACTACAACATCCCTTCAGGTAGCTGTAGACAGCAATAAGGTCTCCTCTGAGCCTCCTCTTCTCCAGTGATCAAAAAACAGTGGTCAAAAACAGCTTTCAGCAATTGGTAGCATCTCTCACAGTCTCTGTCCTTTATTTTTTTGCTCTCTGGACACATACATGCAAACACCACATACAGGTGGGGGTTGGTCTCTTCTCCCAGGCAACCAGCACCAGAACAAGAGGACACAGTCTCAAGCTGTGCCAGGGGAGGTTTAGGCTGGATGTTAGGAAGAAGTTCTTCACAGGAAGAGTGATTGGCCATTGGAATGTGCTGCCCAGGGAAGTGGTGGAGTCACTGTCCCGGGAGGTGTTTAGGAAGAGACTGGATGGGGTGCTTGGTGCCATGGTTTAGTTGATTAGATGGTGTTGGGTGATAGGTTGGACTTGGCGACTTCAGAGTTCTTTTCCAACCAGGTCTTTTGCAACCTGGTTAATTCTCTTCTCTTCTCTTCTCTTCTCTTCTCTTCTCTTCTCTTCTCTTCTCTTCTCTTCTCTTCTCTTCTCTTCTCTTCTCTTCTCTTCTCTTCTCTTCTCTTCTCTTCTCTTCTCTTCTCTTCTCTTCTCTTCTCTTCTCTTCTCTTCTCTTCTCTTCTCTTCTCTTCTCTTCTCTTCTCTTCTCTTCCATTCCATTCCATTCCATTCCATTCCATTCCATTCCATTCCATTCCATTCCATTCATGTACATGGTGTTGTCCTGTGTGTCCTTTCCTTGTTCCTCGTGCTGTAGAACGCTGCACCAAAGGAAGCAGAATGAGGCAGCATGCAAACTAAGAGAAGTTTCTATTTGTGAAATAAAGCATCTTTTTCATTTAATTCCCCCCCTCTTTTCTGGCCTCAGAACCAGACTAGCAAACCAAGCTCACTTTCTTGTTACTTGAGCATGCGTGGAGCCCCAGCTCTTCCCCTGGCAGCACAGCAGACCTTGTGCATTTGCCTATCTGCATGAAGTTTATTCCAAGTGTAGTTTTGGTATTAGATTGATCAGGTCTCTTACTTAGGGATATAAATTTATGCTTTCTTTTTCTGCTTCTTCATTTTCCCCTCACATCCTCATTAGTCCACCTAGCTAAATGAGCATGAGCTAGTGAGTGTTTCCCAAGCCATCATTAGCAGGAGAAACCTAGTGTCTGAATTCCACCTACTTATGTCTGGGCTTTGGTTTTGTTCAAAATGCTAAAGCCAGGAATGTCATTTTGTGGGGGGGGGACACAACACACAAAGGAGTGGAGAGTTTCTGCAATGGCCAATTGGTACCAAACATTTAACCACCAGGTGTCTGGTGCTAGGCAAGTGCTGCAAGTTGCTCTTATTGCTCTGGATTTCAATGCTTACTCAGCCCAATTATCTCTTAATTTCACAGGATGTCCATGCTCCACTTCCCTGTCATAACATAGTCATACAGAAGCATGAAATCATTTTGGTGGAAAAAGACCTTTAACATCAAGTCCAACCATTAGCTGGCTCTACCGAGTCCGGTGCTAAACTGTGTCACTTTGCACCATATCTCTGTGTCTTTTAAGCACCTTTAGGGACAGGAATTCAACCACCCCTCTGGGCAACCTATTCCAGTGTTTGAGAACCCTTTCAGGGAAGAACTTTCTCCTGATGTGCAATCTAAACCTCTCCTGCTGCAATCTGAGTCCTTTTCCTCTCATTGTATCACTTCTTACCTGTGAGAGGAGACCAACACCCACCTCACTAAAACCTCCTTTCAGGCAGTTGTGGACAGTGAGAAGGTGTCCCCTCAGTCTCCTTTTCTCCAGCCTAGACAACCCTGGTTCCCTCAGCTGCTCTTCATAAGACCTGTTCTCTTGTTGCATCACCAGCTTTGCCCTTCTCTGGACACTGTCCAGGTATTTCTTCTACTAATGGAGAGCAAATAATGTCCATCACCTCTCCTTTCCTCAGGGAAGCTTTTTCCACATCCAAAACAACCAATACAAAATTTCCAGGTGCAAGGTTAAGCTGAGGTAACTCCATCTTGCATCCCCTTCAGTTATCAGGAGGAGGTTTGGTGCAGTCCTGTTGGGCATGCATAGCTCAGCCTCCAAAACTGCATGGGCTTGTGTGGTGGGTTGAAATTGCCCCCCAGCATTAAATTGCCAGACCAGCCTAGTTGGAAGCAAATGAAGCTGTGTTTACAAGCAAAACTACAATCCACAATGAAATGCAATGAATATGTACAAAATACACAGGATTGCTGTCTACAGCTACCTAAAGGGAGGTTATAGGCAGGAGGGGGTTGGTCTCTTCTCCCAGGCAGTCAGCACCAGAACAAGAGGCCACAGTCTCAAACTATGCCAGGGGAGGTTTAGGCTGGATGTTAGGAAGAAGTGCCTCATAGAAAGAGAGATTGGCCATTGGAATGTGCTGCCCAGGGAGGTGGTGGAGTCACCATGCCTGGAGGAGTTCAAGAGGGGACTGGCCATGGCACTTGAAGCCATGGTTTAGTAGTCATGAGGTGTTGGGTGACAGGTTGGACTTGATGATCTCTGAGGTCTTTTCCAACCTTATTGATCCTATGATTGCATTTACAGGTATTTGCAATGCATAAACAGCACAAGAACCCCCTTGGCCAAAAAAAAAAGCAGGGCTAGCTTCTAATTGCTTCTAATAGATTCCCACTCCCTGCCCCACCTCCTTGCTGCCCTGGACACAAAGAGATAAGAGGAAAATGCAGAAAAGTGTTTGCACTTAGCCAAAACAATGCAGCCAAGGTCAGCCGAAGCACAAAGTCAGTATTTCCCAGAGCGAGGAAGATTGTTTACCAAACTAATTCTTATGGTAGATATCTCTCCAGTGTTTAGGACTATCATCATTTTCCCTATTTGCACTCAGTGGTGATTTATTTACACTTTGCTACATTCTGTTCAAGATCTGTGGAAGATTTTAAAGGTACAGCCCGAAACTACCACAGCTTGCCTGGCTGAGCTCTTTCCTTGCCTGCCATATTAACGGCGCCTGCCAGGAGTAAGTGGGTTGGTACACCCTCTCTGCAAGCCCACTGTGAAGACTGCTTCCTAATCTTCATTAATTAGAAGTTGGCTAATGCCTAGAAGCATGAGGGAGTGGTGCTGCTGTGCTTTTTAAATCCTCTCCTCTCCTCTCCGAACCTCTCCTCTCCGAACCTCTCCTCCCCTCCCCTCCGAACCTCTCCTCTCCTCTCTGAACCCCTTCCCTTCCCTTCCCTTCCCTTCCCTTCCCTTCCCTTCCCTTCCCTTCCCTTCCCTTCCCTTCCCTTCCCTTCCCTTCCCTTCCCTTCCCTTCCCTTCCCTTCCCTTCCCTTCCCTTCCCTTCCCTTCCCTTCCCTTCCCTTCCCTTCCCTTCCCTTCCCTTCCCTTCCCTTCCCTTCCCTTCCCTTCCCTTCCCTTCCCTTCCCTTCCCTTCCCTTCCCTTTCTTTTTTCATTCTACCTGACACATCTGTGGATATTCACAGTATCCTTATAAATGTACAGGTGATTTCTGCTGAGCTCTTGACTTTACAATACCCTGAGCTAATAATTTCTGGTAGTTAATTATGGGTTATGTAGAATAAGCAGAAAAGCAGAAGTTTCCTTAAGCCTGGTCACATTTCCTGCTCTCCCACTGAGCACACTTCTCTCTTGCTCTTAAAAACAAACCCAACCAACCAACGACAAACACGCCCCAGACCCCAACAAACAAATCAAACAAAGAATAATCAAACCACACCAACCAACCAAAACCAACTCAACCCAACAACCCAGCAAAACCCCAAACTCCAAACCCTGAAAGCCCCACAAACAAAACTGAACAACAACAACCCAACCCCAAATGTAATAACACCTGTTTCACTGGCATGCATCAAGAATAGTGTGGCCAGCAGGAGCGGGGAGGTCATTGTGCCCCTGTACTCAGCACTGGTTAGGCCACACCTTGAGTCCTGTGTCCAGTTCTGGGCCCCTTAGTTTAAGAAGGACTTGGAGACTCTTAAATGTGTCCAGAGAAGGACAACGAGGCTGGGGAGAGGCCTTGAGCACAAGGAGAGGCTGAGGGAGCTGGGGTTGCTTAGCCTGGAGAAGAGGAGGCTCAGGGGAGACCTCATTGCTTTCTACAACTACCTGAAGGGATGTTGTAGCCAGATGGGGGTTGGTCTCTTCTCTCTAGCAACCAGCACCAGAACAAGAGGACACAGTCTCAAGCTGCGCCAGGGGAGGTTTAGGCTGGAGGTGAGGAGAAAGTTCTTCACTGGGAGAGTTGTTAGCCATTGGAATGTGCTGCCCAGGGAGGTGGTGGAGTCACCATCCCTGGAGGTGTTCAGGAGGAGATTGGATGTGGCACTTGGTGCCATGGTTTAGTCATGAGGTCTGTGGTGACAGGCTGGACTTGATGATCTTTGAGGTCTCTGCCAGCCTTGGTGATTCTGTGATTTCATATTTTTTTGTTGTTGTTGGTAATTCCATTCCAGATTGAATTGTCCCCATCTTAACAGTACTTGAGCAGGTATTGGGTGGTGAATGTCCAATCCTTCCTGTGCCCCCTGTAGTTTCAGGTGTGCCACCCAGGATTAAGCACAGGATGTGCTGTCAGTGATCATTTTAATGCTTCCAGCATCCCTTTCAGCTTCTGCCTTTAGATGGCCTAACAGCTTGCTTGCTTTTTTGACCACAGTTGTGTGTCGAGCAGATGTTTTCATTGAGCCCTTTCACAGTGATACCAAGATATTTTCCTGGAGTGATTACATTTGAATTAGAGCCCCATCGTACATGAGGAGTTCAGATTATTCTCTCAAGTTCTCATTACTGTCTGTTTGGTAATGTGGAATTTCATCTTGCTGCCCACTTGCCCAGCTTTGTCAGATCCCTTGGAAAGTCTCTCAATCTTCTTTTGTCTTGGCCAGACCAAATCACTTTGCCAGCTTCCTGTCTCTCTTCCAGATATTAAGGAATAGATTAAACCACCCTAGAGCTGGTATGAAACCTGGGGGTTAATCCCTTGTAATCAGGGCGAGAGCAAAAAGCAGGGGGAGAGGGGCTTCCACGCCTCAAAGCCTGGGCGCTGAATGGTGGTGCAGCAGCTCTGGCCTCAGCCTGAACCTGGGTGACTTGAACCCTACTTGGGTGGGGTGTTGGGCTGATAGCTCCTACCCCAGGCAAGCAGGGAATGGGGCTGGCACCAAGCTGGGCATCCTGCCCAGAATGCTTTAGCAGGGGTACTTTGAAGTGACTGAAAATGAATCACTTATTCCCGTCCCTCCAGTGGATTGAAGGGCCACAAGTTCCTCTGAGCAGAGATGAAGCTGGTTTGTCTCTTGGTGCTTCACTTTATGGCCTAGGGAATTTAGCTGGTTTAGCCAATCCTTGCTGCAAATTCCAGGTTAGCCTCTATCCCCTCTTGGGGCAAGCATTGATAACTTCAAGAAACACCTGGCTTAGGAAGAACTTGCCTGCCTTTGCTAGCAGCACAGCTACTTGACAAATGTCTTTCTCCTATGTTTCAGCAATTCCTGACTTGTTCTTTGAATATGTTGAAATCACAGTATCACAGTATCACCAAGGTTGGAAGAGACCTCAAAGGTCATCAAGTCCAACCTATCACCCAAGACCTCAGCACTAAACCATGGTACCAAGTGCCACGTCCAATCCCCTCTTGAGCACCTCCAGGGATGGTGACTCCACCACCTCCCTGGGCAGCACATTCCAATGGCAAATGACTCTCTCAGTGAAGAACTTTCTCCTCACCTCCAGCCTAAACTTCCCTTGGTGCAGCTTGAGACTGTGTCCTCTGGTTCTGAGTGTTTGTTGCTTTTTTGTGTGTGTTGTTTATTTTTTTCACCTGTTCAGAGTGGCCTTCAATTTTGTTTTCAGCCTGCCTAGCTCCCATCTTTATGAAGCGAGTGCTTAGACTGAATGGCTTCTTGTGCCTTCGACCACACAATGTGCTTTCTTGCTTCTCAGCAATTGTATCACAGTATCACCAAGGTTGGAAGAGACCTCAAAGATCATCGAGTCCAACCTGTCACCACAGACCCCATGACTAGACCATGGCACCAAGTGCCACATCCAATCTCCTCTTGAATACCTCCAGGGATGGTGACTCCACCACCCCCCTGGGCAGCACATTCCAATGATGAACAACTCTCTCTGGGAAGAACTTTCTCCTCACCTCCAGCCTAACCCTCCCCTGGCACAGCTTGAGACTGTGTCCTTTTGTTCTGGTGCTGGTTGCCTGGCAAAAGAGACCAACCCCCACCTGGCTACAACCTCCCTTCAGGTAGTTGTAGAAAGCAATGAGGTCTCCCCTGAGTCTCCTCTTCTCCAGGCTAAGCAACCCCAGCTCCCTCAGCCTCTCCTCACAGGGCTGTGCTCAAGGCCTCTCCCCAGCCTCGTTGCCCTTCTCTGGACACATTCAAGTGTCTCGATGTCCTTCCTAAAGTGAGGGGCCCAAAAGTGGACACAGTACTGAAGGCGTGGCCTAACCAATGCAGCGTACAGGGGCACAATGACTTCCCTGCTCCTGCTGGCCACACTATTCTTGATACAGTCCAGGATGCCCTTGGCCTTCTTGGCCACCTGGGCACACTGCTGGCTCATGTTTAGGCAGCTATGGTTTTTGTCTGTCTTCTTGTCCAGAGGCACCAAGTACCTTTTCAGTGAGGATGCCGAGACTGCCTTCAACACACCACCATACAGAGTGCAACAACTTTAGAATTCCTCTGCTATTGGAATTAGGCTATTTTGACCCTTTTTAACTTATTACTGTCTTCTCTAGTGTCTAAGAGGCGTGATGCAAAGCTCTTTCAGTGTTTTTTTCTCTCACAGGGGAAGTTAAATTTGATTATGTAGCAGTCACTGTTACTTTATGACTCAGGTTGCTCCTTGCATCAATTGCAGTGGTTTAGCTTCTGAGTGCCCTGAAACTGACTGTTCCAAGCCCTCACCTACGCCCTTTAAGACACTGCAGAACTGTAACCAGCTGTGACACTTAGCTAATTCCTGCACATGTTGCTGAAGTCACTGTTTTTTCCTGTTTTCTTTGACTTTGTTGTTCTTTCACTCCCTGCTGTGCAGCAGATAGTCCTTACCTGATCAGGAGGCCATTGGTAAATCCAGGTTGCTGTAGTGAGATTTGAGTTTTAGTTAAGGTTTCTCCCTCTCAGCCTCAGTCATCCAGATGGAATTTGGGCATTACTCATAGAATGGTTTGGGTTGGAAGGGGTCTTAAAGATCATCTACAACTACCTGAAGGAAGGTTGTAGCCAGGAGGAGGTTGGTCTCCTCTCCCAGGCAACCAGCACCAGAACAAGAGGACACAGTCTCAAGCTGCACCAGGGGAAGTGAGGAGAAAGTTCTTCCCAGAGAGAGTTGTTAGCCATTGGAATGTGCTGCCCAGGGAGGTGGTGGAGTCACCATCCCTGGAGCTGTTCAAGAAGGGGTTGGATGTGGCACTTGGTGCCATGGTTTAGTAGTCATGAGATGTTGGGTGACAGGTTGGACTTGATGATCTTTGAGGTCTTTAACAAACTTATTGATTCTATGATTTTATGATCTCAATCCAATAGAATAGAATAGAATAGAATAGAATGGAATAGAATAGAATAGAATAGAATTAATCAGGTTGGAAGAGACCTTCAAGATCATAGAGTCCAACCCATCACCCAACACCATCTAATTAGCTAAACCATGGCACCAAGCACCCCATCCAGTCTCTTCCTAAACATCTCCAGTGATGGTGACTCCACCACCTCCCTGGGCAGCACATTCCAATGGCCAATCACTCCTGGGAAGAACTTCTTCCTAACATCCAGCCTACACCTCCCCTGGTGCAGCTTGGGACTGTGTCCTCTTGTTCTGGTGCTGGTTGCCAGAATAGAATAGAATAGAATAGAAGCAGTTGGAAGAGACCTTCAAGATCATCATGTCCAACCTATCACCCAACACCACCCAAGCAACTAAACCATGCAACCAAGCACCCTATCAAGTCTCCTCCTAAACACCTCCAGGGATGGTGACTCCACCACCTCCCTGGGCAGCACATTCCAATGGGCAATCTCTCTCTCTGTGTAAAACTTCCTCCTACCCTCCAGCCTAAACCTCCCCTGGTGCAGCCTGAGACTGTGCCCTCTTGTTCTGGTACTCCTGGGAGAGGAGACCAACCCCCACCTGGCTACAACCTCCCTTCAGGTAGTTGTAGAGAGCAAGAAGGTCTCCCCCTGAGCCTCCTCTTCTCCAGGCTAAGCAACCCCAGCTCCCTCAGCCTCTCCTCACAGGGCTGTGCTCCAAACCCCTCCCCAGCTTTGTTGCCCTTCTCTGGACACCTTCCAGCAACTCAACATCTTTCCTAAACTGAGGGGTGCAGAACTGGACACAGGACTCAAGGTGTGGCCTAACCAGTGCAGTGTACAGGGGCAGAATGACCTCCCCGCTCCTGCTGGCCACACTGTTCCCTGTACAGGGTAAGAGGACCTTGGCTACTTGGCAGAGGGACAGAATAGCCTCAGTCTTGCTGCAGCATTGTCATGTCCTTGGCTTGTCAAGGGCAGCCCTTCCTTTTGCCCCTGGAACAGCTGGTGTGCCCTGGGCCCTTATTACGGGACTCATCCGCAATCAGCACCTCCTTCTCCTGCCCTGGGAACGCCTGAGTGTCAGTTTGCATTCCTCAGCTGCACGTAGCTGCAGCAGGGCTCTGCCTTTTGCCTGTTCTTTGGGGAACGCTCCACGTTAGTTAGTTTTTCAGGAGCTTTTTTTTGTGGCGTAGTGTCATCTCTTCTTGCTGCTCTCTCTATTCCCAGGGGTTGCTTTCAGGTTTGTTTTTGTTTTGGTTTGGGGTTTTTTTTTGTCGTTGTTGTTGCTGGTTTTGGTTTTGTTGTTGGTTTTGTGTTCAGGGGAGACTGAATTTCAGCTGCCACTTGACAGCAGCTATCTGGTTATCCACAGAACGAGTCCAACTCGGGCTTCCCCGATCCCCATCTTGAACTAGAACCTCCTGCCGACTCCCCATCCCCCCCTTCACTCTCCCTGGTAGCTCCAGTCCTAAGCCAGAGGGCTAAACTGGAGGGGCCCGCTGCAGGGGGGGGTGGGGGGAGGAGGGGGGGAGAGGAGGCATCCCACTGCCTGGAGTTGCATCCTAATTGCAAAAAGCCTTTCTGGCGTCAGCAGTTTGTGGGCATAATTGACAGGAGGTGCCGGCGAGGTGCTGAGTCAGAGCGAGGTGCTCTTGCCAAGTCACTGCAGCAGAAGGAGCCCGCTCGCCTCGCATGGAGGGAAGCCAGCGGACGGTGGGTTTCCTCGCTGCCTTTTGGGCCTCTTTCTTTCCTTTTCCCCGAGGCTGCAATTTGGCAGCAGTGATGCCGTGCATGGAAGGGAGAAACCAGGTGCTGCGGGAAGCGGGGGTGGAGGGAGGGTTTGGTTTGGTTTTGGTGGGGCTTTTGTTCGGTTGGTTGGCTTTTTCCTTTTGGCTGTGAGCACTTAGGGAGGTGTGGGCTCTGCTCGCACCTGCTGCCACTGGGGCTCCATGCCCTGAGCAGGAAAAAGGGGGAGAAAACACGTTGGAGGGTCAGGGACAAGTCGAGTGGCCCTAGTGACAGATTGGTCTCCTAGGTGAGGAAAAGGAGCATGTGACAGCCTCAGCCAGGCAAAGGGTGATAGCTGAGACAGCCAAAACAGCTGCAAAATGGCCCAAAAGGTGTTTTGTCTTGTCCTTCCTAAGGGTTGCTTCTGCTGCAGTGTCCTGCCATTTGTTTAGCGAGTGGGTTGAAATGAGTTGTTTGACATGCAGGAAGATGAGTGCTTGTCCTATATATATATAGCTAGCACCTGATGAACCTCCAGATCAAGCTGGTGAGAACTTTTCCAGTTATTACTGACCTTCCTGACTGTGGCTGGCATCAGTATTCATACCACAGCTGAGTCTGTCCTAGAGATCTGGATTTGTTTAGCCTGGAGAAGAGGAGGCTCAGGGGAGACCTTCTTGCTCTCTACAACTGCCTGAAGGGAGGTTGCAGCCAGGAGGGGGTTGGTCTCTTCTCCCAGGCAACCAGCACCAGAACAAGAGGACACAGTCTCAAGCTGTGCCAGGGGAGGTTTAGGCTGGATGTTAGGAAGAAGTTCTTCCCAGAAAGAGAGATTGGCCATTGGAATGTGCTGCCCAGGGAGGTGGTGGAGTCACCATCACTGGAGGTGTTTAGGAAGAGACTGGATGGGGTGCTTGGTGCCATGGTTCAGTTGATTAGATGGTGTTGGGTGATGGGTTGGACTGGATGATCTCAAAGGTCTTTTCTAACCTGGTTAATTCTATTCTATTCTATTCTATTCTATTCTATTCTATTCTATTCTACTCTACTCTACTCTACTCTACTCTACTCTACTCTACTCTATTCTCTCCATGTTTATGTAGCAAGTGCCATGGTAAAGCCTATTCAGCTTTTAAGAAGGTCTATTGGTCAGGAGCTGGGACCAGAGTCTTGAGAGGTCTCTGTTGTGAGTGAAACCTATGTCCTTCCTGCCTCTGACCCTGTACTGAGAAGCTTTTAAAGCATTCCTAAGTACTGTGGAGATGCTGATGTGCAATAACACTGTATGCAGCTTTAGCAGGGGTTTGGGCTAGGTGATCTCCAGAGGCTCCTACCATTCTATGGTGCTGTTACTCTGTGCTGTACCTTGATGAAATGAACCTGACCCCCACCAGGCCAAGGACTAAGCCTGCTATGAGTCAGTCCAGGATGACAAAGAGTTCCAAACCCATCTTTTCTTCCATTTCCAAGGAGGGAAAATGTGTAATGGATGATGAGATGTAGTGTTTCCTTGCAACCTGCTGCCAACAGCAGGGACAGCATTTGCTCTGGAGGCAACTGGGAGATTATTTTGACAACTGCAAGAACCATTTTTTCTCGCTCCCTCCACAACCAAATAGCCACAGTTTGCATCAGCTTTCTACCAACAGAGGCATTTGGTGACAATCATCACCATTTTTAAAGTAAACAAATATGGTATTAAAAAAAAAAACCCACCCAAATCAAATCTAAGCAACTTCTGAGAGACCAAACAAGGAGCAGAGTATGGCTGCTGTCACTTAGAACAAGTCAGGACACAAACAAGATGAAAAAAGCTGCCTTCAACCTTGGCTCTGAGTGAGAACTTTCTCTGGGGATTTGTTTTCATGGCTAAAAAGAACTGCACACTGTATTTTAAGTTTCTTTCTGGCATTTCCTCCTCTGGCCACACAGCCCATACAGCCCAGGCCCAACTGGCATCTTGTCTTGCAGCTGCAGGGAGGAAAAAGCAACTGAGATGGGGATGCTGCTAATCACAGAATCACCAAGGTTGGAAGAGACCTCAAAGGTCATCAAGTCCAACCTGTCAGCCAACACCTCATGACTAAACCATGGCATCAAGTGCCACATTCAATCCCCTCTTGAACACCTCCAGGGATGGTGACTCCACCACCTCCCTGGGCAGCACATTCCAATGGCTAACAACTCTCTCAGTGAAGAACTTTCTCCTCACCTGAAGCCTAAACTTAGCTGCTCCCCATCTCCTCTTGGCTCTCTGATGCATGCCTCCTGTGTCTCTCACCTCTCAGAAAATGTTTGCTCTGTGGTTTGAGGGACAAAAGCCTCCACCTTTTCCTCACTGTGAATTTATGTAGTGCTACAGGCTGGGGTCAGAGTGGCTGGAGAGCAGCCAGGCACAATGGAACCTGGGGGTACTGGTTGATAGTAGGCTGAACATGAGCCAGCAGTGTGCCCAGGTGGAAAAGAAGGCTGATGGCATCCTGGCCTGTATCAGGAACAGTGTGGCCAGCAGGAGCAGGGAAGTCCTTCTGCCCTGTACTCAGCACTGGTTAGGTCACACCTTGAGTCCTGTGTCCACTTCTGGGCCCCTCAGGTTAGGAAAGATGTTGAGTTGCTGGAAGGTGTCCAGAGAAGGGCAACAAGGCTGGGGAGGGGTTTGGAGCACAGCCCTGTGAGGAGAGGCTGAGGGAGCTGGGGTTGCTTAGCCTGGAGAAGAGGAGGCTCAGGGGAGACCTTCTTGCTCTCTACAACTACCTGAAGGGAGGTTGGAGCCAGGTGGGGGTTGGGCTCTTCTCCCAGGCAACCAGCACCAGAACAAGAGGACATAGTCTCAACCTATGCCAGGGGAGGTTTAGGCTGGATGTTAGGGAGAAGTTCTTCATAGAAAGAGAGATTGGCCATTGGAATGTGCTGCCCAGGGAGGTGGTGGAGTCACCATCACTGAAGATCTTTAGGAAGAGACTGGATGGGGTGCTTGGTGCCATGGTTTAGTTGATTAGATGGTGTTGGGTGATAGGTTGGACTCGATGATCTCAAAGGTCTTTTCCAAACTGGCTAATCCTATCCTATCCTATCCTATCCTATCCTATCCTATCCTATCCTATCCTATCCTATCCTATCCTATCCTATCCTATGTGAAATGGACCCAACTTGTGGAACTCTCATTAAACTAGCCAGCTGTATTAAGATTTCTCTTCGTTTTGGTTGTGCTCAGGGAACAGCCTGGATTCTCCTCTCTGATTTGAAGAGTTATTCAGCCTTGGAGCTCCAAATCAAATCACAGTCTAAAATTGGACCAGGTCTCCTTAGCTGAGCTTTTAAAACAAAAATGTATTACACTCAAAGTACATTAGAGACAAAAGGCTGCCTTAATGCAATAATATAACTGGACAGTCAAAATAAAGCAGCACTGGGAAATGCATAAGTTAATGATGCCTTGTTATGTATCCTATATCTTTTATGGCATGAATTTTATAGTCTAAGTGGAAGGAAGATTAGAGGTAGGTGAATAATTTATAGCAAATAATTTATTTAATGAATTCCTCTTCCATTTCTATTTGCAAATTGTTTGTGAACATCCTGTGGTTTCTTTGCATTTTACTTATTTGAAATTACTTACTGAAGAGCTTCTACAAATAATGTTTGACATACCACATGCCTATGGGCAGGGTGCTTTTTTGTGTTTCCCTTTCAAAGGAGCAATATTTCACTTCCAGGTTCAGTTGCTTGGAGCTGATGCAGAGCAAAAGTTTATGCTGTAGCATTTCACCACCCTGGCAGCTTGAAGTCTTGGCAGCTACTTGTCCTGTCACTGGGCACCACTGAGAAGAGCCTGGCTCCATCCTTGGGGGACTCACCCTTTACATAGTGATAAACATCCTGGCCTGGATCAGGAACAGTGTGGCCAGCAGGAGCAGGGAGGTCATTCTGCCCTGTACTCAGCACTGGTTAGGCCACACCTTGAGTCCCGTGTCCAGTTCTGGGCCCCTCAGTTTAGGAAAGATGTTGAGTTGCTGGAAGGTGTCCAGAGAAGGGCAACAAAGCTGGGGAGGGGTTTGGAGCACAGCCCTGTGAGGAGAGGCTGAGGGAGCTGGGGTTGTTTAGCCTGGAGAAGAGGAGGCTCAGGGGAGACCTTATTGCTCTCTACAACTACCTGAAAGGAGGTTGTAGCCAGGTGGGGGTTGGTATCTTCTCCCATGCAGCCAGCACCAGAACAAGAGGACACAGTCTCAGACTGTGCCAGGGGAAGTTTAGGCTCAAGGTGAGGAGAAAGTTCTTCCCAGAGAGAGTAATTGGCCCTTGGAATGTGCTGCCCAGGCAGGTGTTGGTGTCACTGTCCCTGCAGGTGTTCAAAAGAGGATTGGATGTGGCACTTGAAGCCGTGGCTTAGTTATCAGGAGGTGTTAGGTATTAGGTAATAGGTTGGACTTGATGATCACTGAGGTCTTTTCCAACCTTATTGATTCTATGGTTCTATGATTCTTCTTTAGAATTAAGCTGTTTCTGAAAGGTATCAAGGATTCACTATTGCTTGCAAATAATTTTATTTCTGATTATTTATGTGGAGAGGCAAGTTCAAATTTCACTTTTGCCAGTGTGTGCTAAAATAGCTTCAAATGTGTTAGTTCCTTGTACATTCACGTCACTGAGTTAAAATAGTTGCAGAAATGGACTGAATGATCTCAGGGCCACAGCCAGCAGCGTGCTGTGCATATGCTTGACTTCAGGCATGTTCCTGAGTGGATGAGTAAGTGGTAAAGTGGCAAATGATGAACTTCAACATATGTCTGAGTGGTTTGCTGAATTAGGGCTCAAAATACAAAACAAAGAAAATTTATCCTTCATGCAAGTGAACATAGGAGAGGATTGTGTTTCCTCATCTGCAGTTGTGGGGCAGTGCATCTTTACAGAATACAGAACTAACCAGGTTGGGAAAGACCTTTGAGATCATTGAGTCCAACCTGTCACCCAACACCATCTAATCAGCTAAACCATGGCACCAAGCACCCCATCCAGTCTCTTCCTAAACACTTCCAGTGATGGTGACTCCACCACCTCCCTGGGCAGCACATCCCAATGGCCAATCTCTCTGTGAAGAACTTCTTCCTAACATCCAGCCTAAACCTCCCCTGCCACAGCTTGAGACTGTGTCATAGAATCATAGAATCAGTAAGGTTGGAAAAGACCTCAAAGATCACCAAGTCCAACCTGTCACCCAACACCCAACACCTCATGACTACTAAACCATGGCACCAAGTGCCACATCACTGGAGGTTTTTAGGAGAAGACTTGACAGGGTGCTTGGTGCCGTGGGTTAGTTGTTTGGGCGGTGTTGGATTGGTTGATGGGTTGGACGCGGTGATCTTGAAGGTCTCTTCCAACCTGGTTTATTCTATGTATTCTATGTATATGTATCCAGTCCCCTCTTGAACACCTCCAGGGATGGTGACTCCACCACCTCCCTGGGCAGCACATTCCAATGGCTAACAACTCTCTCTGTGAAGAACTTTCTCCTCACCTCCAGCCTAAACCTCCCCTGGCACAGCTTGAGACTGTGTCCTCTTGTTCTGGTGCTGGTTGCCTGGGAGAAGAGACCAACCCCCACCTGGCTAAAACTGCTCTTTCAGATGGTGAGGAGAAGGTAATGTTTTAAATATTGCACTTGCTTGCAGTATTTCTGATTTCATCAAGTACATGAGAGGTCGTCTGAAACTTCCCTGACAGGAAGTAGTGAGGAAGGCATTGATTTCTTCTGCCTAGTATCAGGTGATAGGGCAAGAGACAATGGCATGAAACTGTGTCATGGGAGGTTTAGGTTGTATATCAGGAAAAATTGTTTACAGAAAGAGTGGTCAGGCATAGGAATAGGTTGGCCAGGGAGGTGATGGAGTCACTGTCCCTGAAGGTAGTCAAGAAATGTGTGGCCCCAGCACTTCAGGACATGGCTTCATGGCCATGGTGGTGTTAGGTTGATGGTTGGACTCAATCTTAGAGGTCTTTCCCAAATGAAACAATTCTGATTCTGACATATGTGCTTTTCCCTTCACATATTGGGGGAAAATAGATTAGGATAGGATAGGATAGGATAGGATGGGATGGGAAGGGATAGGGTAGGATAGGATAGGATAGGATATAATAGGATGGGATAGGATAGGATGGGATGGGATAGGATAGGATAGGATAGGATAGGATAGGATAGGATAGGATAGGATAGGATAGGATAGGATAGGATAGGATAGAATTAACCAGGTTGGAAAAGACTTTGGAGATCATTGAGTCCAACCTATCACCCAACACCATCTAATGAGCTAAACCATGGCACCAAGCACCCCATCCAGTCTCTTCCTAAACACCTCCAGTGATGGTGACTCCACCACCTCCCTGGGCAGCACATTCCAATGGCCAATCTCTCTTTCTGGGAAGAACTTCTTCCTAACATTCAGCTTAATCCTCCCTGGTGCAGCTTGAGACTGTGTCCTCTTGTTCTGGTGCTGGGTGCCTGGGAGAAGAGACCAACCCCCACCTGGCTACAACCTCCCTTCAGGTAGTTGTAGAGAGCTATAAGGTCTCCCCTGAGCCTCCTCTTCTCCAGGCTAAGCATCCCCAGCTCCCTCAGCCTCTCCCCATAGGGCTTCTGCATAAAGTGAAAAACTGAACCCCCTCAGACATCAGTTTTGCATAATATTTTGTTTACACCTTCATCTTTCTGGATTTCTCAGCTTTCCTAATACCTTCCATGTTCTTTTCTTGGTTGACCATCTCTCATTAATTCAGAAAGCATGGAATGGCAGGGATTGGAAGGGACCTCTGGAGATCATTTAGTCCAACAAAATATCGAATGCCTGACAAAAGTGAACCTCACAGGAAGGAGAACTTGCTCTGGGTCAGGTTGGACTTGGTGATCTTTGAGGTCTCTTCCAACCTTGGTGATTCTGTGAGTGAGAAAAATAGGTGTGAGCTACCTCAGCATTTTAAAGGGCTGTTGTAACAGTATAAACTGAGAAAGGTCTGCATTTCTCTGTGTATCTTTTGCAGGTTACACACTGTGGAAAGCAGCTTTTGAAGTGCAGTGCAGATTGTTTGTTATCACTTGTGGGTTTTGGGCTTTGGGTTGTTTATGGTTTTTGGTGATTTGTTTTCTTTCCTTTTGTTGTTGTTGTTGTCCTAGAGCCTGAAAAGCACAGTTAGATTACAAGTGTTATGAGTTTATGAACCAGTGAAAACTCATCTCCTTCCCATCTGTGCTTCAGCCTGACCTGTATGGAGTCTTTTGGGTTTAATGAAGGGTTGAGTGTGGCCTGGCCTTTTCTCTTAGCAGTGAGTACCTGTACCTACCCCCTCTGACTTCATGAACCTTATGGAAAGAAAACTCAAGTCTTCACTACCCTCTTGACATCCACCCTTTATTTTCTATTTATAAACATTCACATCTTCTCTCAGCCTTCCCTCCTCCAGACTAAACAGCCCCAGGTCTCTCAGTCTTTCCTCATAAGACAGATGTTCCAGTCCCTTAATCAACCTTGTAGCTCCATTGGACACTCTCTAGTGTATCCTTGGCTGTTTTGAACTGGGGAGCCCAGAACTGGACACAATACTCCAGATGTGGTCTCACCAGGGAAAAAAAGTAGAGGGCCCTTTGGACTAATCTGTTTTCCCATTTATATTCCTGTTCATCAGTCTGTGCTCTTTGCCTACCTGTCCTCCTCCATGTACTGCTCCAGGGAAGGGCAACAAGGCTGGGGAGAGGCCTCGAGCACAAGCCCTATGAGGAGAGGCTGAGGGAGCTGGGATTGTTTAGCCTGGAGAAAAGGAGGCTTGGGGAAGACCTTATTGCTCTCTACAGCTACCTGAAGGGAGGTTGTAGGGAGAAGGAGCTTGGTCTCTTCTCCCAGGGAACCAGCACCAGAACAAGAGGACACAGTCTCAAACTGCACCAGGGGAAGATTAGGCTCGAGGTGAGGAGAAAGTTCTTCACAGAAAGAGTGATTGGCCATTGGGATGTGCTGCTCAGGGAGGTGGTGGAGTCACCATCCCTGGAGGTGTTCAAGAAAGGACTGGATGTGGCACTTGGTGCCATGGTTTAGTTGTCAGGAGGTGTTAGATATTAGGTAATAGGTTGGACTTGATGATCTCTGAGGTTTTATCCAATGTTATTGATTCTATGATTCCAGTTTCAGGGCTGGAGGGGACCATGCAAGGAAAAGCTGGCAGTGATATCCTGCATTGTGCACTGGCAGTCTTCTCTGCTTTTTTTTTTCTGCAGGGCTTTCACAACATTAATCGCATAAAATTTATCCAGGCTTACTGCTCATCCCCAGCACCTCTAATGACCCCAGCAATGAACATTGGGAAATTAAAAAGCAATCACCTATGCCAAACAAGATAAACATGAATGGTCCCAGCAGCCTGCCACATGCTGCCTTGCATTCTGCAAGGAGGCCTTTGGCATCAAAAGAAGTGTCGCTTGCATTAGGTTTCTAGGGGCAATGATGCTTTATCCTGCAAGAGATGTGGGCACTCGTGTCTGTGAGAGGAACACACAGTCAGCATCTCAGTATTCAGTATCACTAAGGTTGGAAGAGACCTCAAAGATCATCAAGTCCAACCTGTCACCACAGACCTCATGACTAGAGTAGGGAGGACACTACTGCCCACCAGCATCAAGAGATTGCTTGAAGCAGTTGCATCCTCCTTATTTAGGGACCAGAGACTGATCTTCCACCTTCCTGAGCTGACCAAAGGCTAGTTCTGAATTCAGCTGGGGCTCGCTTTCATAGAGCTTTGGGATGAAAATGGCAGAAGAGGTTAGTCAGAAAAGAAGTGTGGCTATGTCTCCATCCAGTGGCTAGTGCTACTGAGGGTGAGTTGGCATCTTGGCGTCCCACAAATTCAGTGTTATACAGGAAGAGCCTGGAGGTCATTCTACCCCTGTACTCAGCACTGGTTAGGCCACACCTTGAGTCCTGTGTCCAGTTCTGGGCCCCTCAGTTTAGGAAAGATGTTGAGTTGCTGGAAGGTGTCCAGAGAAGGGCAACAAAGCTGGGGAGGGGTTTGGAGCATAGCCCTGTGAGGAGAGGCTGAGGGAGCTGGGGTTGCTTAGCCTGGAGAAGAGGAGGCTCAGGGGAGACCTTCTTGCTGTCTACAACTACCTGAAGGGAGGTTGTAGCCAGGTGGGGGTTGGTCTCTTCTCCCAGGCAACCAGCACCAGAACAAGAGGACACAGTCTCAAGCTGTGCCAGGGGAGGTTTAAGCTGGAGGTGAGGAGAAAGTTCTTCAGAGAGAGATTGGCCATTGGAATGTGCTGCCCAGGGAGGTAGTGGATTCACCATTACTGGATTTGTTTAAGAGGAGACTGGATGGGGTGCTTGGTGCCATGGTTTAGTTAATTAGATGGTGTTGGGTGATAGGTTGGACTCGATGATCTCCAAGGTCTTTTCCAACCTGGTTAATTCAATTCTATTGCACCAGAACAAGAGGACACAGTCTCAAGCTGCACCAGGGGAAGTTTAGGCTGGAGGTGATGAGAAAGTTCTTCCCAGAGAGAGTTGTTAGCCATTGGAAGGTGCTGCCCAGGGAGGTGATGGAGTCACCATCACTGGAGGTGTTCAAGAGGGGATTGGATGTGGCTCTTGGTGCCATGGTCTAGTCATGAAGTCTGTGGTGAGAGGTTGGACTCTGTGATCTTTGAGGTCTCTTCCAACCTTGGTGATACTGTGTGACATTCCATTCCATTCCATTCCATTCCATTCCATTCCATTCCATTCCATTCCATTCCATTCCATTCCATTCCATTCCATTCCATTCCATTCCAAAAGAAGGATGTGGCAGAGGCCAAAGCTGCCTTCCTGAAACTGAGTTTTACGGGGGTCTAAGATGTGTCTTATCTTGTTGTCTGCCTTTGTGTTCCTCCCTCTTCAGTGTTCCGAACACAGATGTCTTAGTTGTAGCGATAAAGTAATGTGATGTCATTAACTGCTTTACACTACCTTGGGAAAGATCCTGGTTGTGCCAACTGGTTCTGCACTGACTCCTTTGGGACAGTGTATAGTTGCAGACCTAAGTGGCCACGGCCATACATCAGGCTGTCTGCGTGTCTGCCACAGTCAGCCGGAACAAGTCGAAACGGGCAAAAGGAAAGCAAACAGACACATTTCTGCATCCACAGCAGCTGGAGTGAATGTCAAACAGATGGGCTCTTCCACCCTGATTATCCTAACCTCCTAAATATAGAAATATTTTTTTTTCCCTCTTTCCCCCCCCCCCCCCCCCCCTTCCTTCTCTCTCTCTCTCTCATATTTTTAAACAAATGTAAATTACCCGAGGGGGTGGTGTTAGCTCACGCTAGGGCAGTGCTAACGAGAGCAAAGAGAAGTCATCTGCTGACAGAGTCAGAGCATGGATTCTGCTCATGACTGTTTCCCAAACCCTGCCCACACACACACTGGAATGGTGGGCACTGATGGGGTCTGAAGCTATCCTCTCCCTGGTGGGGGGCAGGGGAATACACGTGTGAGCACGGGCAGGCTTTTGTTCCAAGCCCTGCCCATGGTGATGCAGCTACAGGAGAGTAAATAAGCATTAAACGAAGTGCGTAAGAGCTGCACGTCCTTGCCTCCTCCTGCAGATGGTTTGGGAAGTAGATGGGGCAGCTGTGCTTCAAGCCACTGGAGGAGTTTGCAGCTATTTTGGTTATCGTTGCACAAGCTTGCTGATAGATGCTGATAGAAATAGTGTGGCCAGCAGGAGCAGGGAAGTCATTGTGCCCCTGGACTCAGCACTGGTTAGGCCACACCTTGAGTCCTCTGTCCAGTTCTGGGGCCCCTTGACTTAAGAAGGACATTGAGACTCTTGAACGTGTCCAGAGAAGGGCAACAAGGCTAGGGAGAAGCCTTGAGCACAGCCCTGTGAGGAGAGGCTGAGGGAGCTGGGGTTGTTTAGCCTGGAGAAGAGGAGGCTCAGGGGAGACCTTCTTGCTGTCTACAACTACCTGAAGGGAGGGTTGTAGCCAGGAGGGGGTTGGTCTCTACTCACAGGCAACCAACACTTCAACAAGAAGACACAGTCTCAAGCTGTGCCAGGGGAGGTTTAGGCTCAAGGTGAGGAGAAAGTTCTTCACAGAGAGAGTTGTTAGCTGTTGGAATGTGCTGCCCAGGGAGGTGGTGGAGTCACCATCCCTGGAGGTGTTCAAGAAGGGATTGGACGTGGCACTTGGTGCCATGGTTTAGTTAGTCATGAGGTCTTGGGTGATAGGTTGGACTTGATGATCTTTGAGGTCTTTTTTTTGATTCTATGATTCTATCATGTGGGATAGAAAGACACAGGGCCTGCTTTTATCCCATCCCCACTTGCCTTTTTAGGTGGTGTGCAGAGAAATCAAAGGAATGACTGCTGGCACCCTTACCCTTTCTGTTCCTGCAGTGGTTGACACCAGTAAGGCAGCAGTAAGGCAGTGCTTTGTGTGGTTTTTGACTTCTTTTGTTGTACCAAGGACTTGGGTAGGGGACCCTTGTCAATGCTGTTTGCTTGTCCTGGGTCTGAATTTTGTACCTGTTCTCAGACTTTTGTTCCCTGACCAGCCATGGGAGCAGGGGGCAAGAGGAGGCACTTCCTGGAGAATGTGGTGGAGGAGCATGGTGTGAGGCTGTGTCTTGCCCCTGCCTTTTGGTTACTTGCACCATGCTGCATACACACACTTGGGTCTCGCTCTCCTCTGGGAAGGGAATGAGGATGCTGGCAGGGAGAAACATTATGTTGTGCTATATTACTGTTACAGCCATAACCTTGACCTGAGACATATGAGGATAAGTGTTTGCAGCAACACTGCCCTGACTTGAGGACCAGCCAAGCACCACTGCATTGTTTTTTCCCTTGTCATTATGTACAAGGGCGTGTTGTGCTCTGGGGATGTATCTATGCTAGCATCAGTGCAGATACACAAACAGACCACCAAGAACACTTCAGAGACTCTGTGAAGAGATTCTTTATCTTATGGGCTGCTCTCCATGTAAGGATACTGCATGGTTTATTAAAGCTCCCAGGGCTCATTTTGCTTGTGTGCTCATGCTCTCCTGCAGAAACCCAACCCATCGTGGCCCTAATCCCAGGTGCCAGAGTGTCTTACTCTACTGTTGGCTTCTGTAGAATCTGCATCTTCCTTGGAGGTCTCCTGTGAGTTGCAGGGGTTCACAACAGTTGCAGGAGGCTGGCTGGGGAAGGTGTGGATTTTCCATCATGGAAGGACGCCTCTAAGAAGAGGCTCAGCCAGCACCTGTCAGGGTGCCAGAGCTGTGTGAAATCCTACCCTGGGGCAGAAAGATGAAGCGGGTGATTTCCTGAGGGTTGCTGTGCAGGGAGCTGTTACCCCTGGTCTTTTCAGAACAGAGGGTTTTTCTTGTTGCACTGAGGTCATGCAGAGTAGCATTGTCTGGACTGTGAAGCATCCAGATGCTATAGATGCTGGGCAACACAGAAAAAGGAAATGCATCTAGAAGCTCCCTCTGGAAACAGTGTGTGTTTGGTATGGTGGGGGTGGGGGCAGTTCACCAACAAGCTGCTGGGGCCATGATTGTGTTTGCACTGTGTTCCCCAGAGTCTAGGTGAAAGGAAGGCTTTGCAGCCTTGATGCAGCACCAGACCTGAGCTGACTTTCACACTGGCTAAGGTCTTGCAGGTACTGTGTACAAGAGACCTCAGCAGAGAGGCACCTAATTGGCTTTGTGGGAGAGGAGCTTTGGCATGGTTTATTCACTCTGATTCACGAGAGGCTGTATCAAACCTGGCTGGCACAGCACAGGGTCACTCGAGCATCTCTGCATGGTGCATTGAGTGCTCCTGACCAGCAGCAGCTCAGGGGTGCAGGCACACCCATGCTGGCTCTGCTTGCTGCCTGCTTGGCACAGCTGCCTTGCTCAGGCTTGGAGCCACTGCGCGCTTGATCCGTCTCTCGCAGCAGTTCTCTTCATTCATGCTGCACAGAGCCAGGGCTGGTCAGCCAGCTGGACCTGTGGTAACCCTGACAGGAGCCACCACCACATTTCTGCACCAATGCCATGGTTAATCTGCAACCTGGTTGGATCATCTCTGGAGATGATAACAATGTTTTCAGAATCACAGAATCATTAAGGCTGGGGAGGATCTCTGAGACCATCAAGTTCAACCATCAAACCAACATCACCATGCCCTTGGTGAATTGCAGTAGAAGTCTAGCTCCATCATCCCATGCTAATGGAAATGAAACAGGAGAAAGTGAGCTCCATGAGTGTCCTGTGAGCACTAGGCAGAACAGGGGCAGAGGGAAGGAGACAGCCCTGTGAGCCCCAGTCACTCCTCCACCATGGTAAGGTTAGAGGAATAAAGGCTGCTGTTCATAGAATCATAGAATCATTAGGGTTGGAAAAGATCTCCAAGACCATCAAGCCCAACCATCAGCCCAACACCACCATGGCCACTAAATCATGTCCAAAATTGCCATGTCCACATGCTTTTTGAACCTCTCCAGGGACAGTGACTCCACCACCTCCCTGAGCAGCCTGTTCCAATGCCTCTTTCAGTAAAGAAACATTCCCTTATATCTGAATGGGCAGAGACCTACTTGCACAGCACAAGGGGAAAAACAGGAAAGAGACAAATCTTAGACCATCTTTCTCCTGCTTTGTGTGATACCTGGGGCTGCAGAAGGTCCATTGGAAATGAGAGGGGAAGCTGATCAAACCCAGCAGTGATAACAGAGACTAGTGGGGAGTTCTTCCTCCTGCTTCTTCATCATGGAGAAAAGGTGCAGTGATATCCCGGTGTATATGCTGAGATTACTGCACCTTGTCTTGCTCCAACAAGCTGATCTCCTGCTGTTGTGCTGGGTTTGTAAATACTCCTTGTCATATGGTGAAGCTGTGGGGTTTGGCTGTCCTCATCTGCCTGCTCCTGATTCTGTTGTACAGCAGGTTGGGTTGCACGAGTGGAGGCTGCTCACTGCCTGGGCATTCCAGGGAGCAAGGTTTCCCGGTCTGCTGCCTTCATACCATTTCTTAGAATCATTAAGGCTGGCAAAGACCTCCTAAGATCATCATGGGAAATCATCAACCTAACACCACCATGGCCATTAAACCATGCCCTGAAGTGGCACATCTACATGCTTTTTGAACATCTTCAGGGATGGTGACCCCGCCGCCTCCCTGGGCAGCCAGTTCCAATGCCTGACCCTTTAAGTAAAGAAATTTTCCTAATACCAAATCTAGACCTTCCCTGCTGCAGTTTGAGGCCATTTTCTCTCATCCTATCAAGACCCAGAACCTGGTGTCATGAGCCAGCACCCTCTGATTGAGGTTACCAGTCCCAGACAAAACTGCTGGAGCAAGCAAACTCCCTCTCAGATGGACTTCTTTTCCTTAAATAATTCACTAAGTGACTGCAAGTTGAGTAAATCATTTTCATACTGTGTGTGATGGGTTATGCCCATCCTGCAAGCAGGGGAGGAGGGCTTCTGAGAGCATTGCCCTCCCTGCAGGGGGTTTTCCCCCTGGGAAACTAAGTTAGTCTGTTCTAATCCCCCTCCCGGTCCAGCAAGCCTATAAAAAGGAGGACACTGCAGCCATTAGCTCTCTTGGCCTCTGCCTTTTACTGGACAAGGACTGCTGCTGGTTTCCGGCTTCTCTGCCACGTGGTCAGGCCTGATCCTTCCCCCTGCTACATCCACACCTCTCCAAAGAGACTGGATTTGTATTCGTGTTTTTTTCCCCCATCCATCCTTGTTCCTTACCCTTGTGAACCCTACCTGTTATTGTTACATATATGTATATATAGAATCATAGAACCAACAAGGTTGGAAAAGACCTCAAAAATCATCAAGTCCAACCTATCACCCAACACCTCATGACTACTATGGCACCAAGTGCCACGTCCAATCCCCTCTTCAACACCTCCAGGGATGGTGACTCCACCACCTCCCTGGGCAGCACATTCCAATGGCTATCAACTCTCTCTGGGAAGAACTTTCTCTTCACCTCCAGCCTAACCCTCCCCTGGCACAGCTTGAGACTGTGTCCTCTTGTTCTGGTGCTGGTTGCCTGGGAGAAGAGACCAACCCCCTCCTGGCTACAACCTCCCTTCAGGTAGTCATAGAGAGCAATGAGGTCTCCCCTGAGCCTCCTCTTCTCCAGGCTAAACAACCCCAGCTCCCTCAGCCTCTCCTCATACGGCTTGTGCTCGAGGCCTCTCCCCAGCCTCATTGCCCTTCTCTGGACATGTTCAAGTATCTCAATGTCCATATATATATATATATATAAAATACATAGAATAGAATACATAGAATAAACCAGGTTGGAAGAGACCTTCAAGATCATCACATCCAACCCATCAACCAATCCAACACCACCCAAACAGCTAACCCATAGCACCAAGCATCCCATCAAGTCTTCTCCTGAAAACCTCCAATGATGGCGACTCCACCACCTGCCCAGGCAATATAGTTTAAAGAAAAATTCTTTACCTCTCTACTTCTAAGCCAACTCCAAATTATTTCTTGGTGGATTTGCTCCTTCCTTTTCCTTTTCTGTCTAATGGGAAAGAGGAAGGGGGAGCAGGGGTGGGATTCTCAGCCTTGCCCCCATCCGAGCTCTAAAGTCCCAGTTAAGGCTCAAACCACCACACTGTGAATTGAGAGTGAATAAGTTTTTAAGCCATGTGTTGTGAAGGAATCATGGCAAAAATGGGCACCTGGAGAGTAAGTGGACCACTTGAAAAGTCGATGGCAGCAAGAGAGCATCTTCCTCTTCGCTACCCTCAGGTCTCCAGGTGTTTTAGATGTGCATGAGTCACCACTGAAGGTATGAGAGGAACTGACACTGTAAGAAACCCACAGCTCTTAATTCCTAGAGGCAATACACATCTGGAGAGAGGCCTTATTGCTCTGCAGAACACATTAGTCTTTTGCTGTGTGGAACTGCAGATTTTTTTTTAATCAAAGCAATCACCCTCCCACCTCAGTGAACCTTGAGAAGATGTATTTCTGGTGTGTTTGCCCATGACACTTTGTGCTTTATCTCTATGGTTTAAAGAAAGGCTCTCTTATCTACTGGGGCATTTTGGAGGCTGCCAGATTTCTGGGCAAATTAAGCCTTGCCTGTGTTTCTCTAGTTTTATTTGCAAGTATGTTCCTGTTGTCTATTCGGTAAAGGACGGAGCAAATGAGAAATGCTGGGAGCAATTGCTTCCTAAAGTGAAGGGCAAAGGTGGGCAAGGCACACACATAGAATATTTTTCCCTAGCATGGCACAGGGGCTTACTGGCAAGCCCAATTAAAGACCAGAATTCAGTGTATGATAGAACAGAATAGAACAGAATAGAATAGAGTAGACTAGACTAGACTAGAATAGACTAGAATAGAATCAAATCAAATCAAATTGAATCAACCAGGTTGGAAAAGACCTTCCAGATCATTGAGTCGAACCTATCACCCAACACCATCTAATCAACTAAACCATGGCACCAAGCGCCCCACCCAGTCTCTTCCTAAACACCTCCAGTGATGGTGACTCCACCACCTCCCTGGGCAGCACATTCCAAAGGGCAATCTCTCTTTCTGGGAAGAACTTTCTCCTCACCTTGAGCCTAAACCTCCCCTGGCACAGCTTGAGACTGTGTCCTCTTGTCCTGGTGCTGGTTGCCTGAGAGAAGAGACCAACCCCCACCTGGTTACAACCTCCTTTCAGGTAGTTGTAGACAGTAAGGAGGTCTCCCTTGAGCCTCCTCTTCTTCAGGCTAAGCAACCTCAGCTCCCTCAGCCTCTCCTCACAGGGCTGTGCTCCAAACCCCTCCCCAGCTTTGTTGCCCTTCCCTGGACATGTTCCTGCAACTCAACATCTTTCCTAAACTGAGGAGCCCAGAACTGGACACAGGACTCAAGTTGTGGCCTAACCAGTGCTGAGCACAGGGCAGAATGACTTTCCTGCTCCTGCTGGCCACACTATTCCTGATCCAGGCCACCTGGGCACACTGCTGGCTCATGCTCAGCCTACTATCAGCCAGTACCCCCAGGTCCCTTTCTGCCTGGCTGCTCTCCAGCCACTCTGACCCCAGCCTGTAGCACTGCATGGGGTTGTTGTGGCCAATGTGCAGAACCCGGCACTTGGATGTGTTCAATCTCATGCCCTTGGACTCTGCCCATCTGCCCAGCCTGTCAAGGTCCCTCTGCAGAGCTCTTCCACCCTCTAACATATCAACTCCTGCCCCCAGCTTGCTGTCATCTGCAAACTTACTGATGATGGACTCAATCCCCTCATCCAGATCATCAATAAAGATATTAAAGAGCAGGAGGTGTAGGAGGTATCCCTGCCTGTCGCAGAGGATATTAGAACTAGATGATCTTTAGGGTCTCTTCCAAGCCAAGCCACTCTATGATTCTACCTAGAATTAATTTAGTCTGGTATCACTGCAGGGTAGCACAAGCACAGCTGTGAAATTACAGCCACAGGTTGGCTTGTAGAATTTCCTGTGATTGAAGTCATAATGTCTCCTCTTAATTAATTTAATTCTGGTTTAATTTATTGAGGGCTTGCCTTGATTTATTCCATTGCTGAATTGCTCACTCAGACAGCTTGTGTGAAGAGCCACGGTGCTTTCTTGCAGCCGGGAGAGACGTGTTATCATGTTACCATCCAGCACAAGTTGCTGATAATACTACCCCCATGGTCTAGCCTTATTCCACCTCTTCACCAGGGGGAAAAAAAAAATGTGGGAAGGAAGGGACAGATTGACAGATTCTGCTGTTTGAAGAAGAAATCTCTTAGGAGCCGGTGACGATTTTTGTGCAGGGCTATCAGCATAGTTTTTTACCATGTCTGCTCCAAGTCCTTGGGCACATGGCCTTATTCTTTGGGGATGTTATCTGTCAATGTGCAATGTGGGCCATTTCCATTGGGGGTGTGCTTCTGGCATCACAGGAATGTTACATGCCCAGCCTTACTAAGTTTGCTTCTCGCAGGGCAAGAGAGCCAAGCAGTTACACCCAGCACCTTTCTCACCTTTTCCTGCGGGGCTGGATTCCCTTTATTCCCCCAAAGGGGTTTTGCTCTCTTTCTTTCCAGCATCCACTTGCACAGTGTGTGTGCTGGAGTGTGCCTCCCCCTCCTCCATTCCCTTCCCCCCTATCCTTTTCTGCATCCAAAGTCTTCCCAGTGCCCTTGTTTTCAGGAGGAGCCAGCGATCCTTCTCCTCCTCCTGGCTGGGTGCAAGTCCCTGATTTCCATTTGAATAGCAAGCTTTCTGCCGAGGCTTCCCCACCGCCCAGGCGGGTGAACAAGGAGCCCACTGTTCGTGGACAGGATGTTCAGCCAGCCCTGACGTCCCTGCCACCCTCAATGAGTCTTTTCAGCCCCCATGCCGAAGCCTGGGGCGCCGGGCTGGTGGGGGACAGGCTGCTGGCCCTGGGCAGCATGCCACTCATTTTAAGCAGCTCCAGCCTGTCCCCACTTAGGACTTTATGGTCTATCACAGGCTCGTTTGACTTGCAGCTGGTTTTCATGTGGTGCTGAAGTAATAAAAAAGGAAGGGATAAGTCAAACTGGAGTGGTGGCAAGGGATGGAGGATGAGAGAGGTTCCTTGGCCAACGGCTTCAGTGTTGCAAAAGCACGTGCCACAGGGGTCAGCGTACGTCGTGCCCACGGCGCCTGTCTCGTGAGTTCATGCTGACACCACAGGTCAAAACCACATCTGTGACTCGTCCCTGATGTTTTCTTCTCCTAAAACATACACCCTGCCACGCAGGTGGTTTTCTCTGTTGACATTAGTTTCCAGATATGCAGCTGCACCTCCCCATTTTGAAGGTGAAGGCAGGACAGAGGAGCAACACCTAACCCTCTGCTCTGGGATCTCTGAGCAATCTGACCTTATTGTGGCCTTCCAGTATCTTAAGGGGGCCTACAAGAAAGCTGGGGAGGGACTTTTTAAGAGTGTCAGGGAGTGATAGGGTTAGGGGGAATGGAGTGAAAATAGAAATGGGTAAATTCAGATTGGATGTTAGGAAGAAATTCTTCACCATGAGGGTGGTGAGAGACTGGAACGAGTTACCCAGGGAAGTGGTGGAGGCTGCATCCCTGGAGGTTTTAAAGGCCAGGCTGGATGTTGCTGTGAGCAACCTGATCTAGTGTGAGGTGTCCCTGCCCATGGCAGGGGGGTTGGAACTGAGTGATGCTTGAAGTCACTTCCAATCCTAACAATTCTATGATTCTATGATCCTTCTGCCCCATCCCACCATGCTGAGCATGTTTCCAGGTGGGACCCTGCAGCGAGCCAATTGGATTTGAAGCACCTGGAGTCCCATTACTGCAGCCAGATGCAGAGGAGAGGTGCCAGGGCCCTCTGCTAAAATATATATATATATATATATTTTCAGTTTACCCTCCAGTTGATACCAGTGCAGGTGTCACTACAGATTGAGCTCTGTCATGGGGGGGAGCTCCTTTTCCCAGGGAGGCAAGGGAGAGCGTGGCTACTTGTCCTGCTGCTCTCAGCTTCCTGAAGCCCTTGGTGGCACAAGGAGTTCTGACTGGAAAACCACAAAGGAGCTCCCAACATTGTGATGAGCCAGAGGCTGTCAGTAGGGGCTGCTTTTCTGAGCAGATATTTCCACACCCTGCCGGTTGCGAGTAGAGGTGGAGGCCTCCAGTTTGTTTGTGCTCTTCCTCAAATAGTGTCACACCAATGACATTTAAATTCTAGAGAGCAGGCACAGAAGGAGCAGCAGCAGAGCAGGCTTCCCTCTCTGCTGTAGGAAGAGCCAGCTGGAGCGTGGGGACAGTGATGAGGCCAGGCAGGCCTCTGCCAAGGCTGGCAGCAAACAAAGCCCACTAAAACCGGTTACAATGTGTTAAATCGCTAGCTCACAGCAGCTGAGAATGAGAAACCTTTTTCTGCTGTCAGGACGGGTAAACTGCTGCTAAGGAAAGGTAATGCTTCCTTCTGGTCATTTCTTAAAGTTTTAATCTAATTGCACCTCTTTTTCTTGGCTTTTTTTTCACTGAGTACTTCTCATTTGCCCCCTGCTGATGCACTCTTGTGTGACCAGCTCTTGCAGTCCTGTTTCCCAGTGCTAATGGAGTTGGATTCAATGATCTCAAAGATCTCTTCCAACCTGGTCTATTCTATTCTATTCTACTCCATTCCATTCCATTCCATTCCATTCCATTCCATTCCATTCCATTCCATTTTTTTCTATCCCATCCCATCCCATCCCATCCCATCCCATCCCATCCCATCCCATCCCATCCCATCCCATCCCATCCCATTCCAGGTGAGCTGCACCCTTATGGAGCATGTGCAGGGGCCATGGAGGTCTTTCCTTCACCCTTTCTGGTTCAACCTGAGCTCTGGCAGTGGGGTTGGACTTGTGGTGTGAGGATGGCACTGAATCACAGAACGGTAGGGGTTGGAAGGGACCTCTAGAGATCATCTAGTTTAACCACACTCCTAGCTTGGGTTCACCTAGAGCAGGTTGCACAGAAGCACATCCTGGTGGGTTTCAAGTCTTCCTACAGGAAGTCTGAGAAAGGACTCTTTACAAGGGCTTGCAGCAATAGGACAAGGGGAGATGATTTTAAACTAGAGCAGGGTAGATTTAGGTTAGACATAAGGAAGAAGTTCTTTAGACTGAGAGTGGTAAAATACTGGAACACATTGCCCAGGGAACAAGTTGTCTCCATCCTTGGAGACACTCAAGATCAGATGTGATGCAGACCAACCTATCACCCAACGCCATCTAATCAACTAAACCATGGCACCAAGTGGCTCATCCCGTCTTTTTTTAAACACTTCCAGTGATGGTGACTCCACCACCTCCCTGGGCAGCACATTCCAATGCGCAATCTCTCTTTCTGGGAAGAACTTCTTCCTAACATCCAGCCTAAACCTCCCCTGGCACCGCTTGTTCTGGTGCTGGTTACCTGGGAGAAGAGACCAACCCTCACCTGGCTACAACCTCCCTTCAGATAGTTGTAGAGTCTCCCCTGAGCCTCCTCCAGGCTAAGCAACCCCAGCTCCCTCAGCCTCTCCTCACAGGGCTGTGCTCCAAACCTCTCCCCAGCTTTGCTGCCCTTCTCTGGACACCTTCCAGCAACTCAACATCTTTCCTAAACTGAGGGGTGCAGAACTGGACACAGGACTCAAGGTGTGGCCTAACCAATGCTGCATGGTGATACCTGGGAGCTTGAATTTAGTTAATGTCTGTGTTTCCCCCCCCCTTTTATTATTGTTTATTTTTGTGACATTTGTATCTGATTTGCTGCTTTCTTTGAATTGTTTGTCTGGTTTTAGTTTTGTTAGTGTGGGTTCAGATGTTTTTTTGGTCCTTTTTGATTCCATAAAGAAAAAGGATCCTGGGAGCTTTTCATTTATCCTCTTTTGCTTTTCTCTGTGCCCCTCAGTGGCTACCATCATGAGTGGGCAGTGAGGGGAGAACAAACTGCTCATGCTTGCTAGGGTTTCACAAGCCCAGTCACAGTGTCCTCCTTGTTTTAAATTCAGACATTAGTCTGAACAGTCTGGGAAGGAGAGGTGGGTTTCCACTGGCACAGCAGGTGTATTTCTCCAGCAAACCCAAGACTCTGGCAGTGGCTGCAGCGGGCTGGCTCCCAGCTCATGCTGCCTGCCATGCTGGCAGGGGATTGGGAAGCTCCAGTGAACTGGCACTTCCAAGCATTCATCAGGGAAGTAAATTATTCCAGCAGAAGCCATTTCCTTCCCCACGGCACTTTCCTGTCTCTTTTGCAGAGAGGATGCTGTGGCAGCAGCCACTGCTGCATCTCAGCAAGTCTGTGCAGATAACTCACAGCAAGTGGCAGAGAAAATGTCTTCTTTCTGCAGGGGTTTAATTAGGCTGTGAATCACATTAGTGGAGAGGGCATACTTAGTGTGCCATACGGTGGACATCACTCTTGCTGGGCGTGAAAGGGCAGGCACCGCAGGGTGGGCAGCAGGGACTGAGCCATCCTGACTTTGCTCCCTGAGACCTGCAGAAGGAATAGAATAGAATAGAATAGAATAGAATAGAATAGAATAGAATGGAATAGAATTAACCAGGTTGGAAAAGGCCTTTGAGATCATCGAGTCCAACCTGTCATCCAGCCTAATCAACTAAACCATGGCACCAAGCACCCCATCCAGTCTCTTCCTAAACACCTCCACTGATGGTGATTCCACCACCTCCCTGGGCAGCACATTCCAATGGCCAATCTCTGTTTCTCTGAAGAACTTCTTCCTAACATCCAGCCTAAACCTCCCCTGGTGCAGCTTGGGACTGTATCCTCTTGTTCTGGTGCTGGTTGCCTGGGAGAAGAGACCAACCCCCTCCTGGACTTGATGATCTTGAAGGTCTTTTCCAGCCTGGTTCGTTCCATTCCATTCCATTCCATTCCATTCCATTCCATTCCATTCCATTCCATTCCATTCCATTCCATTCCATTCCCCTGATCTTTCTTTTGTTATTCTTCATGAGGAACTAACATTAGGAGATGAAATAGGAAACAGATTTCCCCCCCAAAGCACCATCATCAAAACCAGTAGCAATTGGAATGAAGAAAGCACAAGCCCTACGAGGAGAGGCTGAGGGAGCTGGGATTGTTTAACCTGGAGAAAAGGAGGCTCAGGGGAGACCTCATTGCTGTCTACAACTACCTGAAGGGGGATTGTAGCCAGGAGGGAGTTGGTGTCTTCTCTCAGGCAACCAGCAGCAGGACAAGAGGACACAGTCTCAAGCTGTGCCAGGGGGCGTTTAGGCTGGAGGTGAGGAGAAAGTTCTTCCCTGAGAGAGTCATTCGCCATTGGAATGTGCTGCCCAGGGAGGTGGTGGAGTCACCATCCCTGGAGGTGTTCAAGAGGGGATTGGATGTGGCACTTGGTGCCATGGTTTAGTCATGGGGTCTGTGGTGACAGGTAGGACTTGATGATCTTTGAGGTCTCTTCCAACCTTGGTGATACTGTGATACTGTGAAAGTATTCATAAAGTTGAGAGTGTGTAGGGATGGGGCTGGGCTGGTTTATTCTCTGTCTGAAGCCTGAGCAAGCAGCTGGTGAGTGAAATCATAGACATGTGCACACACACACACACACAGAGCTCTGCATTTGTCAGTAATGGTGCAATAGCATGGCCTCTGCAAATGAAAGATCATGTCTAGGCTAAAGGGGCATCACCCGGGGATGGTCACGCTGTCAAGGACTGCAAAGGAGGAAATTATCGACATATATTGCTGGAAAAACAACCAGGTTGCAGGAGAAAAAAAACCACCTAACTGTGCTGTTTAGGCTTTCCCCTCCCCACACCCCCTATTTTTATTTATTAAAATGCTCTAGATGCAGAGGAGCTCTGCTCATTATTTATAAGTGTCGCTACCGCCTTGAAATGGAATCTGCAGGCACTTTGATAAATGTGGTGAGAGCTTGTCTGGTGTCACAACCACTTCCCTAAAGTGCCTCCTGCATCCTCTGCTGAATTGCTGTTTCATCAGTTTGGACAGGAGCGTTCCTCAGTGAACTGCAGTAAAAGTCTAGTTGCATCATCCCATGATAATGAAAAGGGAGCAGGAGGGAGGGAGCACAATTAGTGTCCTGTAAGTGTTAGGCAGGAGGAAGGAGACACCCCTGCCAAGCCCCACTCATTCCTCTGCCCTGGAAAGTTTGCTGGAAAGAAGTTTGCCAAACCATAAAAGTTGGAAAAGACCTCTAGGATTGAGTCCAACCATCAAGGCAACACCACCATGCCCACTAAACCGTGTCTACATGTATTATAGAATGGAATGGAATGGAATGGAATGGAATGGAATGGAATGGAATGGAATGGAATGGAATGGAATAGAATAGAATAGAATAGAATAGAATAGAATAGAATAGAATAGAATAGGATAGGATAGGATAGGATAGGATACAATAGGATACAATAGAATGCAGTAGAATACAATAGAATACACCAGGTTGGAAGAAACCTTTGAGATCATCGAGTCCAACCCATCACCCAACACCGTCTAATCAACTAAACCATGGCACCAAGCACCCCATCCAGTCTCTTCCTAAACACCTCCAGTAATGGTGACTTTCACCACCTCCCTGGGCAGCACATTCCAATGGCCAATCTCTCTTTCTGTGAAGAGCTTCTTCCTAACATCCAGGCTAAACTTCCCCTGGCGCAGCTTGAGACTGTGTCCTCTTGTTCTGCTGCTGGTTGCCTGAGAGAAGACACCAACTCCCTCCTGGCTCCAATCGCCCTTCAGGTAGCTGTAGACAGCAATGAGGTCTCCCCTGAGCCTCCTCTTCTCCAGGCTAAACAATTCCAGCTCCCTCAGCCTCTCCTCACAGGGCTGTGCTCCAAACCCCTCCCCAGCTTTGTTGCCCTTCTCTGGACACCTTCCAGCAACTCAACATCTTTCCTAAACTGAGGGGCCCAGAACTGGACACAGGACTCAAGGTGTGGCCTAACCAGTGCTGAATACAGGGGGAGAATGACCTCCCTGCTCCTGCTGGCCACACTGTTCCTGATGCAGGCCAGGATGCCATTGGCCTTCTTGGCCACCTGGGCACACTGCAGGCTCATGCTCAGCCTACTATCAGGCAGTACCCCCAGGTCCCTCTCTGCCTGGCCGCTCTGACCCCAGCCTGTAGCACTGCATGGGGTTGTTGTGGCCAATGTGTAGAACCTGGCACTTGGATGTGTTCAATCTCTTGCCCTTGGACTCTGCCCATCTGTCCAGCCTGGCAAGGTCCCTCTGCAGAACCCTTCTACCCCCTAAAAGATCAACTCCTGCCCCCAGCTTGGTGTCATCTGCAAATTTACTGATGATGGTACTCAATTCCCTCATCCAGATCATCAATAAAATATTGAACAGGCTGGGGCCCAGCACTGATCCCTGGGGCACACCACTGGTGCCTGTCTGCCAGCTGGCTGTGGCACCATTCACCACCACTCTCTGGGCTCAGCCCTCCAGCCAGTTCCTAACCCAGCTCAGAGTGCTGCTGTCCAAGCCAGGGGCTGACAGCTTGGCCAGGAGTTTGCTGTGGGGGACAGTGTCAAAGGCCACCAGTCACCTCCAGGGTTGGTGACTCCACCACCTTCCTTGGCAGCCCCCATCATGTCAGTGTTGTCGTGAACACACTTGTCTTTCGCCCTGTGCTGACAACTAGGAATGGCATTCCTGGTTGAATCGCCTGTTCCAGAGAGCACAGTCTGAATTGTTCAAACACCAGCAATTCCTTCCCACCATCCTGTGCCTGTGGTGAAGACAGGCAAGTGATGGGCTGTCCTGACAGCTGAGTGCAGGGACCTTCCAAAGGTTTTAAAGGACACAGGGAAGGCTCAAGTGTTGACACTGAAAAATCCAGCGACCGAAAGGCAAAGTGGGAAAGTTCATTGAAGAAAAACCAACACACCAAAACAAAACAGAAAAACTCCAAACAAAACAACCAACCAACCCTCCCAACCCCTGAACAAACAAATAAACCCACGACAAACAAACAAAAAACTGAGCTACCCAAAACCTCAACAAAAAAAAGCAACTTCCCAAGCCCTAAGGGAGCTGCTCTGAGCTGATCTTGCTAAGCAGAAGCCACTCCTGTGCTGAAGCAGGTGCCTGTCAGGACCAGGAGGCAAGGGAAAGCTTGTCCTACAACAGCTGATTAGAAGAGCTTGGACTGTTTAGCTTGAGGGAAATGGTAGGGGTAGTTGCTCTCTATAACTACCTGAAGGGAGGTTGTAGCCAGGTGGGGGTTGGTCTCTTCTCCCAGGCAAGGAGCACCAGAACAAGAGGACACAGTCTCAAGCTGTGCCAGAGGAAGTTTAGGTTCAAGGTGAGGAGAAAGTTCTTCCCAGAAAGAGTAACTGGCCATTGGAATGTGCTGCCCAGGGAGGTGGTGGAGTCACCATCCCTGGAGGTATTCAAGAGGGGATTGGATGTGGCATTTGAAGCCATGGTTTAGATAGTCATGAGGTGTTGGGTGACAGGTTGGACTTGATGATCTCTGAGGTATTTTCCAACCTGATTGATTCTATGATTCTATGAGACTGCCCTGTATATATGCCATCAGGTAAATGGTATGGTGGTGGAAGGGCTTTTAAAGGGTAAGAGAAGGTGCTGGCAACAGTACAGGTTCCTATAAACCAGCTGTGGTAATATTGTCTGGGTATTAAAGCTAAATTTCAAGTTATTTGTAGATTCATAGAATGGTTTGGTTGGAAGAAGCCTGAAGGATCCTCTAGTTCCACCTCCCCTGCCATGGACAGAAACACCCTTCACTAGACCAGAGTGCTCAAGGCCTCATCCAGCCTGGCCTTGAACACCTCCAGGCACAGGGCATCCATGATGTCCCTGGGCAACCTGTTGCAGTGTCTCACCACCCTTACTGTAAAGAATTTCTTTCTCATATCTAGTTTAAACCTACCCTCCACAAGCTTCAGTCCATTCCCTCTCATCCTGTTGCTGCAAGACCTTGTGAAAAGACCTTTGCCAGCTATCTTGTAGGCCCCTTTCAGGTACTGACAGACCACTGTAAAGTCTCCCCAGAGCTTTCTTTTCTTCAAGCTTAATAGCCCCAACTCTTGTAGCCTGTCCCCCTAGGGGAAATGCTCCAGCCCTCTAATATCTCTGTGGTCTCCTCTGGACCTGCTCCAGCAGTTTGATGTCCTTATTATGCTGGGGATACCAGAACTGGATGCAGTACTCTAGATGGGGGTCTCATGAGAGCAGAGTAGAAGGGAAGAATTGCCTCCCTTGTTCTGCTGGTCACACCTCTATTGATGCAGCCTAGGATATAGTTAGCCTTCTGGGCAGCAAGTGCAGGCTGCCAGCTCATGTTCAGTTCTTTGGCAGCTGACACCCCCAAGTGCTCTCAAGCCACTCCTTGCCCAGCCTATATTTGTGCTTGGGATTGCCCTGACCCAGATGTAGGACCTTAAGCTTAGCCCCGTTGAACTCTCTCAAGCCTCACCAAGCTACTCTGGATGGTATTCCTTCACTTGGTCACATCAGGGGCCCCACACAGCTTTATTATTAGGTCTGGTAGGTTTGTAAAGACACTTCCAAACAGAGTAACAGGAGCAGACTACATGGGGATACAGTCTTTAAGATGAGTTTCTATCTGCCTGATGAAAGCCTGACTGTGCAGCAATAATTCTGTCCTATGTTCCTAGTATCACAGTATCACAGTATAACTAAGGTTGGAAGAGACCAACCGAGTCCAACCTGTCTCCACAGACCTCATGACTAGACTGTGGTACCAAGTGCCACATCCAATCCCTCTTGGACACCTCAGGGATGGTGACTCCACCACCTCCCTGGGCAGCACATCCCAATGACGAACGACTCGCTCCGTGAAGAACTTTCTCCTCACTTCGAGTCTAAACCTCCCCTGGTACAGCTTGAGACTGTGTCCCCTTGTTCTGGTGCTGGCTGCCTGGGAGAAGAGACCAACCTCTTCCTGGCTACAGCCACCTTTCAGGTAGTTGTAGGGGGCAATGAGGTCACCCCTGAGCCTTCTCTTCTCCAGGCTAAGCAACCCCATCTCCCTCAGCCTCTCCTCACAGGGCTGTGCTCAAGGCCTCTCCCCAGCCTTGTTGCCCTTCTCTGGACACGTTCAAGTGTCTCGATGTCCTTCTTAAACTGAGGGGCCCAGAACTGGACACAGGACTCAAGGTGCGGACAAACCAATGCAGAGTAGAGGGGCAACACATTAACTATGAAGGCTTTATCACAGAAACAGAATCACAGAATCAATAAGGTTGGAAAAGACCTCAAAGATCATCAAGTCCAACCTGTCACCCAACACCTCATGACTAACTAAACCATGGCTTCAAGTGCCACATCCAATCCCCTTTTGAACACCTCCAGGGATGGTGACTCCACCACCTCCCTGGGCAGCACATTGCAATGGCTAATTACTATTTCTGAGAAGAACTTTCTCCTCACCCCCAGCCTAACCCTCCCCTGGCACAGCTTGAGACTGTGTCCTCTTGTTCTGGTGCTGGTTGCCTGGTAAAAGAGACCAATCCCACCTGGCTACAGCCTCCCTTCAGGTAGTTGTAGAGAGCAAGAAGGTCTCCCCTGAGCCTCTTCTCCTCCAGGCTAAACAATCCCAGCTCCCTCAGCTTCTACTCACAGGGCTTGAGCTCAAGACCTCTCCCCAGCCTCGTTGCCCTTCTCTGGACACATTCAAGTTTATACATCAGACTTCATAAATCCAAAGCACAGATAAAAGTTGAAGCAATTTACAACATCTGACTCATTTCTTGTTTGTCTGTTTGTTTTATTTGGTTGGGGTGGTGGTGGTGTTTGGTTGGTTTTGTGTTGTGGGGGGTTTTTTAATGACTCCTTTTAGGGTGTCCTTTTGACCTGTGTGTGCCACAGTAGCGTTTCACCCACTGCCCAGGTTTCACCTTCCCCCTTCTTCAAGCCATCTCACTTTCATTCAAGCTGTTTCCATCAATTCATGGTGCAACTCAGCACTTTTAGGGGCTGAAAGCTATTTACCAGCGGAGAGGGCAAGAGTACAAAGCTATTTTCAGCACCGTGACCCACCTCGGCCTATTGGATTGTGTCTGGCAATCCTATTTGGTGGAGATGGGGTCATGTAACCTGAAATAGTTACTGCTCTTTGCCTTCACCTCTGGCTCTTGTGCCTACACAGCAAAGGGGTTGTGGTGCCTGCACTCTAATACCTCGTGTCCAGAGATGGTCACAGTGGGGGTTTGCTCTGAAGCTCCTGGTCCCCACGGGGAGACTTTCCCTTTCTTCCTGCCGATGCCCTATGGAACAGTGCCCTGTGATGTGAGCTTGCTGTCTGCCCCTTTGGAGACATGCACAGGTATGTCTAGCTCTGACCTTCAGCTCGTCATGCCTCCTCTGCTCTGGGTTTTTGCATTGCTGGAAATGTGTGGGGCTTGCAAAGCAGCTGGGGATGGAGGATTGGCTGCTGGGAAGCGTGGAGGAGTGGCATCAGGCTCCACAAGATGGATTACTGGCCCTCTTGGAGTACTTGGATGCTTACCAAGGAATTACTAACGCTTTGACCCTGAATCCCAGCTCATCCTGTTCAGGTTTCAGAACTGCATATTTAAGCTTCTTCCATTGCACACTGTGTAGCCATCATGGGAGCTGATCCCTGCCTGCTTGGTGGCTGCAGGGGGGATCTGACACAGATTCAGTGTGACTGAGGTAGAAGAATGGGGAAGGGCCACAGCTAGAAATGAGCCTGATGGCCTGGGTTTGAGCAGTGAAGTAGCTGGCAATGAAGCCAGTGAAGGCTCTGGAGAGCAGGTCTTGTGAGAAGCAGCTGAGGGAACTGGGGTTGTTTAGCCTGGAGAAAAAGAAGCTGAGGGGAGACCTCATTGCTCTCTACAACTACAGCAAGGAGGCTGTAGTGAGGTGGAGGTTGGTCTCTTCTCCCAGGTAACAAGTGATAGGATGAGAGGAAATGGCCTCAAGTTGCACCAGGGGAGGTTTGGAGTGGATATTAGGAGAAAGTTCCATGATTGAAAGGGTTCTCAAACACTGGAAAAGGCTGCTCAGGGAGGTGGCTGAATCCCCCTCCTTGGAGGTGTTTAAAAGACACAGATGCAGGGCTGAGCGACACAGTTTAGCACCATACTTGGCAGAGTTAGTGGTTAGGCTTGGTGATCTTACAGGTCTTTTCTAAACCAGACAGCCCTATGACTGCAGCCCATGCACCAGCATCACCTTAAACCTGAGCTTGCACCTAAGGTTTTGTGGGCAGTAGTTCTACAGTGTGCCGTAGCAGCACTTCCCTTCTTGCTTACACTCTTACCTCCTACTAGGTGTGTGTATCCTGGGATGGGCAGGAAGGGTTCAGGAGGCAATTCAGGTAAAGAAAGAAATATCAATAATCTATTGTTTAAGTTAAACCAGGACCAGAAAGGGCTGTTTAACCTAAACCATTTGTTTCAGACAGGATTTGGGGCTCCCAGGCTTTTCTTGCCGCAGTAACTCAACAGTGCACTTGCAGGATCCATTTTTTTCAGCCCAGTTTTACTGTGGGGAAAGTGTGAGGGAAGGGCTGTGAAGTTTCACTTTCTTCTTCACCCTTACAGCTTTGTACCTCGTTGGCCAATGCCATTCCTGCTTGACATGAGTCTCTAAAATACTGCACTTGCTGGAATTCATCGAAACATACAACCAAGGCAAGAAAGAAAACCAAAGCAATAACCCCACTCATGGGAAGGAGGTCTCTATTGTGAACTTAGGTAGATGGTTAGGTGTGAGAAAATCCAAGCCAACAGGCTGCAGAAATCTAGGTTTCTGTCCTGCTACTCAGGGATTCTTGAAGTGTTGGGGAATGGGATGTTTGTGTAAAAGCAGGAATGCTGCTGAGTTTTGTAGTTACCACTTATAGCTCAGCTTAGCTGAGGCACTTTCTGGCCTTGATTGCTGCAATTTTCCAGTCTTTTGGTTGACAGAGGGTGCCCTTTCTTCTAAGTTGGGCTTACATGCCTGCCTTCTCTCTCATCAAAGACCAGCAACTGTGGGCTAATCCCTCGGGCAGCCCTGACAGCAATGAGACATCTTCTGCTCTCCTTTGAGGGGTAAGATGAGATGCTCCCTCTGGTTCTGCAGGTGCTGCTGAGCCCATACCATGGGCTGATACTGCTTCTGACTTGCACTGGGGCTCGACAAAGGCATTCCACTTCTTTCAAGGCATAACATTTTGTGTGGCAGTGTCATGCCCTCCAGAGGAACAAGAAAGCTGTCTGGGGAAAAGATGCAGTCTGGTATGAAAGACTTCTGCATTTCTATAGCATAAACTAGATTTTGTGCTGTGTCACTAAAAGCAGCATCAACTCAGGCATGGGACTTCTGTTGCCATGAATCCTAGACTGAGCTGAACCTGAGTCTCAATGATGTGTGTGGTCAACCTTTGTCTGCCTTTTGATGCAGTAAAACAGTTGGCAAGAGCTGTTGGAAATCAGTGCTAGCAGTACTTTGCACTGCTTTAGAAAGGGCTTTTCATCATGGGCCATTGCAGATGCTGAGTTAAGCCTGGCAAGAAACCCAGGAGGTAGGTCAAGTATGCTGCAAGCTGGGGGAAGTGTGTGTTAGTCACACTTAGAATAGAATAGAATAGAGAATAGAATAGAATAGAATAGAAGAATAGAATAGAATAGAATAGAATAGAATAGAATAGAATAGAATAGAATAGAATAGAATAGAATAGAATAAACTAGGCTGAAAAAGACCTTTGAGATCATTGAGTCCAACCTATCACCCAACATCATCTAATCAACTAAACCATGGCACCAAGCATCCTATCCAGTCTCTTCCTGAACACCTCCAGTGATGGTGGGAACACTTTCTGCCTTATGACAGCACTTTTCCTGCTGTACTAACATCCAGCACTGCAAAACTAGGCTGGAGTGTGTCTTTCTCCTTTTCTCCTCCACTCCAGTACTCTTGGTCCTGTGTCTTTGCAGGGATGATGTGAGCTCTCCTAGAGATCTTTACCAGTGGCATATGATGTTTTGTGGTTTATTTTTCCTGCTTTCTCATAAAGCAAAACCTTTTTTCTTGTTTCAGTGTGGGCAAAAGTAGGGACAGTGGATTTGGATCCAGCACAAAGATGAGCAGCCAGCATAAATCCTGGGCTGGTCTTTGGAGCAAATAATACCCTAAATTCATCTCACTGTGTCATTTGCACTAGGTGTCTTGGAAACTAGACCTTCAGTTAGGCAGGAAAGTCTGCACCAGCTGGTGATGAAAGGATCTTTCCCACCTGAGTGCTGGCATTCCTGAAGGGATTTCCTCTTAAGCTTTCTCAGTTTATCTGGACAATACTCATAACTGTAGCCTTGCTTGCACATGCTTTAATCTCATGTTTCAGACTGTTAGTTACCTGTAGACACAGGAGGGGATTTCTCCCTCTGATCAGCAGAGCAGGATCTAATGTAATCTAGTTTTTGCCATCTTCATACCTGATCCTTTTTGTTTTAATGGTTGTGGGGGTTTATTTGAAAAAAGAATTAGGTTTTGCTTCCCCTTTGCTGTTCACAGTCCTCCCCCCACCTCCTTTCCTCTGCTACCCTAGTAATGGAACACATGGAACCCTGATCATAGAATCATAGAATCAATAAGCTTGGAAAAGACCTCAAAGATCATCAAGTCCAACCTATCACCCAAGACCTCATGACTAAACCATGGCACCAAGTGCCACATCCAATCCCTTTTTGAACACCTCCAGGGATGGTGACTCCACCACCTCCCTGGGCAGCACATTCCAATGGCCACTTACTCTTTCTGGGAAGAACTTCCTCCTCACCTCCAGCCTAAACTTCCCCTGGCACAGCTTGAGACTGTGTCCTCTTGTTCTGATGCTGGTTGCCTGGGAGAAGAGACCAACCCCCTCCTGGCTACAATCTCCCTTCAGGTATTTGTAGAGAGCAAGAAGGTCTCCCCTGAGCCTCCTCTTCTCCCTTTCTGCAGCAGGTGGGCAGGAGCCCTTGAGGATCCTTGCCCCTCCTGGGGGGCTGAGGGTGTAAAGAGGGGTTTGTTCCCCTGTCTCTAAGTGCCCACTACAGCAGGTCCTACAGCAAGTGGTTTTTCTGCTCCTGGTAGCACAGGGGTGGGTGTTCCAGCTGCGTGCAAAGCCAGCATCATCCTCACGTGCCTGGCACTCATTTAAAAACAAGAAATAAGGCTTTTTGTTTGCCATCTGAAATAGCTCTGACAAGCCACAGGCACCACCTCTGTAAATGAAACTGTTGTGTGCAGCCCCACGATGAGCGGCTCTGTTGTGTTTGTCCCCACATGGATGTCAGACCCACAAGGGCTTCTCTGAGCTAGGGGCTGGTGAAAGCCAGAAGATGTGGTGGTGGAGAACAGGCAAATGAGAGCAGTATTTGCAATGAACCTTATGGTGGTGGGGGTTGCTGTACACGCGGTATAGCTGCTGCTGTTGAGCTTCATCAGCAATGTGGGAGCAGGAAGCGGTTTGTGCTTGCAGCACTTAGTGAAAGAAAAGGAAGCTTGCAAAAGGCTGTCACCTAATGATGGTTGCTTTGCAGCCTATGAAGCCTACAGTCCTCTGTCTACCCTGAAATCCAGGATGGTGAAAAGGATTAGGGTGGAAAGCCTCACCTAGCCCACCCGCAGGCAGAGCAGTGCAGCCTGTAACTTTGCATTAAGGGCTTTCAGCTGCATTAAGGGCTTTCAGCTGCATTTTTGCTGTCAGGCTTGGCAACTGCACTACCTTCCTCTGGCTTGCCAGCCACCTCTTGACTGCCTGAATGTGTGCAGACCTATTGCATATTCTGGGCCATCAGGGGAGGGTGGCTGCTCCGATGAGCTCCTGGCTCATGCTTCCTGCTGGAGTCACCATGATGCCAGTTTTGGGCCACAGCAGGTTGTGCAGGTTCTCATCACCTCTAATTAATGCTCTTGGCAGGGATGACAAGTGGCCCACAGAAGTGTGAATCTAGTTTTAGGAGCCTAAGAAGGCAAAACAAAACCAAACAAAAAAAAACAACAACCAGAAAGCCTAATCTGATCATCATGCTCAGGCCAAGGGATCAGCAAAATGGTCAAGCAAGGAGGAGGAAAAACTTCTGGCTACTAGATGTTTGCATCCCCACCCAGGCCAAGTGCTGAAGGTGACTATTAATGATTGTACCACAGTGAACATCAATCTTGTAACAAGCCTGGGTAATACCCTCTGGTAAATTAACAAGGACTGCTGGTATCTAAGTGATTGTCAGCTGCACATTGCCAGGCACAGTCTCACTTCTGGGGGGCCTGAGTCTCTCCTCAATCTGAGTTTAATTCCCTCCCATCTGCTGTCTGCATTTCCTGAGGATCCTGGCTCAAGTAGGGCATGGCATGTGTTTTGAGGGGAACAGGGGACAGACTAGGCTCTGGGCAGGTTAAATTTTCCCAGAGTAAGGATTTCTGCTGCGTGGGGATATCCAGAGTCTGTTGTGGTCTTTGTGCTCCAGCGTGTGCAACCAAGCGCTGCCTGAGCGGAAACGTTCCGGGAGCCCCTTGCGGAGGTGGCTCTGCAGATCAGGCTGCCTGAGCTGCTGCAGTCTGGAGCATGGGACAAAGGCAATCTCATTCCCACCATTGCTAGGAATAATGGGGATAATTAGCTCATTATTCCTGCAGCTCCCCCCCCCCCCCCCCCAGCTCCCAAAGAAGGAGCAACTGGTGTGCAACAATGCCTCTGCTGTAAACAACCCCCTCAGCACATTCCACTGAAGCAGAAGAGGGAGGTACAAAGCACTGCCCTCAGACCACGCTCAGGTTCACCACTTGGATTTTGGTCCACTGAGCTTTAGGTGGCTGGTTTTGGGTTGGTTGGCTGGTTGTTTTGGTTTTAAATGATTTATTTATTTATTCATTCATTCATTATGAAAGCAGGAGGAGGGGGAACTGTGTGGGCTTTCTAGAGCTTTATTTATTGACTCAGAGCTGTGGGAGCCATGGGTGCATGGTTAGCTTGCAGCTGCATGGAACTGTGCAACAAGTCTCTGCTAACCCTGTCCTGTATGTGACTGGCAACTTCATAGAGTCATTAAGGCTAGAAAAGGCCTCTAATAGTCATAGAATCATAGACTCATAGAATCAATAAGGTTGGAAAAGACCTGAAAGATCATCAAGTCCAACCTGTCACCCAACACCTCATGACTACTAAACCATGGCACCAAGTGCCACGTCCAATCCCCTCTTCAACACCTCCAGGGATGGTGACTCCATCACCTCCCTGGGCAGCACATTCCAATGGCTAACAACTCTCTCTGGGAAGAATTTTCTCCTCACCTCCAGCCTAAACCTCGCCTGGTGCAGCTTGAGACTGTGTCCTCTTGTTCTGGTGCTGGTTGCCTGGGAGAAGAGACCAACCCCCTCCTGGCTACAACCTCCCTTCAGGTAGTTGTAGAGAGCAATAAGGTCTCCCCTGAGCCTCCTCTTCTCCAGGCTAAGCAACCCCAGCCTCTCCTCACAGGGCTGTGCTCAAGGCCTCTCCCCAGCCTCGTTGCCCTTCTCTGGACATGTTCAAGAGTCTCAATGTCCTTGAGTCCAACTGTAAAGTCAACAGCACCATGCCCACTAAACCATGTCCCAGGGTGCTATGTCTACACTGCTTCTCTGGGCAGACTGTTCCAATGCCTGGCCAATCTTTCAGGATAGCTTTTCCTCATATCCAATCTAAACCTCCCCTGGTGCAACTTGAGGCCATTTCCTCTCATTCTATCCCTAGTTACTTGGGAGAAGGTACTGACCCCCACATCACTGTAATCACATTTTCATAGGGAGTGGGCAGGAAGGGGAACCCATGTTCTGGGTATGCCAGCACAAAATCGGGGGTGCCTTTTATTCCTCCTGGACCTGCCAAAACACATTTTCATCCCTTGGCCTCAAAATTGCCTCTGAGATCCTTGTTTGAAAGCAGGCAAGACTAGGGGGTGGGGAAAGGCAAGGTTTTGCTGAGGTTTCTGCAGCCTGGAGAGAACCAAAGGCTGTGACTCAGGTTTGTTCTCCTTGCCTTGTTTTAAAGGTGTCCCATAAAAAGTAAAATATACTGCCATTAGAAGAAGAGATGCTTCTTTTGTCAGGCTTCTATACATTTCACTGATCCATTGCTGGCTTGTAGAGGTTGCTGCAGCGCTGCTGATGACTCTGCCATTATCCATGGGTGTCTGAAATCCCCTGGAGTATGTTTGGTTTCCCCCTCTACTCGTTATTCACGGGAGAAATATCAGGAAGCTGTCTCCCAGCTCTTCTTTTAGGGCTTCTGGAAAAATGGGAGAGGTGTTTCACAAAGTTTCTTTATCCTTGTTTGGAAATTGCCTTGCCTGTCAGGAAAATGTTTGGTGTCCAATTTTTTTTTTGGGGGGGGGACAAAGGGCTGGAGGAGAGAGGGGAGGGGGGGAGCTGTTGTTGTGGAGCTTGTTTGTTTGCTTTCATGTTTTGTTTGTGGTTTTGTTGGGGGGGTTGTGGTTTTGTTTTTGGGGGAGGGAGCTTCCTTTTATATGTGGTGTGTTTCTTTGTTGGGTTTTGGTTTGTTTCATTTTTCCCCCCATTTGTTTTGGTCTTTAGGGTTTGTTTTCTTTTGTTGTTTTGTTGTGTGTTTCCCCCCCCCCCCCCCCCCATAAGCATTTGTCAGGGAAGTGGTTTAAAGAATAGCATAGCATAGCATAGCATAGCATAGCATAGCATAGAATAGAATAGAATAGAATAGCATAGAATAGAATAGCATAGAATAGAATAAACCAGGTTGGAAGAGACCTTCAAGATCATTGTGTCCAACCTATCAACCAATCCAACCCACCTAATCAACTAAAGCATGGCACCAAGCACCCTATCAAGTCTCCTCCTGAACACCTCCAATGATGGTGACTCCACCACCTCCCCAGGCAGCCCATTGCAATGGGCAATCACTCTCTCTGTACAGAACTTCTTCATAACATCCAGCCTAAACCTTCCCTGGTGCAGCCTGAGACTTTGTCCTCTTGTTCTGGTGCTGGCTGCCTAGGAGAAGAGACCAACATCTGCCTGGCTACAACCTCCCTTCAATAAAGATGTTAAAGAGCATGGGGCCCAACACTGATGCTTGGGGCACACCACTAGTGACTTGCTGCCAGCTGGATGTTGCACCATTCACCACCACTCTCTGGGCTTGAATCACACAGAATCACAGAATCACCAAGGTTGCAGGAGACCTCAAAGATCATCAAGTCCAACCTGTCACCACAGACCTCATGACTAAACCATGGCACCAAGTGCCACATCCAATCCCCTCTTGAACACCTCCAGGGATGGTGACTCCACCACCTCCCTGGGCAGCACATTCCAATGGCTAACAACTCTCTCAGTGAAGAACTTCCTTCTCACCTTCAGCCGAAACTTCCCTTGGTACAGCTTCTGTGTCCTCTGCTATTTCTGCACTGAGCTAGCATCTGGATGGCATGGTGGGGCTGTCCGGCCTGGAGGAGTGGTAGCTTATGTGGAGGGGTGGAGCTCCCTGAAATCCTGGTTGTAACCTTGGGAAGTACAAGGCTGCAGCCAAGCAATAAGACTTCTCTGCCTTTGCAATGCCATCTGTCTCCTCTAACTCTCTGTAATCCTTCAAATGCTGGGATTAGAAATTATTACTAGGCTGGACTGAATCTGAAGCAGGGTTCCTCCTTTGGGTGACTCAGGAGAGGAAAGCCTTGCTGAAATGGGATGTCAGAGCCCTACAGGATTGCCAGCTACCCAGCTTGGAGAATCTTGGTGTGATAGAGATGGATTTCTGCATTGTATTTTGACACCTCCTTATGCCATGCTGAGGTGTAGGGGGGATGGCACTCAGGACTGAGCAGGACCAGTGCAGGGAGGGGAGTATAACCTCTTGTTTATCCTCTGGCCTTGGCTTGCCACATAATATGCTTGGTGCTGGTGTGCATGTGGGAGAAGTTCTGGGTTCTGCCCTGGCTTGTAATCAGTTTGACTCCCCAGAATAAAAGGAGAAATTGATCTTTCTTGTGCCTTTTTTGCAAGGCCAAATATTTCAAGGAGAGAGACAAACTGCTTCCTTCCCATGCTCCATTTCCAGCATCCATGTTATCACTGTGACATGCCTATCATTGCCAAATGTTTCCTTGCTACTTAATGCATTTCTCCCTTCTTCCAATGCTGATGGCAGTCTTTCTGCAGGGGGTGCAAGGCTTAGTGCAGTGGTAAGGCTTAGTGCAGAGCTGTTGGTGCACAGCACTGCTGGCATCACCCAGCCACTGGAGTGGATTTAGTGCCTTTGTGCCACCAACACGTGCAGGACTCTGAGATGCAAGATGTATTTTCTGCTCTCACCCCACCACTGTTCATGTCAGTTTTAGCAGGGTGAGTGCTCATAGCTTTTCCTTGATGGTTCTCTGTTGCTTCTGGAAGGAGATTTAGGGACTTGTGGCTGAAGAGGCTGTCAGTGGCACTGAGATTATGACACTTGCCTATCCACAGAATTGCTGCCTTGCCAAGGGTGACAGCATGTCCTTGGGGTCCCTCAGGCTGGAGAATCACAGAACCATAGAATCAATAAGGTTGGAGAAGACCTCAAATATCATCAAGTCCAACCTGTGACCCAACACCTCATGGCTACTAGACCATGGCACCAAGTGTCACGTCCAATCCCCTCTTCAACACTTCCAGGGATGGTGACTCCACTACCTCCCTGGGCAGCACATTCCAATAGCTAACAACTGTCTCTGGGAAGAACTTTCTCCTCACCTCCAGCCTAAACTTCCCCTGGTGCAGCTTGAGACTGTGTCCTCTTGTTCTGGGGCTGGTTGTCTGTGAGAAGAGACCAACCCCCGGGTGGCTACAACCTTCCTTCAGGTAGTTGTAGAGAGCAATAAGGTCTCCCCTGAACTTCCTCTTCTCCAGGCTAAGCAACCCCAGCTCCCTCAGCTTCTCCTCAGAGAGCTTGTGCTTGAGGCCTCTCCCCATCCTCATTGCTCTTCTCTGGACATGTTCAAGAGTCTCAATGTCCTTCTTAAACTGAGGGGCCCAGAAGTGGACACAGGACTGAAGGTGTGGCCTAACCAGTGCAGAGTACAGGGGCACAATGACCTCCCTGCTCCTGCTGGCCACACTATTCCTGATGCAGGCCAGGAGGCCATTGGCCTTCTTGGCCACCTGGGCACACTGCTGGCTTGTTGATGTGCTGGCTGGGGTGGTGGGAAAGGAGGCATTGAGTCACCTCTATTGGAGGACCTGGGGGGATGGCTGGTTCCTCCTGCCAGGGCGTGAGCCAGCAGTGTCGTATAAAGGTCTAGTGCTGCTGATCATAGGCATTATTTTGTAATGTGTTTTATTCATGTTGGAATTTGAACTACAAGAGGAACTGCTCAGTTGATTGTGTAGTACCAGCAGGAATAAGGAGCTGTTAAAATGTATCTGGGTGAGCAGAGCTGGGCACATGGGTGCACACGTAGGCTATAGAATGGAATAGCATAGGATAGAATAGAATAGAGCAGAAAAGGATAGAATAGAATAGAGCAGAAAAGAATAGAATAGAATAGAGCAGAATAGACTAGACTAGACTAGACCAGGTTGGAAGAGACCTTCGATATTTTCAAGTCCAACCTATCACCCAACACCACCTAATCAACTAAACCATGGCACCAAGCACCCCATCAAGTCTCCTCCTAAACACCTCCAGTGATGGTGACTCTACCACCTCCCCAGGCAGCCCATTCCAATGGCCAATCACTCTCTCTATGAAGAACTTCTTCCTAACATCCAGCCTAAACCTTCCCTGGCACAGCTTGAGACTGTGTCCTCTTGTTCTGGTGCTGGTCGCCTGGGAGAAGAGACCAACCCCCTCCTGGCTACAACCTACAGGTCTCAGCGGTGAGAAGGGAAGAGTCACTTTTCTGGCAGAAGCTGCACTTTTGTTGCTGCTCCCATGAGGTGCAGCAGGGAAAGGATGACTGCCTGGAGGCTGCTGCTGGGAGGTGAAGCCGTGTGTGGTTCTTCTCAGGGAAGCAGCAATTTCTTTGGGGAGCCATCCCTTTGCGTATGTGCACATCAGCTGTGAGGAGGGTGCTGCTCAGCATCATCCAGCCTCGCCTCCCAAAAGCACCTCAATGGGAGGGGAACAGAGAGGAGAAAAAGGAAAAATAAGGGATTTATAGGCTTGCAGGGGAGGTGACATGTGCAATGCCTAGATGATATATTGCAGGCAGAAGTAAGCTGCTGTGACCTTCCATCCGAGCCGCTGGATGGATGCAAGCCAGCACTGGTCTGATGCCATGAGACTGCTTCAGTGCAGCACCTTGTATGAGATAACACACCTTGCATCTGAGCATGCTAACCATAGCTATGCAGCTTTATCTGCTCACAGGATGGTCAGGACTTGCTTCTGCCTGCAGTACCCCAGGTACATGTACCTGTGGCTTCACTGATGACATCTTATTATAACTCCTGCTTGTCTCAAAGTACAGCTCACCTCCAAGTGCATGTTTAAGGGAACACTGCTCAGCCTATCTCCTAAATAATCAAAATGGCTCTGATGTGCACCAGCTGGCCCCATCTGTGGGCAGCAGGAGCAGGGAAGTCATTGTGCTCCTGTACTCAGCACTGGTTAGGCCACACCTTGAGTCCTGTGTCCAGTTCTGGGCACCTCAGTTTAAGAAGGACATTGAGACTCTTGAATGTGTAAAGAGAAGGGCAACGAGGCTGGGGAGAGGTCTGGAGCACAGCCCTGTGAGGAGAGGCTGAGGGAGCTGGGGTTGCTTAGCCTGGAGAAGAGGAGGCTCAGGGAAGACCTTACAGCTCTCTACAACTACCTGAAGGGAGGTTGTAGCCAGGTGGGGGTTGGTCTCTTCTCCCAGGCAACCAGCACCAGAACAAGAGGACACAGTCTCAAGCTGTGCCAGGGGAAGTTTAGGCTGGAGGTGAGAAGAAAGTTCTTCCCACAAAGAGAGATTGGCCATTGGAATGTGCTGCTTGGGGAGGTGGTGGAGTCACTGTCCCTGGAGGTGCTCAAGAGGGAACTGGATGTGGCACTTGGTGCCATGGTTTAGTTAGTCGTGAGGTGTTGGATGACAGGTTGGACTTGATGATCTCTGAGGTCTTTTCCAACCTTATTGATTCTATGATTCTATTATTCTCTGATCTCCTTCAGATGTAGTATTTTATGGTCCACATTGCACATGAAGTCTTGGCTTGGCCACTTGACAGTTGCGTTATGGTTTGATCCTATGCTGACTTTCACACAAAGATCTCCAGTATCATCATGCTACCCTCCAACGTGACCAGGAGGCTTCAACTGTACCTTTAAAATTAATAGTTAGTCTGAAGCTCCAAATTTATGCTTCCTTATGTGTTTGAATATTCCTATGCAGTGGATATCTTTGATGTCCTGACAGAAGGTCTGCAGAGTGCCGGTTTTGGGGGAGTCACTGGCTGCGCTGGTTGGAGGATTAAGCTGGGATGGGGCAGCTTTGCCCTGATAAATGATCCCCCAAAATGGCTAGTTTAGACATTTCCTTCTATACCCTGCAGCTGTTTGCACACAGAGCTCGGTTCCTCTCCTGGGATTTGCTGATTCTCAGGAGGGGAGCAGATGGAGCCTCTTCTGCAATTTCAGTGGAAGCCAGGGAGCCTCTTAGGCAGGCAGAGCAATTCTTGGAATCCCTGTCTCTCTCAGGAAGAAATGGGACAACTGCAAGTAGAGATGTGAGGTGTCACTGTCCCTTTTCATCTGAGGATTGAAAAGCACTTTACAGGCATTTAAGCTTTACAAAACTCTGCAAGTTGCAGAAGGAATTCTTTACAGATGGAGACACTGAGACAAAACACCTTGCTGGTGCTTGATCCATTCATCACTGAGAGAATCGGGGACAGGAGCTGGAACATCTATTCCTAGCCCTGTGCTCTAACCACAGCGTCCTCCCTCCCTGTCACCTTGGGAGGGACACTGCCCACACAGCAGTGCTCCTGGGAGGACTTTCAGTGTTTGCTTTGGTCGGGACAGTGCTTTGCAAGTGCTTCTCCTCCGTTCACACAGTCACACGTTGTGCCTGACCTTTGTTTATTATGGATCTGTGATTTAACCACCCCGTTTCAGGTATGCCAGCCTGCAGGACCCATCTGTATGCGTCTTCCATTCCACATCCTTGCCTGCTTTCTAACTATGCCAGTTATTACATGAATCACAATCCTCCTTCCCCACCCCCTCCCCCTCCCTCCCCCCCGCCTTGTGTGGGCTGTTGTTTGTCTCCTGGTGGCTCTGCGCTCCCCTTTCCGGATTGCCTTGCCAGCCATGGGTGCAAAGGAAACCCGCCCATGGGGGAAGGGAGCAGGTTGGGAATGCCCACCCTCTTGGGGACGTGTCTGGTCCTGCATGTTGTGAATGAGAGCTGCTACTCCAGCCTCTCTCTCTCTTCCCTGCAGCGATCTGACCATCTGCTTACCTTAATGGACTAGAGATTAGCCCGGGGTTAAGTTATCAACGTAATTAACCTAGATTTCTCCTCTACAGCTGAGGCAATTTTTCCTTATCTGCTGCTCAGGTGATGTTGTGAGATTCAGATGGCTCTCTAGGAACAACAGGAACTGGAGCAAGCAGAGGGGAAGACTTTCAAAGTTTGAGATTACCCTGGAGCCCCTAAGGCAGAAAGATGAGAGACGATGAAGCTTGCACAGGGTCTGGTGTGTTCTCAGCTATGAGAATGGTATTGCAGAGTAGTCTCATGTATTATTAATACTGCCTGCTCCTTATATGAAGGGCTTTTCAGCTTCTGTGTCTCATACCAGGCAGGCACAAGAGAATCATAGAATCAATAAGGTTGGAAAAGATCTCAGAGATCATCAAGTTCAACCTGTCACCCAACACCTCATGAATAACTAAACCATGGCACCAAGTGCCACATTCAGTCCCTTTTTGAACACCTCCAGGGACAGTGACTCCACCACCTCCTGGGCAGCACATTCCAATGGCCAATTATTCTTTCTGGGAAGAACTTTCTCCTCACCTCCAGCCTAAACTTCCCCTGGCACAGCTTGAGACTGTGTCCTCTTGTTCTGGTGCTGGTTGCCTGGGAGAAGAGACCAATCCCCACCTGGCTACAGCCTCCCTTCAGGTAGTTGTAGAGAGCAAGAAGGTCTCCCCTGAGCCTCCTCTTCTCCAGGCTAAGCAACCCCAGCTCCCTCAGCCTCTCTTCACAGGGCTGTGCTCCAAACCCCTCCCCAGCTTTGTTGCCCTTCTCTGGACCCATTTTATGGAAATTTGTTCCTGGAACACAGGCAGAAAGCAAGAAAATTGAAAATATATGACACCCCTGGTCCCTGCCCAGTAGGCAGAGCAGAAGACTATCATAGGTCTACCTTGTAGAACACTTCCTGGCCTGTGCTCTGGGTACCTGCTGTTGTTCTGTGCTGTGATCATGTACCAGCAGCTAATCTTTTCATTCTGGCTTAGTATGCAAGAGCTAATGTGACTCTACAGCCATGTGTGGGTGGCTTTTACACTGCCTTTTCCTTGACAGTAAAAGATTGCAGTTGCCACTGCAGAGCATTGGTAGATGTCTTTGCTGCCCTAGATTCTGGCTTGGGCCAATCCCAGACACAAATGCAGGCTGGCTGTAGAGCTGGGTAAGAGAAACCCTGGGGGTGTTGATTGAGAGAACCTCAACATCAGCCAGCAGTGAACTCATGCAGCCCAGAAGGCAAAACATAACCTGGGCTGCATCAAGAGAAGTGTGGTCAGCAGGTCAAGAGAGGGGATATTCCCCCTTTGCTCTGCTGTTGATTCCATCTTGAATACTGCATCCAGTTCTGATGTCCCCAGCATAAGAAGCACACAGAAATGTTGGAGGTAGTCCAGAGGAGAGCCACAAGGATCATCCAAGGGCTGTAGCACCTTTGCTATGAGGATAGGCTGAGGGAGGCCAGATTGTTCATCCTGGAGAACGTGCTGGGGCGGGCCATATAGCTCCCTTCCAGGACCTGAAGGGAGCCTACAGGAAAGCTGGAGAGGAACTTTTCATAAGGGTGCCTAATCATAGGATAAGGGGCAATGATTTTTAGCTGAAGGACAGTAGATTCAAAGTAGATTTTAGGAAGAAGTTCTTCAGTGCAAGAGTGGTGAGACTCTGAAATAGGTTGCCCAGAGATGAGGTGGATCACAGTATCACAGTATTACCAAGGTTGGAAGAGACCTCAAAGATCATCAAGTCCAACCTGTCACCAGAGACCTTGTGACTAGACCATGGCACCAAGTGCCACGTCCAATCTCCTCTTGAACACCTCCAGGGATGGTGACTCCACCATCTCCCAGGGCAGCACATTCCAATGGCAAATAATTCTCTCCGTGAAGAACTTTCTCCTCACCTCAAGCCTAAACTTACCCTGGGAGGTGGATGCCCCCTCCCTGGAAGTGTTCAAGGCCAGATTGGATGAGGCCTTGAGCAACCAAGTGTAGTTGGGAAGTGTCCCTGCCAATGACAGGGAGGTTGGAGTAGATGATCTCTTATGTCCCTTCCAACCTAAGCCATTCTATGACTCAGTCTGTGCCTGTGGATAATGCTGGTGGTCACATGCACAGGCAGTCTTCCTTGGCAGAGCTTGCCATGGCAAGACAATGCCCTAAGCTTCAGAGGGCACCAAGTTACTGCATATGCCCCCTGAGGTTCTCCTGTCTGTGACCACTGCATTCAAACCATACATATGTGCTCTGGGCTCAGCTTGCCGTGGGTGGAGAACTCTTCCAGAGGCTGGGAGCGTGGAGGCAGTCTCTGCCCCAACCCTCTGGACACTTCCCATGCTCTAGGACACGTCATGCAGAACTGGAGGACGTCTGGCACACCGTCAGGCTTCAGAGCCTGCACTCAAACGATGATTGTAATTACTGTCCTGGAAAGCTTTTAATCCCTTGGTTAAATAAAACCAACAAATGGGAGCGGGAGTAGGAAACTGCGGAAGGTTGGAGGACAGCCGTGCCATGAGCAATGAGATGTGCAAATGAACAAACACCCACCGCCTGCCAGAGACATCTAATCTTCCTAATGATGAAATTAGCATGCAGCCTTGGTCAGATCCCACCCAAAGCTCGGTGCTCAGCTCCAGAAATCTCGCTGTCACGCAGGCAGGCAAGTTAGAAGGAGTTCAAAGAGGAAGAACCGTGAGGTTGCTGGAGGGGAGCCGAGGTATGAGGAGAGATTAAAGCAACATAAGTGTGTTTATCGTGGGTAACTGGTGATTAAGAGGGGGAACCTAACTATCTTCCTGTAATTTGAAGGGTGTGAACTTCGGGGAGAGGAGCTGCTCAGGAGGGTAGCAGGAGATGTGTAAGTAGGAGGGACGTGAGAAAGTTCAAGGAAAGAAACGTAGGTGGAATGTCAAGGAAAGTTCCTAATAGACACATTTTGGTTTGGCTTATGAATGACAACAGTAGGAGCACCACTGTTTGGGTCATGCACATGCAGATGGGAAAATTGTGGAGGAGACACCCCATAGTAGTAAATTATCCTGTACAGCCAGGGCCGGACTGTGTGATACCACACACATCTTGTTCCCTTCTCCACATCTTGCTTTGTGGGAAGAAACACACAGCGCCAGTCCTTTGTGTGATTTTCGGTGGAGACGTGTTGCAAATGTTAGATTTCTCAGTAACACTTTACCCCACACTCTCACTTTTAAATCTGTCTGCTGTCAAACTGTTGTGTGGTGTCAGCCCTTGCGCTTCTTTCCTGAGGCCTGGGGAAAATTGGGTGGCACGTTGGTGGCACCCCAGCCCCCAGGACTCTGCTGAGGGCAGCTGTCCTCAGTGAAATCATAGAATCAGTAAGGTTGGAAAAAAACCTCAGAGATCATCAAGTCCAACCTGCCACCCAACACCTCATGACTATCTAAACCATGGCACCAAGTGCCACATCCAATCCCCTCTTGAATACCTCCAGGGATTTCCTGTTTTGTCACCCAATTTTAGTTAGTAGAAGAGAAGACTCAAGGGTGACCTTATTGCTCTCTACAACTACCTGAAGGGGGGTTGTAGCCAGGCAGAGGTTGGTCTCTTCTGCCAGGCAGCCAGCACCAGAACAAGAGGACACAGTCTCAGTCTGCACCAAGGGAGGTTTAGGAAGAAGTTCCATACAGAGAGAGTGATTGCCCATTGGAATGGGCTGCCTGGGGAGGTGGTGGAGTCACCATCACTGGAGGTGTTCAGGAGGAGACTTGATAGGGTGCTTGGTGCCATGGTTCAGTTGATTACGTGGGTTGGATTGGTTGATGGGTTGGACGCAATGATCTTGAAGGTCTCTTCCAACCTGGTTAATTCTATTCTATTCTATTCTATTCTATTCTATTCTATTCTATTCTATTCTATTCTATTCTATTCCCTCATGAAGAATAATGAAAGATCAGGGAAATAGAATAGAATGGAATGGAATAGAACAGAATGGAGTAGAATGGAATGGAATGGAATGGAATGGAATGGAATGGAATGGAATGGAATGGAATGGAATAGAATGGAATGGAATGGAATGGAATGGAATGGAATGGAATAGAATAGAATAGAATAGAATAGAATAGAATAGAATAGAATAGAATAGAATAGAATTAACCAGGTACCTGAAGGTGGCCTACAAGAAGGAGACTGTTTACCAAGGTCTGTAGTGACAGGACAAAGGCCAATGGCTTCAAACTAGAGAAGAGTAGATTTAAAAGAACAGAATAGAATAGAATTAATCAGGTTGGAAAAGACCTTTGAGATCATCAACCTATCACCCAACACTATCTAATCCACTAAACCATGCCACCAAGTGCCCCAGCCAGTCTCCTCCAGGGATGGTGACTCCACCACCTCCCCAGGCAGCACATTCCAGTGGGGGGAGGTTTGGTGGTTTCCTGGGGATAGAGAAGCCTCAGAGCATGGCCACAGTGATTGGTTGGTTTGCAGTGCCGAATCTGCGTGCCTGTCATGCTCCTGGGCTCACATTCTAACTTTCAAGAAGGCTAAACATGGTAGATTTGTCCTTTGGGATGGTAGAGCCCCAGCTGCAGTATAGGAAGGTGGTTGTCTCTTATCTTGGGCAGGAAGGATCTGAGTTTTGTTACAAAGGGGATTGTACACCCAGTCTGTGCTCTTGAAGGAACATTCAGAGGAACTGTGGCTGGAGCACAGTAACAGCCACCCTAACGTGTTAGTCCTTTGCTATTCCATGCTTGTGCCTGTGCAGAAAAGGCAGTGTCACTCTCCTGGTGGACAAATGCAGTGTTTAGAGTGCTTCCAGTGATGGCTGTGCTGCAGTCACCTTGCTAGTTAAAAATGCACCCCATCACTTCTCCCAGTATTAAGCCTGCCTGCTGGGGACTGGTTGATTGCCTCCAGTTGCTTACACATCCCCCGCAAGCTGCCTGTATGTTTTCCACTGAGTTTGCAGAGTTTTTGCTGGCAGAAAACATTGCCTGGAATGGGTTCCCCTTGCAAGCATCTCACCCCATTAATCTCCAAAACATAAAGTGTTTACCTAGCTTACAGCTGCCCGTGGGAACCTATCTGTAATGTGCACAAATTCCTCACCTCCTACCTGTTCTCCTCTTTTCTGCCTTTCTCCCTAAGCCTGCTTGATGTCCCCCTGAACGTGTCCCTGTTTTGTGCTGTCCCAAGGCCACAGCACCAGGTACTAACACGGCAAACACTGTGACGTGGTGCCCGTGCTCTGCCGTGGCTCTTACCTGAGGCAGCTGCTCCCCATCTTCATCATCCTAACTGAGAGTGACTTGGCTCAAATGCCCCTGCAGTCACCTGTCTGGCTGCAAACTGGAAATCTTTGTAGCTGAGGGTTTGACTCTAACAGCTTTTTTTAGCTTGCCTGCTATAATTCTCTGCTCTGAGTGCTTGCAGGCACCGGTGTAGGTTTTATTTCCAAAGCAGGCTGCATCGTAATTAAGAGACCTCAAAATGAACTCAACCTGGCAATAACAAAGCATAATAAACTGAGCTCCTAACAAGACTAATAGGAGAGCAGTCAGGCTGCACTTGCCCAGAATATTTCACCATCCACATAGACATTTTACCTGACAGCATAATAGCAAGTTTCTATTCACCTTCTCTGCTAGGGTCTGACAGCTGCTGTCACCTCAGAAATCACCAATGACGGGGTGCATCCCTGTCTTTCCAGGGAGCTAATAGCACCAACTAAGCAATAGAAGCTTTCATCCTGGAAAATTCCCAGACACCTCTAGAGAGGAAAATCCTCCCAATAACAGACACTGACCATAGAACTGAATAATGCAACCAAAGGCAACTTCAGGACTGATCCTGCACCTCCTTCCTGCTGGCTGGCAGCTCTGAATAACTCCATTCCATGGTAGAATGCAGAAAATCAGGGCATGTAGCATGGTGTTAATGCAGATATCCAAGTTTGAGATCTGGTATCTTGAACTGAGGGCATCCTTCTCTTCAGGAGAGCTGTATCAGCTATTTCACAGCCAACATATATAGGCTAGACACTTTAAAGTTTGCTGGCTTACAGCTAGCCTGTTTGGTTTGGAGGCACCATCTCTGCATTGCAGCCCACTTCTGATGCAGTCTGATCATTGCTTGCTTCAGGATGTGTAACTGAGCTGCTGGTCCTGGCTGCAGCAATGCTCAATGAACTTTTCCATCAATTGGTGTGGATCAAATTTGAGTTGGTCTCATTACTGGGTCTTGCCTTCCTCATTTGTTAAGGTCTAGTGAAAAGTAGCTTGCTTGTCATCAAGTACCTAGAAGAGAGGGTAGATGGTTGCGTAGAGAACAAAAGCTCCTGAAACCTCACAAAGGTCTAAAGCTTTTGCCCAGGGAAAGGCCAAGACCATTCCTGGAAGACATCTGAAATGCACAAGAGCTTGCAGGACAGTGTGAGACAGCCCCTCTTTGTGTGACAGATGGTACAGGAGAAGAGTAGTCCTCCTTTGTCCACAAGCCCAAGTCAACTCACAAAGTCAGTCTGCCTTCTTTGGTGAGGTCAAGCTGGGCACTTCTCCATCCTTCTCCAGTAAGGATGTGTGTCAACAAGGGTCCTTCTTGCAGGCAGCTCCAGGCTCAGGGAGCAGGTTGTCAGCTGCTTTGTGAGTGGCTAGTGTTGTGCTGGAGGAAGGTGGCAGCGCTGGCAAGGATGTGGGGCCAGGCTGGAGAGTTGTCTTGCAGGATGGTGCCACTGTGCGAGTGGCTGTCAGTCTCCTGGAATCTGCAGCAGACTTGACAGCTGTGCCAACAGTGCAAGTGAACTTAGCTGAGAGGAAGTGACAGTGAGGAAATGGAAATGTCTGGAAGCATACCAGAGAGTGAAGCCTCATCATAATATACCCCCAGGCCAGATCAGGATTACTTCAGTGCAATGATACATTACTTTTTTTTCCCCTCTCAGGGAGCCAGCGCTACAGATCTTGACTGGTATTGCTGGGTATGTAAAATGCCATGTCGCACAGTTGAAAGAGATGCTGGCCAAGAGAAATGTGAGGCCTGCACAGAAGGCCTTGAATATACATTTTCAGGGTAGTAGAGCCTTGTCTTTCTGGAGATGGGCTGCCCAGGGAGGTGGTGGAGTCACTGTCCCTGGAGGTGTTCAAAAAAGCCCCATTCCAGGGCTTCACCACTCTCACGGTGAAGAACTTCTTCCTCACTTGGTGCCATGGTTTAGCTAGTCATGAGGTCTTGGGTGACAGGTTGGACATGATGATCTTTGAGGTCTTTTCCAACCTTTTTGGTTCTATGATTCTATGATTCTATGAAGTGGTGGTGCCACAACATTTGAGGCCAGCGGGCATCCACTAGCTGGTGGGTCTTGTCATGATTGGGGACCAACATTTGCCTGCAATGGGGCTGTGATACCATTATGCATCAGAAGCTTTTGCCTTCTGCATTGTGATCTAAATAAATCCTGGAGAGTGAAGGGTGGTTATGATTGTTTATCATTTGATGAGCTTCAGCTTTGTCTCTGGCAGATACTAATAGAGAAAACGTCATCCAGACCCAAGCAGCCTTCAGCTGGAGTTAAATTACAGCAGCGCTGAAGAGCGACAGATTTGGGAGAGACAATAATAACAGGTGGGCAGATTATTAAAGCACAGTGCAGACAATACCTGGAGGGTAAATATAATCAGCTTTGAGATGGCAACAAAATCTGAGGAAGGCTTTGAAGTGGAGAAGGCAGGTGTACATGTGCCTCCACGGTGAGGACCCCTGGTTACACAGCTGGAGAGCTGATATCTTTATTTTAGCAACTTGTTTTCCATCCTACAGGAGTGTTGCTTTCACTTGATAACTGGCAGGCAGCTTGGATGCATCTTATTTCGTCGAGTTTCACAGTAGGCTTCCCACGACATTCCAGAAATCAGAAGCGCCTTGCAGCGACAGCAAGCGTGCTGCCCACGCAGGCTGTGGGGCTGCCTTCCCTGATGACTTTCAAAACCCACCTGGGCAGGGTCCTGTGCAGCCTGCACTAGGCAAACCTGCTTTAGACTAGAGGTCCCTTCCAAGCCCTACCATTCTCTGACTGTGTGCTTTGAGAGGCGTTGCAGAAGCTTGCTAAAAGCCAGCTCTGTGTTGCACAGCTTGCTCTGGGTCCTATGAGCCACTGCATGGCTATGAGCATAAGCAACATCAGTTTAGCCTGGAGGAGGCTCAGGGGAGACCTTATTGCTCTCTACAACTACCTGAAAAGAGGTTGTAGCCAGGTGGGGGTTGGTCTCTTCTCCCAGGCAACCAGCACCAGAACAAGAGGACACAGTCTCAAGCTGCACCAGGGGAAGTTTAGGCTGGAGGTGAGGAGAAAGTTCTTCACTGAGAGAGTTGTTAGCTGTTGGAATATGCTGCCCAGGGAGGTGGTGGAGTCACCATTCCTGGAGGTGTTGAAGAGGGGATTGGACGTAGCACTTGGTGCCATGGTTTAGTAGTCATGAGGTCTTGGGTGACAGGTTGGACTTGATGATCTTCCCAGAAAGTTCTTCCCAGAAAGAGAGATTGGCCTTTGGAATGTGCTGCCCAGGAAGGTGGTGGAGTCACTATCACTGGAGGTGTTCAAAAAGGGATTAGACGTGGCTCTTGAAGTCATGGTTTAGTTAGTCCTGAGGTGTTGGGTGATAGGTTGGACTTGATGATCTCTGAGGTCTTTTCCAACCTTGTTGATTCTATGATTCTGCCCACCCCTGATCCCAGAGGAGCAATCTCACATGTTCTGTGGGCATTGGCAGTGTCAATGTCCCTTGGGTGTGCTTTCTTCTCTACCTCATGCACAGGCTCAGCCTCACTCTCCCAGCCTCCTGCCCCATGTATCATGCAAGCTTTTTGCTCTGTCTGTCCTACATGCTTTAAGCTGTTTGTTCTACCATACGTTTACTTCAGAGGGCTCAGAGGACTGTCTGGGGAAGACGTATTCATACCAATAAAATTGATGAACTGCCAGAGAGAGCAAGATACAGTTTTACTAACTGGCACAACAGTGAATTTGCTGACCTGGCAAAGGCAGAGGGAAAGAGAAAGGCTGGTGAATTAATTGCAGTGCTGAGGCATTGCTGAGGAGAGCCTGGCTTATCTTGGAAGTGGTTCAGTTACTTGGCTCAAGATAGGTTTCCGACTGTCGTGCACCTGAGGAGGTAACAAATGCATGAGGCTAAGGGTCAGGGCTGCTAAAGGTGTGGATCTGGCTGGTGTAAGCTGTTCTGAGACCATGCTGCAACCCTCTGCCTGTTCATCCATGACTTTCCACCACCTGTCCTGGCATTTGCAATTGCACCCCAAAACAGACTGTTTAGATAGCTGCATGGTTACTGAGGGGGATGTGAAGGAAGTGGTGACAAGGTGTGGGACATCAGTAAAGAAGCATTTCAGTCTGTTTTGTTTCCTGTTCTTACTCAAATCCCAGTTCTAGCTCTGCCACTGACCCTAGTGAAGGCAGGTTACCTCTCCATGCCTCAGCAAGGTCTCCTTAGCTCAGAAGTACTGCCTTTGTTACACAGCTATGTGGAGACACCCAGGCTGCTTGTGACCATCCTGGAGGGGGTAATGGGTGAACTGTTCTTGAGGTCAGTATTGTCCATTGTGGTTGGTATCTCCAGATGCTTTCCAACTGACTGCACAAACCTGGTACTTGCTTTATTTTGCAAAGCTGAAGCTTTCTCTGAAGTGTCCCAGCCACTCTGTGATCCCCTGTCCTGCTCATAAAGCTGAGGGAAAAGAGCTAAGCTCCCAGCACTGTTGGTTGCTTTACTGCACCTCACTCTAGGCACCAGTTTAGAGTGGTTCAGTCTGGAGAAGGGGAGGCTGAGGGGAGACCTTATCACTCTATACAGCTACCTGAAAGGAGAGGACCAACCTTTTCTCCCTTGTGGCAAGCAACATGATTAGAGGAAATGTTTACAAGGTGTGCCAGGGGAGGTTTAGGCTGGATATTAGGAAATATTTCTTCACTGAAAGGGTTATCAAACATTGGAATGGTCTGCCCAGGGCAGTGGTGGAGTCATCATCCTTGGAAGTGTTTAAACAGTGTGTGGACCAAGCGCTTAGGGACATGGTTTAGTGTTGACCTTGCAGTGCTGGGTTGAAAGAGATCTTGCAGGTCTCTTCCACCCAAATATATTCTGTGATTCTGCAATTCTGTGAAAAGAGAAGTTAGAATCTCTGTTGGTGCACTGGCTCCAGTGCTTTCTGGCTGTCTGAGGAATTTCAGAGGAATGAACAGAGGATGAACAAACTTGCAACCCACAGGAGGTTTGTGAGGCACAGGGGCTCAGCAGCAGTTGCCAGTTCAAAGAGAAAGGCAACTTGCTGAACAAAATTTCCACAGATTTCAGTTGTACCACAGGTCTAGAAGGAAGAGTGTCCCTTGTGAAAAGTAGAATCATAGAATCAATAATGTTGGAAAAGACCTCAAGGAGCATCAAGTCCAACCTGTCACCCAATACCTCATGACTAACTAAACCATGGCACCAAGTGCCACGTCCAACCCCCTCCTGAACACCTCCAAGGATGGTGACTCCACCACCTCCTTGGGCAGCACATTCCAATGGCTAACAACTCTCTCTGGGAAGAACTTTCTCCTCACCTCCAGCCTAAACCTCCCCTGGCACAGCTTGAGACTGTGTCCTCTTGTTCTGGTGCTGGTTGCCTGTGAGAAGAGAGCAACCCCCTCCTGGCTACAACCTCCCTTCAGGCAGTTGTAGAGAGCAATAAGTTCTCCCCTGAGCCTCCTCTCCTCCAGGCTAAACAACCCCAGCTCCCTCAGCCTCTCCTCACAGGGCTGTGCTCAAGGCCTCTCCCCAGCCTCGCTGCACTTCGCTGGACATGTTCAAGAGTCTCAATGTCCTTCTTAAATTGGGGGGCCCAGAACTTGACACAGGACTCAAGGTGTGGCCTAACCAGTGCTGAGCACAGGGGCACAATGATTTCCCTGCTCCTGCTGGCCATGCTATATATTGCCTCTCCAAGTAAAAGATACTACATTAGTGATATGATACTCTTAACTCTCCTGTTTACCATTCCTCATCACAAATTTGAATACCTTTTTTGAATACCAGTGGTCTCCTTAGGGATCACCTTATCTGTGATGTATGGCTGACAGCCTGGAGAGACAAAGGTTGTTGCAAGAAATAGTCTTGACCTTTAGGGCATACAAAAGATCTTCAGCAGTGGTGAGCGCTGCGCTGCCTAATTGAACGCCTTAGCAGGCAACAAGAGTGCTTCCAATTAAAAATGGATGTCAAAGAGAAGAGATGAAGTGAAAAAAAAAATGATAGGGGTAAACAAATATTAGAGAAGGCAAACATATTGTCACAACAGAAGTTAGAGGCAGGCAGCACGGGGAGGGGAGGCTGCTCCACGGAACAAAAGCAGCCATTTTGCGAGCTGCGCTGAGCTCCAAATTGCCAAGAAACACAAAAATGAAATGCAATTATGACTATACAGCTGGAGGACAAAGCCATTATGATGATGGTGCAGAGCCATTGGTAACTGTAGGATGGGAAAATGCAAAAAAAAACCTTTCTGCCATCTGGTCAAGTATTGTACTTACGCAGTTCTCACTGGTAATGGCTCTCACATCAAGTGCACAGCGTAAGGCTGCGTCCTGAGCAGTTATTTTCGGGCTGGATCTATAGCGGCAGGACGTGTGATCAGGCATGCAATCAAACACACACAAATCTCCACATTTCTCATCAGCTTTTTAAGAGAGCAGCCTGCATGGTAGGCAGTTAGAATATGCTTTTGCTTATCGGCACTTGTCAAAGTCTCTTTGGCTTCAAATGCCTCTCAACAGTCTGCCCTGAGCTTGGCTAGCTGGCTTTGCTGTGCCCCTGCTGTAATGCGAATGCAAGCTATTGAGCAAGTGTTGACTTGCACAGAAAGTTAGGGGCTAGAAGGGACCTTGAAAGATCATCTAGTCCAACTCTGCTGCCAGAGCAGGATACATACATAGAATACATACATACATACATAGAATAAACCAGGTTGGAAGAGACCTTCAAGATCATCGCGTCCAACCCATCAACCAATCCAACACCACCTAAACAAATTACCCATGGCACCAAAAAGGATCATCTATACCAGACCACACTGAGGACACTGTGTCCAGTTCTGGGCCCCTCAGTTTAGGAAAGATGTTGAGTTGCTGGAAGGTGTCCAGAGAAGAGCAACAAAGCTGGGGAGGGGTTTGGAGCACAGCCCTGTGAGGAGAGGCTGAGGGAGCTGGGGTTGCTTAGCCTGGAGAAGAGGAGGCTCAGAGGAGACCTTATTGCTCTCTACAACTACCTGAAGGGAGGTTGTAACCAGGTGGGGGTTAGTCTCTTCTCCCTGGTGGCTAGCACCAGAACACAAGGACACAGTCTCAAACTGTGCCAGGGAGGTTTAGGCTGGATGTTAGGAAGAAATTCTTCACAGAAAGAGAGACTGGCCATTGGAATGTGCTGCCCAGGGAGGTGGTGGAGTCACCATCACAGCAGGAAAAGTGCTGTCACAAGGCAGAAAGTGTTCCCACCATCACTGGAGGTGTTTAGGAAAGACTGGATGGGGTGCTTGGTGCCATGACTTAGTTGATTAGATGGTGTTGGGTGATAGGTTGGACTCAATGATCTTGAAGATCTTTTCCAACCTGGTTAATTCTATTCCATTCTATTCTACTGGAATGCATCCAGGCAGGTTTTGAATATCTCCAGAGAGGGAGACTCTGCAGCCCCTCTGGGCAACCTGTTCCAGTGTTCTGTCACCCCCACAGTGAAAAGAATTTTCCTCATGCTTACATGGACCTTCCTATGCCTGAACTTCCACCCATTGCCCCTTGTCCTGTCATTGGGCATCACCAAGAACTCCAGTACAAGAGAAAAATCAACAAACTGGAGAGAGTCCATTGAAGGGCAACACAGGTGTGAGTATATAGCTTAGGTAAAGGGACTTCAAAGCTGAGTTTGTTTAGGCTAAGGGGCTCCCATAAGAGACGATGGAGCTAGACTCTTAGAATCACAGAATTAAATCATAGAATTGTCAGGGTTGGAAGGGACCTCAAGGATCATCTAGTTCCAACCCCCCTGCCATGGAAAGGGACACCTCACAGTAGATCAGGTTGCTCAGCGCCACATCAGCCTGGCCTTAAAACCTCTGGGGATGAGGCTTCTACCACCTCCCCTGGCAACCTGTTGCAGTGTCTCACTCCATCTAGTCAGACCTGTAGAGGGACAGGGCAGGGATTAAGATAGGGAGAATGTAATCACCTGAGCTGGAATTTAGCCATGACACTGGGCTTATCACTTCTAATCTTATAAAAAAGAGGGCCATAGTATCTCTAATGGCTAGAAGTGGTCTGGTCCTCATCTTCACCTCTGCTCTGAAAGCTTGATTCTCCCAACAACACAACTCTCACGTAGAAGAGGCTGCTCTCTGAGCCTGGGCTTGGCAGAGAGAGGACCCTACTAAAACCTCTCTTGGGCAGCATCCTATTTTTCCCCATGAAGGTCTCTTTGCTTTGCTATAGGCTTTTTCCTCTTCAGGCTCAGTGAATGTGGAAAAAGAGCCAGTGGGAGGCCTGGCTGTATCAAGGCTGTTAAGGAAGGTGTTTACAGGAATGATTGCTTTTGACATCTCTTTTGCTTCCTCTCTGTTTGGGGAAGGCTGAAGGGAGCCATGATGTCAGAGAAGAGGGGACAGTATGGGTTGAGCTGTGAACTTAGTGGTGGTGTCACCCTTGCTGCTGTTAAGAACTTTGGGGCAGAACATGGGAGGATTTCCTTCACAGTATCTCGGTGTCTGCCGGTGAAATGCCTATTCACAGAGACGTGGTTCCTCAACATGGTCTGACCTCTGTGGAGCCCACTGAAGAGGGCTGAGAGTGTGCAGTGGAGGGATGCTCTAGGCTGTGTAAGCACCTTTGATTAAAAGTGATGGGTGCACAGTGGTAGCTAGCACAAAGGACTGCCTGGAATCAAATTCCCCATGGAAAATGCTCTCTGTCTACCGCTGACTCGTCTATCCCTGGGTTTCCTGTAGGAAGACAGAGACTGAAGTAGTGCTTTTCATCTGCAGGGGCCTGCCCTTGGCCTCAGTGGGTGTTGCAGAGCCCCCAGTATGGCAGGAGCACAGCCATTCCAAAAAGGGTCGCTGCCTTCCACCGCTGCTCCAGCAGCTCTGCTGGCCGTGCACCGGGGACGCAGGAGGAGGAGGAGCTAATGGTTTTAGTCCACAATGCTGTCTTAATACCTGTGTAGATCTATAGGCCGAGCTGCCTGAGGAGAGATGAAAAACTAGTTGGGGCATTTTCACCCTGGCTGGCTCACATGCCATTTTAATCCTGCTGCCAACATGACAAGCGTTTCCGCCTGAGAAGAGGTGTTGAGTGAAATCCAAATCATTTGACACGGAGCAAAAGCAGCTACTGATGGGGCCTTGGGCAGTGAATCAGTTTCTAAACACTTTCCACTTCCAGGGAGGTCTCTACACAGGTTTTGTTTCTATGATATCTCAGGCCAAGGCCTAAGCACCTCTGAAGTTTGGGCTGTCTTCAGCAGAAGGCAATCTCTGCTGCAGATGGAGAGAAATAGGATGGTAGTGGGGAACAGGCGTAGCATAGTGGGGAAGCCTGGTTTACTCCAGATGGTAATGGCTTGAACTGTGTGCAGAGCAGCACCCATATGATGGAAGGTATGGTTTGTTCAAGTGTGCAGGGAGTTTTTTTGTCAGTTCCTCTGACTGAAACCTAGCAGCTTGATGTTTAGGTGGTAGGCAGCATGCACAGTGACAGCTAATGTCAAGGGAAGTATCATGAGGGCAAGGGCTGCTGGATTTTAGACAGAAATGCTGAACAATGTGGTGAGCTCAAAGCCTGACTTGAAATAGAGAATTAATTACTTTCTGAGGAGATGGCGGTGGGATGTGTAGGTACAGAAAAGTTAAAGCAAGAGTTGGGAAATGAAAGAGCATTCAAGGTTTGTCCAGGCCATATGCTGTAGGTTACAACACCAGCTCCCACCAATCTCTATCTAGGAGCTATGGGGTGTATCCCAGGGCTCAGGATGAGAGCATGACGGCTCTCCATGTGGTCCCCCAGCAGTCACTGGGTTATCCCCACTCATTCTTTGTAAGCCAGGCAAAAAGGATTCATCCTCTTTCCAGAGAGATCAAGCCTGAAATGTAAAAATAGTCCGATTTGAACTGGAGCTTAAACCTAAAGTGATTACATGACTTCTGTTGAAGCAAAAAGCAAACAAACCAACCCTATTTTCCTCCAGTGATTATGTAACTCAGAAATCAGATGAATGGGCACTCCCCAAAGCTGTGGCTGGAGGAAAGCACCTGCACAGCCTGAACCCGGTGGCTGCTTGCGATGGGGACTGCTGCTCCAGAGGAGGCTGAGCCTTGGAAGCGTGGCTCTCGCCCAGTGTGGACATTGCAGTCTGCTGCTCCTGCTTTGCAAGGGGCTGTGTACCTTTTCCCACCTGGGTTAGATGGCCTCATAACCCCTCCCTCAGTGTGGCATTTCTTATTGCATCCCTGTCTCTGTGCTGCAGGGTGTACAGCTGCTCTGTTGGATACTTGGGCTTTGGAGGATCACCAGCCAACTGTTTTTGCTGGTGTCTGCGCAGCAGCACAGGTGGCAGGGAAGTTGTCCCTGTGTACCGGGGGAGGTATGAACAGCAGAAGAGGTCACATTCCCACATTCTGTCTACATGCACAGAGCAACATAAATAGCCCTGAAGATCTGTGGGGACAGTTGATCTGAATGGTAGACTAGGATTTCGCTGCAAAAAGCTTCAATGAGAACTTGTGTAGCTCAGCACCTGCTGGGGTCCTGCTGTGGAGAATTCCCATAGTACAGGGAAGTTTACTTAAGTGAAGCTTACTTATCCCCAAAGATAGTTTTCCTGAACCAACAGCAGTTGAGAGATGGCTGCATGCTGTGACTCATGATTTGGGTGATTTCTCAGGTGCCTTTGTCCTCATTGCAGGTCATCAGTCAGTCTGTCAGCTGGAAGTTTCTGCTGAATCTGCATTTTTTGGAATGCTGAGGATGAAAGATCTGATCTTTCATCTTTCTGATACATGGCTCTCTACAGCTACCTGAAGGGAGGTTGTAGACAGACAGAGGTTGGTCTCTTCTCCCGGGCAACCAGCCCCAGAACAAGAGGACACAGTCTCAAGCTGCAGCCTGGGAGGTTTAGGTTGGAGGTTAAGAAGAAGTTCTTCACAGAGAGAGTTGTTAGCCGTTGGAATGTGCTGCCCAGGGAGGTGGTGGAGTCACCATCATTAGAGGTGTTCAAGAGGAGACTTGATAGGGTGCTTGGTGCCATGGTTTAGTTGATTAGGTGGTGTTGGCTAATAGGTTGGATGCGATGATCTTGAAGATCTCTTCCAACCTGGTCTATTCTATTCTACTCTACTCTATTCTATTCTATTCTATTCTAATTCAGGGTTCTCCTGAAGATAGGTTAGGGGTCCAGCAAGTCCCTGGCCCTGACATGGTAAGATCCTGACAGCTTCCTTTGCCTGCTGCTCTAGCAATAAAGTGTTGACAAAATATAGTCTTTTAGAGGCTGGTCTGGGTAAGATAGGCTTGCAGGGGACAGTGGATACATTTGGAGTGTGTAGGTAATCCTTGGAGGTGTCATCTCACTAGTTATTGGATGAGGAGAATCCCTTGCCCATATTGGTGCATAGATGAGGGTTACACACAGGAGTAGTTTTAACCTGGAGTGTGGGGTTTAACCTAGAATCATAGAATCACAGAATCATTAAGGCTGGGAAAGGCAGCTAACATCACCAAGTCCAGCCAGCAACCCAACACCACCATGCCAGCTAAACCACATCCCCATGAGCCTCTAGCAAGGACTGGGCTCAAAGGCCAGGTTCAAAATATGTGTGGGGGAATCAGGGCAACATCCTCAGAAATGCTGAGGATAAAAGTGTCTTGTCAATTCTCTTGGGGGAGGTAAGGAGCACTGGGCTCTCCTTAGCAAGCCACTGGGCCTGAGGCAGTGAAATAGGAAGCGCAATAGTCCAACTACTCACAGCGGTGATGGTAAGAGCTCTTTGCCTTGTGCTGCTGTCCCTTTATAAGGTCTCTCTTGCATTTGAGGCTCTTGGATTCATACCCTCAAGCTGTTTGCTTTGCACAGAGGTTATCAATATTTCACACCTAAGAAAGGGGTATGACTGCTCTCTGCCCGGGGGGAGTTCACAGGCACAAATGGGTAGGAGCAAGAGGCTTGTGCTCTTTTACATGAGAGCGCTGAGCATTCTGCCTCCAGCAAAACGGCCAGTGCCTGATACTGTTCAGGAAGCCCCTCCCTGCCCCACAAGCCCTACTTGCTTGCATGTCACAGGGTAAACACAGGAGAGGAAAGCTTGCTTCATCTGCCTTGGAGAGGGTTTTGAAGCAGCCTAAGATATGCAACAGCAAATGACTATGGAAGCTCCTCTGTATATATGCGAGCGTGCGTACGTGTGTGTTGATTCCTACATGTCTCATCACCAACACTCCCAGCTGTCTGCTGCCCCAGTTTGTTGCTGAAGCTGGATGACTCTTCTGTGGCCAGAGTGGGCTGAAGGTGGAAATAATTTTATCTGGAGAAGCTCCTTTACTAAATACAGCACTTCTGCACACCTTTCCCAGGACAAATCTTTCGGGTCTCCTTCTGTGAGGGCTTACCACTGACTGTGCAGATGATAGTTCCAGACAGGATCTGTTGGCATATTCTGGTTTGTGCTCTGTTTTGCCCCACCCTTTATCTCCTCTCACATCAGCTGTCTTCTTTCTTCCCCTGCCATTAGGCTATTACCTGATAGAATGGAATGGAATGGAATGGAATGGAATAGAATAGAATGGAATGGAATAGAATAGCGTAGAATAGAATAGAATAGAATAGAATAGAATAGAATAGAATAGAATAGAATAGAATAGAATAGAATAGAATAGAATAGAACAGAACATGATGATCTTGAAGGTCTCTTCCAACCTGGTTCATTCTATGTATTCTATGTATACCTGAAGGAAGGTTGTAGCCAGGAGGGGGTTGGTCTCTTCTCCCAGGCAACCAGCACCAGAACAAGAGGACACAGTTTCAGGCTGTGCCAGGGGAAGTTTAGGCTGGAGGTGAGGAGGAAGTTCTCCACAGAGATAGCTGTTAGCCATTGGAATGTGCTGCCCAGGGAGGTGGTGGAGTCGCCGTCCCTGGGGGTGTTCAAAAAGGGATTGGACGTGGCACTTGAAACCATGGTTTAGTAGTTATGTCTTGGGTGCAGGTTAGACTTGATGATCTCGAAGGTCTTTTCCAACCTTTTTGATTCTATGATTCTATGAGAATAGAATAGAATTGAATAGAATTAACCAGACCTTGGAGATCATCGAGTCCAACCTATCACCCAACACCATCTAATCAACTAAACCATGGCACTAAGTGCCTATTCCAGTCTCCTATTAAAAACCTCCAGTGATGGAGATTCCACCACCTCCCTGGGCAGCACATTCCAATGGCCAATCTCTTTCTGTGAAGAACTTCTTCCTAATGATGTCCTCTCTCCTGGTACTGATGCCATCTTTATGACTCCATCAGCTTCCAGGCTCACAGAATTTCATCAATACCTACAAATCTCAGCTTCTGTTAATTTCCCCCCTTCTTTCCCAGCATACCTCAGAGACTGAGATGGGTGTTTGAGGATGGGGGGGAGGGGGCAGTGGGAGGGAGGAAGGCTCCCGAATTTGCAGCAGGTTTTCTGCAGTGAGTTGCAAAAAAGCATTTGTGGTGGTTGGTTTTGGAGGGGCAAGCAGATCATTTAGTCAAGAGAGGGACTACCTAAACCCAAAAATGTAACTGGTGGTGTAGTTAACTCCTTAATCACTGAGTAATAATATCCAGCAAATGTGTGAATACCACAGCTCTTAACTGCCTCCAACGTCTTTCTGAAGTGTGAAGAGCCCTGTTGTCTCATGCTCAGCTGCTACATCCTCCTAACAGCTCCTCTGCTTCAGAGTCTTCTTGTCAAGTCATTGATAGTCACAGTGGGGAGGAATATAGGAATAAGCTGAATTAAAGAGCATTTCATATAAAAGCAATTAACATAAGTAGCACATCCCTGACTGTGTGATTCACATTGGGTTCTAAAAGCTTGCACATAGGTGGCATGGTTAGGCATTGGAGTGGGCAGCCCAGGGTGGTGGTAGAGTCACCATCCCTTGAGGTGTTCATAAAATGTGTAGACATGGCAACTTGATACATGGTTTAGAAACATAGAAACATAGACTCAATAAGGTTGGAAAAGATCTCAGAGATCATCAAGTCCAACCTGTCACCCACCACCTCATGACTAACTAAACCATGGCTTCAAATGAGGAAGAAGTTCTTCACCATGAGAATGGCAAAGCCCTGGAATGGGTTGTCCAGGGAGGTGGTTGAGGCCCCATCCCTGGAGGTGTTTAAGCCCAGGCTGGATGAGGCTCTGGCCAGCCTGATCTAGTGTGAGGTGTCCCTGCCCATGGCAGGGGTGTTGGAACTAGATGATCCTTGTGGTCCCTTCCAACCCTGATTGATTCTATGATTCTAAGTGCCACGTCCAATCCCTTTTTGAACACCTCCAGGGATGGTGACTCCACCACCTCCCTGGGCAGCACCTTCCAATGGCTAACAACTCTCTCTGTGAAGAACTTTCTCCTCACCTCCAGCCTAAACTTCCCCTGGCACAGCTTGAGACTGTGTCCTCTGCTTAGTGGGCATGGTGATGTTGGGTTAATGGCTGGACTTGATCTTGGAGGTCTTTTCCAGCTTTCATGATTCTGTGATTCTCTATCAGCTTGTATACCAGTGAGTTGCATGCAGCATGTCAGTGTCTGCTTCTCAGTTGCTGTCTCTGCCCAATCCAGTTTGGCACCTCTAAGCCATGAGACTGGTGAAGCACTGAAGCTCTCTGAGGAGGGGGAGGGAAGCTGCCTGTGAAGAGCAGCTGGTGAAACAGAGAATTAATCCTGCTTCCAGTAAACCTATCTGTGAGGAGGGCTGTGTTTCTCCAAAGTAAGGCAGTGCCAGCAAACCAAGACTCTCAGTCTAGGCACTAAAATTACTTGTTCTTGGAGGTATTTAAAAAAATCCTGCATTATTGACCATGATATCCTTACATCCATAGGTATCAGTTTCTCCAGACAGCTTGATTGCTCCAGCAATCTGGATGGATTGAATTTATTGCCACATGAGCAAATGCTGGCCTTTATTTCCACCACCCCCGAATAGCTCTACCTAATTGTATCCCTTCTTTTATCAAATGCATCTCTCACTCTCTGTATCTCAGAGATGCACTGCACGAGTGACACTTTGATTGTGCTGTTACAGATGGTTAGCAGGCCTCACAGAATCACCAAGGCTGGAAGAGACCTCAAGGATCATCAAGTCCAACCTGTCACCACAGACCTCAGGACTAAACCATGGCACCAAGTGCCACATCCAATCCCCTCTGGAACACCTCCAGGGATGGTGACTCCACCACCTCTCTGGGCAGCACATTCCAATGGCTAACAACTCTCTCTGTGAAGAACTTTCTCCTCACCTCCAGCCTAAACCTCCCCTGGCACAGCTTGAGACTGTGTCCTCTTGTTCTAGTGCCGGTTGCCTGGGAGAAGAGACCAACCCCCTGCTGGCTACAACCTCCCTTCAAGTAGTTGTGTACAGCAATAAGATCTCCCCTGAGCCTCCTCTTCTCCAGGCTAAGCAACCCCAGCTCCCTCAGCCTCTCCTCACAGGGCTGTGCTCAAGGCCTCTCCCCATCCTCGTTGCCCTTCTCTGGGCACATTCAAGAGTCTCGATGTCACTCTTAAACTGAGGGCCCAGAACTGGACACAGTACTCAAGGTGTTGCCTAACCAGTGCAGAGTACAGGGCTCTTTCTCCTCTTTCCCTGCATTTCTTGATGACTCTGTTAGTCATGTGGAAGTGTCTTTCGTTATGTTACCTGCACTGGCCACTGGATAGTGGAGCTGATCTGTTGCTGTGCTAAGTCTGGTAGATCACAAACAAGCTGTATGTGGAGTTACTTCCTTACAGCTTTATAGACTTTTTGGTTTGTTTGGTGTTTTTTTTTTCCTTTTCTTTATTGTTGTTTTTTCCTTTGTCTCCCCTCCCCCTTTCTCCATTTACTGTCTCATGAAGGACATGGACCTGATGGAGCAGGTCCAGAGGAGGGCCATGAAAGTGATCAGGGTGTTGGAGCACCTCTGCTATGAGGACAGGCTGAGGGAGCTGGGGTTGCTCAGTCTGGAAAAGAGGAGGCTCTGGGGAGACTTAATAGCAGCCTTCCTGTACCTGAAGAAGGCCTACAAGAAGGAGAGAGACTGTTTACAAAGGTCTGTAGTGACAGGACAAGGGGCAATGGCTTCAAACTAGAGAAGAAAAGATTTAAAAGAACAGAATGGAATAGAATTAACCAGATTGGAAAAGACCCTCGAGATCATTGAGTCCAACCTATCACCCAACACCACCTAATCAACTAAGCCAATGGCACCAAGTGTTTCATCCAGTCTCTACCTAAACACCTCCAGTGATGGTGACTCCACCACCTCCCTGGGCAGCCCATTTAGTTTGGATGTTAGGAAGTTCTTTACCATGAAGGTAGTGGAACACTGGAACAGGTTGCTCGGGGAGCTGGTTGGGGCCCCATCCCTGGAGATATTCAAAGTGAGGTTTCACAGGGCTCTGGGCAGACTGATCTAGTTGAGGATGCTCCTGCTTACTGCAAAGGGGGTTGGATTAGATGACCTTCAGAGGTCCCTTCCAACCCAGACCATTCTATGATCCTGTGTGGTTTCTGCATCAGTTGTCTGTCCCAAGGTAATGCAGAGCAGCCAGATCAAAAGGGCTTCAACCAGAGGTGATCTCCATCTCTGACAGAGCAGATGCAACAGAGGATTATGGTCTGCACTGTGATGGGGTGTAGTGCTGTACACAGAGCTCCCTGTGAAAGGTGAAGCACCGAAGACTGAAGTCCCCCAAGGATCCTGGCTTGGGGGATTCAGCCCACCAAGCCGATCCCTTCACCAACCCACCCAGATGTGTCAAGTCTGGTGAGCCTCATCACCTCTGTAGTTAAATCAACTAGCACACTGTGCTACCATCCTGCCTGTGCCATGTGCCTTGCTCATCACAGTGCTGTGCCATGCTGTGAGGGATGCACGCAGGGTAGCCCTCTGACCCACTCTTGTGCATTTTTGCACGGCAAGTGCTTCATCTACTCCGGCAGTGGATGGATCTCTGTGTTTTTTCTAGGACATCATTGGTCTCATAAAAGACTAAGTGACTCAGTTCAGTGGTGCAGAAAAATGGAGTCTATATTTTCTGACTAGGGGCTGTTGCTTTGTTTTTGTTTTGTTTCACTCCTCCCCTGTGTCTGCTCCAGTCTCCCAACTCCTCCTGCTCCAAGTGGTGCACAAGCAGGGGCTCTTCTTACGCTTGGTCCTGCATTTCTCCCCCTCCCTACTCCTCACTGAGCTTCTATGCAGACCTGACAGTTGCATGGTCATGGGATGTTGCTCAGTGTCTGGAGCAGGATGCCTGAGGACAGTGTCTCCTTTTCCAGCTGCCCCTGTTTTAGAAGCTTGGCCATCTCCCAGGTTTCATCACATTCCTGGGCTACCCATGCCTCCTTCCCTGTGTGAGCCCTGGACAGCTTTTTCCTCCTGGGTCCAGGAATGTTATGCAGATACCCAACCTCTGAGTTAGCACACACCTGGCAGAGCTTGTGCACCCAAGTTTCATCTTATGTGTGATGTGGCACCAATCTTACCCTTTGGGAGCCCTGCCCCAGGAGTAAGGGTGACTCTTCAGGGCCAGTGCCTAAGAAGAGCCCCTGCAGCAAGTCCAGGTTGTGTGATCCATAAGTGCCCTGTGAGGAGAGGCTGAGGGAGCTGGGGTTGCTTAGCCTGGAGAAGAGGAGGCTCAGGGGAGACCTTATTGCTTTCTACAACTACCTGAAGGGAGGTTGTAGACAGGTTGGGGTTGGTCTCCTCTCCCAGGCAACCAGCACCAGGAGAAGAGGACACAGTCTCAAGCGGCACCAGGGGAGGTTCAGGCTGGATGTTAGGAAGAAATTCTACACAGAGAGAGTGATTGCCCATTGGAATGTGCTGCCTGGGGAGGTGTTTAGGAGGAGACTTGATAGGGTGCTTGGTTGCATGGTTTAGTTGGTTAGATGCTGTTGGATGATGAGTTGGACTCAATGATCTTGAAGGTCTCTTCCAACCCGGTCTGGTCTGGTCTATTCTATTCTATTCTATTCTATTCTATTCTATTCTATTCTATTCTATTCACAGCAGGTAATGTGTGAGAGGGATGTCTACCACCAGTGATGGAAGGCTCCTGGTGTGCTTAGTCTGTCTTACATATTATAGCTGAGCTTATGTTTGCTGTGTCTTTTGAAACATTCTGGGAAGGGCAGAAGGAAATCTGTTTGGTTTGGTGGTGGTCTCTCTCAGCCCTTCCTTCTGCTCAGGGCAGGGGTGAAGTCCATGTATTTTTATCTCCACTTGGGTACTGAATTCCATGTCTTTATTTGGCTCACTGTCTTCATCTTTCTGCCAGGATGCCTCTGGCTGTACCTGCTTATATCCAGCCCTTAGGCATGCATGCAGAGATTCTTGCAAGGGTGGTAGCCACCCCCTCCTTCCCCACCTGTTAGGAAGATTGGGGGATGGCTAGGCACAAGGACTCAGGCAGCCGTTATGCCTGGTAGATAGAGTTAATCCCTGGAGTCTTGAGCTGTCTCCTGTTTTGATGGTCTGCCCGGTTTCCTGCTTCCAGCCTCTGCCCCGGCAGGATAGGGTTACCAAAAATGCAGGGGGGAGGGAGCCCCGATGGGAGCCTGTCTATTCTGAGGAGCCGTGTTTAGTTACTGCTCCAAAGCCGTGGAATGCCAGAGATGCTTGAGTACTGCTGTGTGGTACTGGGGCAGGGAGGCAGGAACAACAAGATGGGAGCAGGAGAGGATGGCCAAGGACCTGCAGAGCTGTGAGAGCAATTGTTTTTTCACCTAGCTGATGTCGGAGGTAAAATGTGTCAGTTCAAGACCTGGAAGTGCTGGCCCTGAAGGAGCATAGAGATGCTTATCTATTCACCTTAATTCATTCATCCTGCTGAACTTCTTGCTGCTGTGCCTTCTTGGCAGTGAGGGAGATTGTACAGATAGAGGGTTTTTTTTGTGTGGATAGCCATGGTGAAGTGCCTTGTCTGAGGTGATGTGGGAGGGCTGTGGCTGTGGCTCAGGAATGACAAAAACCTTGGTCACAGATGGCCTGGCAGATGTGTAAATTGTCTTCTAGGTGGTAATCTGTGTGTAAAGGTTACTTGTAGTACTCAGTGATTCTGATATCTCTACAGATAATGATCAGGCATCATTACATGCGAAGTGCTGTACAACAGACTTTCCAAGCCCCTGAGATATAGGGCACTTGGGAAACAGAGACAAGAGACTTTGGGGACAGAACATAAGGCAGGGCTGTAATGAGTAAGTGTACTCAGCTTGGGCTTGCTCTGATTTCTCTATGCTGGCAGCATTTGGGTGAATGAGGACAATTGTTGGACATACATATAGAATCATAGAACCATAGAATCAACAAGGTTGGAAAAGACCTCAAAGATCATGAAGTCCAACCTGTCACCCAACACCTCATGACTACTAGACCGTGGCACCAAGTGCCACCTCCAATCCCCTCTTGAACACCTCCAGGGATGGTGATTCCACCACCTCTCTGGGCAGCACATTCCAATGGCTAACAACTCTCTCTGGGAAGAACTTTCTCCTCACCTCCAGCCTAAACTTCCCCTGGTGCAGCTTGAGACTGTGTCCTCTTCTTCTGAGGCTGGTTGCCTGGGAGAAGAGACCAACCTCTTCCTCGACACAACCACCCTTCAGGTAGCTGTAGAGAGCAATAAGGTCTCCCCTGAGCCTCTTCTTCTCCAGGCTAAGCAACCCCAGCTCCCTCAGCCTCTCCTCACAGGGCTGTGCTTGAGACCTCTCCCCAGCCTCGTTGCTCTTCTCTGGACACGTTCAAGTGTCTCGATGTCCTTCTTAAACTGAGGGGCCCAGAACTGGACACAGTACTCAAGGTGTGGCCTAACCAGTGCAGAGTACAGGGGCACAATGACTTCCCTGCTCCTGGTGGCTGCACTATTTGGCTAACATTACTGGCTAACATCACTGTGCAATGTGTAGGCATGCCTAGAAGAGGCTTGCTTGCACTGATTTGCATCTGTACCTACCTGATAGTTGCCCCTCCTTTACAGACCTTTAAAGAAAATGGTATTTTTGCCTGCTGACACAAAGAAAAGCTCATTCAGGAGCTTGGCTGACTGCAGGTTCCTGTCCTACATCCCCAGCTGTTCTGCAGCACTGTCTTCTTTCACTGATACCACCATGATCAAGCACTGCAGCATTTGCAGAGTCACAGAATCATAGGATGGTAGGGGTTGGAAGGGACCTCTGGAGATCACCTCGTCCATTCTCCCTGCTAATGCAGGCACACCTAGAGCAGGTTGCACAGGAACATGTCCAGGAGGGTTTTGAAAGTCACCAGAGAGGGAGACTCCACAACCTCTCTGGGCAGCCTGGTCCAGTGCTCTGCCACCCTCAAAGGAAAGAAGTTTCTCCTTAAGTTCAAGTGAAACCTCCTGTGTTCAGGTTTGTACCTGTTGCCCCTTGTCCTATCACTGGGCACCACTGAGAAAGCCCAGCTCTATCTTCATGACCTCCACCCTTTAAGTGTTTGTGTGTACTGCTTAGGTCCTCTCACAGTCTTCCCTTTTCAAAGACCACATATTTTGCAGCCCAGAAAGCCAATCACATCCTGGGCTGCATCAAGAGAAGCAGAGCCAGCAATTCAAGGGAGGTTGTGGTGGTTTCAGCCTTAACTGGGAGTTAAAAGTTCAGATGGGGGCAAGGCTGAGAATCTCTTCCCCCCTCCCCGCTCCTCCCTCCCAACAGAGATTCTCTCATTGTACTCCACTTTGGTGAGACCCCACCAGGAGTGCTGTGTCCAGTTCTGGAGCCCCTATGACAGGAAGGATCTGGAGGTGCTGGAAAGTGTCCAGAGAAGGGCCATGAGGATGAGCAGAGAGCTGGAGCACCTCTCCTATAAGTACAGACTGAGGGATTGGGGCTGTTCAGTCTGGAGAAGAGAAGGCTCCAAGGTGACCTTATTGTAGCCTTCCAGTATATTAAGAGGGACTACAAGAAAGCTGGGGAGGGACTTTTTAGGCTGTCAGGGAGTGATAGGACTGGGGAGAATGGAACAAAAGCTAGAAATGAGTAGATTCAGATTGGATGTTAGGAAGAACTTCCCCATGAGGGTAGTGAGACATTGGCACAGGTTGCCCAGGGAGGTGGTAGAAGCCCCATCCCTGGAGGTCTTTAAAACCAGATGGATGTGGCTCTGAGCAACCTGATCTAGTGTGAGGTGTCCCTGCCCATGGCAGTGGGGTTGGAAGTAAATGATCCTCGAGGTCCCTTCCAACCCTGACAATTCTCTGATTCTATGATCTTCAGGCATCCTGTGCCCTGCCAGAGCTTTCCAGCCCCAGCCCCATACTGGTAACATTCAGCTTGTTCCTGTATCTCTTGTGAACTTTGGAAATACCCTTTACTTTCTCTTCTTCTTCTTCTTCTTTTATACTTGAGCAGGTACTGGCCTGGCAAGCACTTGACATTGGGATCTATGCGTGGTGATTGAGTGCCCGGCGAGTGAAACCAGGCAGCTATCTGCTGAGTTGTTACCACAGTTTATCACAACATAAATTTACTCATCCCTTCAAATGACACAAAATTTACAGGAGCCTCAATCTTGGAGGTGTCTACTGTTTGCTTAAATTTTTCTGACCAGCAGCTCTGAAGACTGTGTGGGCGATAAAATACCGACGAACACCCACAGAAACTCGCAGTGTGATCTCAATAAATGACATAAGTGTTGTGCATAGAGACAGCAATCAGAGTTCTTTGCATTAAAAGCAAGTTCATCTCTCTAATTTTGTTACAAATCAAGCTTTGTCATTTTCCCATCATTGGTCCAAACTCCCCTGGCGTTTTCTGAGCTTCTCTGTGGTGGATATTTAGTGGGAAGCTAAGCTGGGACCAGAGTCATAGAATCATGACAGGTTGGACTGGATGATCTTGAAGGTCTTTTCCAACCTGGTTAATTCTTCCCTTCCCTTCCCTTCCCTTCCCTTCCCTTCCCTTCCCTTCCCTTCCCTTCCCTTCCCTTCCCTTCCCTTCCCTTCCCTTCCCTTCCCTTCCCTTCCCTTCCCTTCCTTCCCTTCCCTTCCCTTCCCTTCCCTTCCCTTCCCTTCCCTTCCCTTCCCTTCCCTTCCCTTCCCTTCCCTTCCCTTCCCTTCCCTTCCCTTCCCTTCCCTTCCCTTCCCTTCCCTTCCCTTCCCTTCCCTTCCCTTCCCTTCCCTTCCCTTCCCTTCCCTTCCCTTCCCTTCCCTTCCCTTCCCTTCCCTTCCCCTCAGCACTGGTTAGGCCACACCTTGAGTCCTGTGTCCAGTTCTGGGCCCCTCAGTTTAGGAAAGATGTTGAGTTGCTGGAAGGTGTCCAGAGAAGGGCAACAAAGCTGGGGAGGGGTTTGGAGCACAGCCCTGTGAGGAGAGGCTGAGGGAGCTGGGGTTGCTTAGCCTGGAGAAGAGGAGGCTCAGGGCAGACCTTCTTGCTGTCTACAACTACCTGAAGGGAGCTTGTAGCCAGGTGGGGGTTGGTCTCTTCTCCCAGGCAACCAGAACCAGAACAAGAGGACACAGTCTCAAGCTGTGCCAGGGGAGGGTTAGGCTGCAGGTTAGGAAGAAGTTCTTCCCAGAAAGAGAGATTGGCCATTGGAATGTGCTGCCCAGGGAGGTGGTGGAGTCAACATCACTGGAGGTGCTTAGGAGGAGCCTGGATGAGGCACTTGATGCAATGATTTAGTTGATTAGATGGTGTTGGGTGATAGGTGGGACTCAATGATCTCAAAGGTCTTTTCCAACCTGGTTAATTCTATTCTATTCTATTCTATTCTATCCTATCCTATTCTATTCTACTCTACTCTACTCTATTCTATTCTATTCTTTTCAATGGATTATCAGAGAACCATTGAGATCATCAAATCCAACCTTCTACCCAGCACCTCCATGACCATTAGACCGTGTCCTAAAGTGCCATCCCTCCAGGGATGGTGATTCTCCCACTTCCCTGAGCAGCCTGTTCCAATGCATGCCCACTCTTTCAGTAATTTTTCCTAATATCCAATCTAAACCTCCCTTGGCACAGCTTGAGGCCATTACTTCTTGTCCTCTCATTAGTTAACTTGGGAGAAGAGGCCAGCACTGGCCTCACTACAACCTTCATTCAGGTAGCTGTAGAGAGCAATAAGGTCTCCTCTCAGCCTCCTCTTCTTCATGCTAAATCCCAGTTCCCTCAGCCTCTCCTGCTCTCCAAAACCTTCACCAGCTTTGATGTCCATCTCTGTATCCCCTCTAGCACCTCAAGACCCTTTCTCATACTGCAGTGCCCAAAACTGGTGCAGTCTTACCAGTGTTGAGTACAGGGACACGATCACTTCCTTGAGTCCCAGGCTGCAATGATGCTGTGGTCCTCTGGTTTGGAGAAGACTCCAGGCATCAGCACATAGCATGAGAAAAAGCTTTTTTACTGTGAGGGTGACAGGGGACTGGAAGAGGCTGCCCAGAGAGGCTGTGGAGTTGTCTTCTCTGGAGATCTTCAAAACCCACATGAATGCATTCCTGTATGACCTGCTCTAAGTGGTTCTGCTTTGCAGGGGGCTTGGACCTCATATTAGGAATTACTTCTTCACTGAAAGGGTTATCAAACATTGGAATGGTCTGCCCATGCCAGTGGTGGAGTCACCATCCCTGGGGCTGCTCGAGTGTGATGTGTGGACCCAGTGTTTAGGTTCATGGTTTAGTGTTGTCTCCTCAGTGCTGGGTCGAAGGCTGGACTGGATGACCTTCAAGGTTTCTTACAAGCAGATATATTCTGTGATTTGTGACTCAGTGAGCTCTGGAGGTCCCTTCCAACCTCTGGCATTCTGAGAGTCTGTAATTCTAGAGGCCCAGTGGGCCTTAGCCATTTCCCAGGCACATACCCTGTGCGTGGATCCTCCGGAATCTATGGCAAGATATCTGTGCCTGCTTGTCTTTGTTCCCTGCTTGGCACTGCCTGTGAGATTCTTGTTTGGGAGGGCTGTAGGAGCGCTGCATAGGAAAGCACAGCACTGTGTCATGAATAAAAGGGTATTTACAAAACAACAGGGTTTGTTATAGCTACATGCAGGCTTTATAGCAGACAGTGATGCCAGCATTCCTAAGAACCAGCAAGCAGAAAGACTATTCAGAGGCAGAGGCAGCTGATTAATTTATTCACTGGCAATAATTCTTATGGACAAGCAGTCTGGAAAATAGTATTTAGGAAATAAAATCAATAGTCCTTTTTAAGAACTTGAGAGCTATTAGGGAAGGGAAGGGAAGTTGCTTGATACTTTTCATTATGTGATGCTTGATAAAGCACAGAGGAATCATATTCTCTCAGGCTGAGCACTTTTGCATATATTGCTACAGCAACCAGCTCTAGTCCCTGCTGTCTTGCAGCTATTGCTGATTGTGCTGCTTCAGCTGATAGGTTCAGCTCCTACTACAGCTTTGCCTGCAGTCTGTCAAAGTTTCTTATTTTTTTCCCCTCAGCTTTTCACCTGTAACTTTCTGTCTGCACCCTCACTGCAAGCTTTTTTTTCCCCCCTGCAGGATGCTCCTCTGCTGTGTACCCTGCTATGGCAAACTTCTGCCCTAGTTTCCAAACCGTCCTAGATTTAAAACTTTTCCTACTTTGGCCCCTCATTCATGCTTTTACATTCTTATGCTCTTTCCCCCAAGCCCCCCACCCCCCCAGCTGTCCACCCAAATACAGGATAGGATAGGATAGGATAGGATAGGATAGGATAGGATAGGATAGGATAGGATAGGATAGGATAGAATAGAATAGAAATAGGAATAGAAATAGAAATTAGAATAGAATAGAATAGCATAGCATAGCATAGCATAGAATAGAATAGAATAGAATAGAATAGAATAGACCAGACCAGGTTGGAAAAGACCTTTGAGATCATCAAGTCCAACATACCATCCAACACCATCTAATCAACTAAACCATGGCACCAAGTGCCACATCCAGTCTCCTCCTAAACACCCTCAATGATGGCAACTCCACCACCTCCCTGAGCAGCACATTCCAATGGGCAATCATTCTCTCCATGAAGAACTTCTTCCTAACATCCAGCCTAAACCTCCCCTGGTGCAGCTTGAGACTGTGTCCTCCTATTCTGGTGCTGGTTGCCTGGGAGAAGAGACCAACCCCCACCTGGCTACAACCTCCCTTCAGGTAGTTGTAGATGGCAATAAGGTCTCCTCTGAGCCTCCTCTTCTCCAGGCTAAGCAACCCCAGCTCCCTCAGCCTCCCCTCATAGGACTGTGCTCCAAACCCCTCCCCAGCTTTGTTGCCCTTAATACATTTATTACAGGCTCAGTCAGCAGTTCTACCTTCTTCATTTGCAGTTTCTTCTGTTCATGAGTGGTTTCCTTTAGAGTCTTGATAGAACTACTTCCTTACAGTTCTTTTTTCCCCAGGTCTCTCCTATGGTTTCTACATCAACTTGTGCTCCATTTCAGTTTAAGACCTCCTTAGAACCACCTTTTGCTCTTAAAATTACTAAAGACTATGGCTCCCTGGGGTCTCTAAATGCTGCTGTAGCACAAATGCAGAGTCACAGAATCACAGAATAACCAAGGTAGGAAGAGACCTTTGAGATCATCAAGTCCAACCCATCACCACCAGACCTCATGACTAAATTCATCATCAGAAGGGCAACAACATCTTGGTCTGTGGAATAGTGTGGCCAGCAGAATCAGGGAAGTGATTGTGCCTCTGCATATGACACTGGTGAGACAACACCTTGAGTACTGGGTTCAGTTTTGGGCCCCTCACCACAAGAAAGATATTGAGGTACTGGAGTGTGTCCAGAGAAGGGCAACAAAGCTGGGGAAAGGTCTGAAGATCAGGTCTTGTTTAGTCTGGAGAAAAGGAAGCTGAGGGAAGACCTTCTTGCTCTCTACAACTACCTGAAAGGAGGTTTCAGAAGTGGGGATTGGTCTCTCCTCCTTAGTATCAGGTGATAGGATAAGAGAAAATGGCCCAAAACTGCGCCAGAGGAGGTTTAGATTGGATATTAGGGGAAAACTTCTTTACTGGAAGAGTGATCAAGCATGAGCAGGCGATGTTAGAGGTTTTTTTCCAATCACAACAAGAGGACACAGTCTCAAGCTGCACCAGGGGAGGTTTAGGCTGGATGTTAGGAAGAAATTCTTCATAGAGAGAGTGATTGGCCATTGGAATGTGCTGCCTGGGGAAGTGGTGGAGTCACCATCCCTGGAGGAGTTTAGGAAGAGCCTGGATGAGGTGCTTGGTGCCATGGTTTAGTTGATTAGATGGTGTTGGGTGATAGGTTGGACTCGATGATCTCAAAGGTCTTTTCCAACCTGGTTAATTCTCTTCTCTTCTCTTCTCTTCTCTTCTCTTCTCTTCTCTTCTCTTCTCTTCTCTTCTCTTCTCTTCTCTTCTCTTCTCTTCTCTTCTCTTCTCTTCTCTTCTCTTCTCTTCTCTTCTCTTCTCTTCTCTTCTCTTCTCTTCTCTTCTCTTCTCTTTTCTCTTCTCTTCTCTTCTCTTCTCTTCTCTTCTCTTCTCTTCTCTTCTCTTCTCTTCTCTTCTCTTCTCTTCTCTTCTCTTCTCTTCTCTTCTCTTCTCTTCTCTTCTCTTCTCTTCTCTTCTCTTCTCTTCTCTTCTCTTCTCTTCTCTTCTCTTCTCTTCTCTTCCTCTATTCCACTCCACTCCACTCCACTCCACTCCACTCCACTCCACTCCACTCCACTCCACTCCACTCCACTCCACTCCACTCCACTCCACTCCACTCCACTCCACTCCACTCTAATTCTATGCTAATTCTCTGAGTCTATGATCTTGCTAGGACCCATTTCTGATATCCCAGCCTAGCAATTTCCTTGCTCTCAGTGTGTGGGTTTTTCCAGGGATGCAGCAGGGAAGCACATTGTAGTCCCTTAGCAACCAGCAATGGTGTCGGACAGCAAAAAAGAAAACCAAAGAAGCTTGGCTTTGTTTTGCAATTTTTCTTTCTAGAACCTCAAACTTAGCAGCTCTGCTCTCAGGAAGCCAATATGGAGTGGTTGCAGGGTTGCAGAGTGAAGATGCTGTGTTGGTTTGCATGCTCACTCGTGTGTACATGTGTGTGCACATTGACTTGCCTGCTGGCTATATGGTACAGCAGAGTTCCTTGAACCTCCTTTCTTGCACCTGATCTTCAGGAGGAGCATTTTAACTCCACTTCGTGGCCACTCCACACCCTGGAGAGATCAGTTCCTGTGCTGCAGAAGCAGGCAGCCTCTGATACAGCCCCAGCTGTGAAAAGTTCTTGCTGCCCTTTATTCCACAGCCAGCACTTCCAGCTTTGTCCCTGGCAAATTCTGCAATGCAGCTCTGAGTGATCAATGCAAAAGTCTTTGGCACAGTAAAAAAAAACAACCAACCCAAACCTGAAAGTGTGGGGACAGCACAAACCAAATTGAATTGCAAAATAAAAGAGCAGAGGCAATCCTCCTGATTGCATTATTCGGCTTCACATTTATTTAATGAAAATTCGGCATTTTCTAATTACAACGCAAGCCCCTGCAGAATTTCCCGGTTGCTGCCGGCGGGGGAGGAGGCAGCGGGCAGGGATCGCCGCAGTGGCCACCGGCGAGGAGAGCGGGGAGCTCGCACCTGGGGGCTAGGGGTTGCCCCCTTTCTCGGTGGCGATGCTGAGGGACGGCAGCGGGGACACCCTTCCCTAGGGGTGCCGATGGCCCTGGGCCGGAGGTGAGGGTGGTGGTGGTGGGGGGAGGTGGGGAGCACTCATCCAGCTTTTGAGGCAGTGCACTGCCCTCTAATGCTGCTCCCTGGTAGCGAAGCAGCGAAGTCCTCTGGAGGATGCTGGCTGAAGAGATGCGCCGTGGGCTTGCGGGACAAAAGGCGGCAGGTCCAGCTGGTCACAAATGGTGTTCCCCAGGGCTCAATTCTATCTAGCATCTTCATCAGTGACCTCGATGAGGGGCTCGAGTGTATCCTCAGTAAGCTCGCAGATGACACCGAGCTGGGTGGGGGTGTTGACCTGCTTGAGGCAAAGGAGGCTCTTCAGAGGGACCTGGACAGACTGTATCGAAGGGCTGAGGACAACTGTATGGCATTCAACAAGGTCAATTGCCAGGTCCTGCACTTCAGTCACAAAAAAACCCCCATAAAGACTTCAGACTTGAGGAAGGGTGTCTGGAAAGTTGCTTGAAAGAGAGGGATCTGGGGGTGCTGGTTGACATCTGACTGAACATGAGCCAGCAGTGTGCTCAGGTGGCCAAGGTGGCCAACAGCATCCTATCCTGTATCAGGAATGGTGTGGCCAGCAGGACCAGGGAAGTGATTCTCCCCCTCTACTGGTGAGGCCATACCTTGAGTCCTGGGTTCAGTTCTGGGGCCCTGGCTACAAGGACATTGAAATGATGGAGCAAGCCCAGAGAAGGGCAGCAAGGTTGGTGAGGGAGTCTTGAACACAAGTCCTGTGAGGAGTTGCTGAGGGAGATGGGTTTGTTCAGCCTGGAGAAGAGAAGGCTGAGGGAAGAACTCATCACTTTCTATAACTACCTGAAAGGAGGCTGGAGCAAGGTGGGAGGTTGGTCTCTTCTCCCAGGTAACAAGTGATAGGATGAAAGGAAATAGCCTGAACCAGGGGAGGCTTAGACTAGGTGTTAGGAAATTTCTTGTCCTTTTCATTCCTGATGGGAGAGTGGGGAAGCAGGGCCCCATTTTGGAGGACATCCTGAGGCCAGAGCTGATCCCAGCCCCGTGGTTTTGCATCTCCATCCCTTTGGTGTGCTTGTGGCTGCAGCTGAGGAGAGCTTTACAAGGGGCTGCTGTGATAACTTCTGTACCCAGAGGACTTGTGCTTTTATTTTGGAAGAAAACCTCTCCAGAAGTGGCTTTAAATGAGCTTCAAACACGAAATACTGTCCCAGAGCTTTCTTTATAGCTGTGATCTGGCTTGAACTGCTGCAGAGACAACACAGCCCTTTGTCAGCAGTGCCCTTTTTGCTTTCCCTGTGCTTCAGAAAGGCATGTCCAAGCTGTGTTACGTCAGAGATGTCCAAAATAACCACATCTTGCAGATCTGGCTCTGTGTGGGGTGTTCCATTCGTTGAGCCTGTCTCTGAAGAGAGCAACAAGATTTGCTTGTTTGTCTTTCTAGAAGAACCAGAACAGGCTACCCAGGGGGCTGGTGGAGTTACCATCCCTGGAGGTGCTCAAAAGCCATGTAGGCATGGTGCTTTGGGACATGGTTTAATGGACATTGTGGTGTTGGCAGTTGGACTTGATGATGGTAGAGGTCTTTTTCAACCTTAATGATTCTATGGTTCCAAATGAATGCCTGGGGGTGGATTAGCCTTTGCCTTCTTCACGAGGATGCCACTAGGGAGGAGGTTTGGGAGGTGCATGGAGGCTCTGGTGGCCCTGACTGTGAGATCACCTTTTCTTTCATCATAAGGAAATCACTGCAGCACACAGTGCTGATGTTTTAGACACTAGGCTATGGAAGCCAGGTTGCAGCATGGTAGAGAACCAGTGGCAGCCATGGTGCTAGTAGGCAGAAGCTGGAGTAAGGCCATAGAGATGGGGGGCTGCTACACCTCATGTGTGGACCCCAGTTCTGGGCCCCTCAATTCCAGTTCTGGGCTCCTCAATTTAAGAAGGACATTGAGAGTCTTGAACTTGTCCAGGGAAGAGCAATGAGGCTGGGGAGAGGCCTTGAGCACAGCCCTGTGAGGAGAGACTGAGGGAGCTGGGGTTGTTTAGCCTGGAGAAGAGGAGGCTCAGGGGAGACCTTATTGCTCTCTACAACTACCTGAAGGGAGGTTGTAGCCAGGTGGGGATTGGTCTTTTCTCTCTAGCAACCAGCCCCAGAACAAGAGGACACAGTCTCAAGCTGCACCAGGGGAAGTTTAGTCTGGAGGTGAGGAGAAAGTTCTTCCCAGAGAGAGTAATTGGCCATTGGAATGAGTTGCCCAGGGCAGTGGTGGATTCCTGGAGGTATTCAAGAGAGGACTGGACGTGGCACTTGGTGCCATGGTTTAGTAGTCATGAGGTGTTGGGTGACAGGTTGGACTTGATGATCTTTGAGGTCTCTTCCAACCTTATTGATTCTATGATTCTATGATTCTACGACCTCTTTGTGGCCCAGGAAGGGGAATGATGTGGGGCAGAAAGCTTGTGCCTGGTAATGGAGTTCACTGTTTTCCTGACCCGAGGGCAATTGGGTAGAAAGCTTGGCTGGGAATGGCTCGTCACAAGACTGTCATCAGTTGGTTTAAGTCAATACCAATTACAAGGTTATTAATTAAAAAAATGTGACTGGTGTGAATAATGATTGTAACCCTTTATTTTCCAGGCAGTCACATTCCATATGTCTGGTTTGAATTTAGAGCTCTCTTTGAACAGAATAGTATGGAATGGAATGGAATGGAATGGAACGGAACGGAACGGAACGGAACGGAACAGAATAGACTAGACTAGACTAGAATAGAATAGACTAGAATAGAATAGAATAGAATAGAATAGAATGGAATGGAATGGAATGGAATGGAATGGAATAGAATAGAATAGAATTAACCAGGTTGGAAAAGACCTTTGAGATCGAGTCCAACCTATCACCCAACACCATCTAATCAACCAAACCATGGCACCAAGCACCCCATCCAGTCTCCTCCTAAACACCTCCAGTGATGGTGACTCCACCACCTCCCTGGGCAGCACATTCCAATGGCTAACAACTCTCTCTGTGAAGAATTTTCTCCTTACCTCCAGGCTAAACCTCCCCTAGCGCAGCTTGAGACTGTGTCCTCTTGTTCTGGTGCTGGTTGCCTGGGAGAAGAGACCAACCCCCACCTGGCCACAACCTGCTTTCAGGTAGCTGTAGACAGCAGTAAGGTCTCCCCTGAGCCTCCTCTTCTTGTTCTTCCTCCTCCTCTTCGCTTGCTCTCTGTATTTGAAGTGTCATAATAATCACATCTTTTGAAGTATTAGGACTTACTTCTTCCTCAGAATTGCTTTCTCCTGCCCTCAGGAATCTTCTCTGTCTTAAGACTCCCTATTCATTCATTTCTCACTCTCTGAGAAAACATTAAAAGCCTCTTAAGCACAGCACATCATGAAAGGGTGAATGTTTAATCAAGCATGGAAAGCTGCCTGATGTCATCTCTTCTTCCCAAGAAAGTTTTCTGGTACTCCACTAAAACGTTCCCATGCTTTCATCTGTGGGAAAGAGATACTGGAGTAGTCACCATTCTTTGCTGGCATCAAGATAAGAGCTATATGTGTGAGTTTTCTCCTGGGGTAAGCCTCCTGACTGTGGTGGCCATGTCCTGGAGGAGTGAGCTCGGAGCTGGCTGGTCCATGGGACAATGGGATTGTTTGCTCAAGCAATTACTGTGTTAGACTTATGCCTCTGATGGGGTTTCCAGGGTGGCCTGGTTGGATCCCTTCCTATGTTCACTGAGGGACACAGTCTGCAGAGGGAGGGAGGATTAGAGGTGAAAGGGCAACCTCTCCACTGGTGTTTGCCTTGTGAAGTGCGGCTTTAATCTGGCAGTGCCTTGTTTCCTTTCTGCACTTCAGGCACAAGAATAAACTGCTGCCTGGCTTTGATTTATGGGTCACCAGCCAAACCTGGAGACAGCTCCAAAATGAGAGTACCCCTGCCTCCACACCTTTTGTCTCCTCATACCTCTAAGGCAAACTCGACATCCTTACTAGTGCTGTTCAGCTGTGCTGAGGAAAAAACACAGTTCCCCCCTTGCTGACACAGAAGTTGAGGGATTTGGGGGCATGAATCCTCCTCAGGGATGCACGTAGCCCTGGCTCCATCACCGCTGGGCAGGACAGATGTGAATCCACGTGCATCAGTGACGCAGGCAAACTGGATTTGGCCAGCTGCCGGGGCTTTGAATGTTCATTTTGGGGGAGGGAGGGAGGGAAGGGAGGACAAGAGGGGAAAACCTGCCCTCTGCCTGCTCCTGGCGCCGTGGAGCCTGGGGAGGGAGGGGGACCTGCAAGCAGAGGAGGAGCTGGGGCAGGTCTACTGCTTTGCCAGGAGGTCCATGTGCTGTTTGGTGGCAGAAACATTGTATAGTAAGGCCAAGACACATGAGCCCAGCTGGAGCTGTTTGTCCTTTTGCTTGCATCCGCTGGATTTGCATGTGGCTGCGTGCGTCCGCGTGGCTTCGTTTTTCCATGCTGTGTTTTTGAGTAATAATCCCCTCCAAGGTTACAGAGATATCATTTGTCAGGCAAGCCAACAGAGCTCTTTCTTACTATGGGATTACATAAGAGAACACAGGCTTTATTACCATTTCAGGACGTATTAGCATTGTGGATTATTTCCATAGAGACTGAGCACGGCAGCAGCCTTCACTCTGGGCTCCCTTGTCCTCCCACTCCCACCCCCTCTCACTTTTAAAACATTCTATTCAGCAACAAGTAAACAAGCAGGAAGTGTCCTATGAAGACTGGCCCATGATCAGTGGTGTATGTGGAAGGCTGACACGCGTGCCAAAAGTTCATCACAAGACTGCAGACAGAAAGAGGGGTTTTGAAAAGATGCTGCTGTGTAGCCTGGAGGGTATCTTATCAATGCTGATCAGTATGGAAAGGGTGAGGGACATGAGAATCACAGAATTGTCAGGGTTGGAAGTGACCTCAAGGGTCATCTAGTTCCAAACCCCCTGCCATGGGCAGGGACACCTCACACTACATCAGGTAGCTCACAGCCACATCCAGCCTGGCCTTAAAAACTTCCAGGGATGAGGCTTCCACCACCTCCCTGGGCAACCTGTTCCAGTGTCTCACCACCCTCATGGAGAAAAACTTCTTCCTAACATCCAATCTGAATCTACCCATTTGTATTTTAGTTCCATTCCCCCTAGTCCTCTCATTACCTGACACCCTAAAAAGTCCCTCCCCAGCCTTCTTGTAGGCCCCCGTAAGATACTACAGGCTACAATAAGGTCTCCTCGGAGCCTTCTCTTCTCCATACTGAATAACCCAAACTCCCTCAGTCTGTCCTCATAGGAGAGGTGTTCCAGCCCTCTGATCATCCTTGTGGTCCTTCTCTGGACACCTTCCAGCACCTTCAGATCCTTCCTGTAATAGGGGCTTCAGAACTGGACACAGTACTCCAGGTGGGGTCTCAAAATAGTGGTGTAGAGTAGGAGTGGGCTCTTCTCAGTGGTGCCCAGTGATAGGATAAGGGGAAATGCGTGCAAACTAGAACACAGGAGGTTTCACTTGAACTTGAGAGTGCTGAAGAATTGGACCAGGCTGCCCAGAGAGATTGTGGAGTTTCCTTCACTTGAGGCTTTGAAAACTATCCTGAGCATGTTGCTGTGCAACCTGAACTAGGTGAACTAGGGGGGTTGGACTAGATGGTCTCCAAGGGTCCCTGCCCACCCCTACCATTCTATGATTCTATCCAGAATAGCAAGAAAGCAGAGGTACCATCTTTATTCCTGCTTGTCACTGTGCTTTCTTGGGAGCCTAGGGAGAATGGCTGTTCCTGCCTGGGTCATTCATTGCCTGTGGGATCATGGCAAGTCAGGTCAATGCTTTGTGTCTCAGTTTAACAGTCTGTAAAATGGTGTGTGTGAGTGTGGTAATTATACCGGGGTGTTCTGTGGGCCAGAGTAGCTCATGAGCTCATGATTTATTCACAGCATCTTTTCTGTGACAAAGGCTGATCCCCAAACAGCTGTCTTCTGCAGGCTGTGTCCAGAGAAGGGTAACAACGCTGGGGAGGAGTTATGAGGACAAGCACTATGAGGAGAGGCTGAAGGAGCTGGGGTTGATTAGCCTGGAGAAGAGGAGGCTCAGAGGAGACCTTATTGCTCTCTACAACTACCTGAAGGGAGGTTGTAGCCAGGTAGGGGTTGGTCTCTTCTCCCAGGCAACCAACACCAGAACAAGAGGACACAGTCTCAAGCTGCACCAGGGGAGGTTTAGGCTGGATGTTAGGAAGAAGTTCTTCAGAGAAAGAGAGATTGGCCATTGGAATGTGCTGCCCAGGGAGGTGGTGGAGTCACCATCACTGGAGGTGTTTAAGAAGAGACTGGATGGGGTGCTTGTTACCATGGTTTATTTGATTAGATGGTGTTGGGTGATAGGTTGGAGTTGATGATCACAAAGGTCTTTTCCAACCTGGTTCGGTTCTGTTCTGTTCTATTCTATTCTATTCTATTCTATTCTATTCTATTCTATTCTATTCTATTCTATTCCATTCCATTCCATTCCATTCCATTCCATTCCATTCCATTCCATTCCATTCCATTCCAATTTCTCTCCTCTCCTCTCCTCTCCTCTCCTCTCCTCTCCTCTCCTCTCCTCTCCTCTCCTCGAGTCTCCTCTCCTCTCCTCGAGTCTCCTCTCCTCGAGTCTCCTCTCCTCTCCTCTCCTCTCCTCTCCTCTCCTCTCCTCTCCTCTCCTCTCCTCTCCTCTCCTCTCCTCTCCTCGAGTCTCCTCTCCTCGAGTCTCCTCTCCTCTCCTCAAGTCTCCTCTCCCTTTGAGCTACAAGTAAAGAAGTGTGGCACTTTGCTGTAAATAAATAAAACTGCCCATTCCTCCCCTGGAAAAGCACCTTGCCATACACTGAAGTCCTGAATTTCTGATGTGCAGAGTAACCAGGCACTGGTTGAATTTCCTCCACGGATGGGCTAGCTGGGGCTATTTTCAGTCTTTTCTCTTTTCCATCAAATCTTGCAGAGAGCAAGGTTATTCTTCCTGAACAGGTCTAGGGGACTGCTCAACTGTACAATCTGGAAAAGAGTTTTCTCCTCTTGGCTGTGCCTCTGATATAGGACAAAGCATTGGCATTTCTCATGGCCTGGCAGACATGGGATGGGAAATTTTGCTGCTTTCATCTGTGATGGAGGTGTCCATTATGTGAAGCAGTTCACAGTGAGTCTTGAGCTGCATTGTGCAGAGCTGATAGTGGAGAGGCACCGCTGCCAAGACTGATGCCAGTTCACCAGTCAGTGACTAATGTCCAGATCTGGAAGGAAGTGTTTGTTTCACCTCTTGCCTGGTCTTTTCAGGGTTCATAAGTCATCTAATTAGTGTTTCTTCTCCTGGTGTTGCTCATATGTTACCTGTAACATGAAAATGGTACTAGTAACTCCCGGCCTAGGGAGCAGCTGAGATGTTTGCACCACAGTCAGATGTCAAAACGATCCCCCAGGGCCAGTCTTAGCAAGAGAGCAGTCAGACAGCTAGCTGCACCTGAGAAAGAGCCTGCTGCTCTGTTTCTTGAATGCTTTGATACAATTCAGAGAGACCTGGACAGGCTGGAGAGTTGGGCAGATGTGAACCTCATGAAGTTCAGCAAGGGCAAGTGTAGAGTTCTGCACCTGGGGAATAATCACCCCATGCACCAGTACAGGTGAGGGGTTGACCTGTTGGAAAGTAGCTCTGCAGTGGAGGACCTGGGAGTGCTGGTGGATAAGTCAACCATGAGTTAGACATATGTCCTTGTGGCCAGGAAGGTCAATAGTATTCAGGGGTCCATTAAGAAGAGTGTGGCCAGCACGTTGAGGAAGGTTCCCACCCCCCTCTGCTCTGCCCTTCTGAGGCTCCACCTGCAGTATTGCATCCAGTTCTGGGCATTCCAGTTCTGGGCATCCTAGTTCTGGGCATCCCAGTTCTGGGCATCCCAGTTCAAGAGGGCCAGGGACCTACTGGAGAGAGTTCAATGAAGGGCCACAAAGATGATGAGGGGACAGGAGCATCTCTCTTAGGAGGAGAGGCTTAGAGACTTGGGGTTCTTTGGCCTGGAGAAGAGCAGATTGAGAGAGGAACCTTATCAATGCTTATCAATAACTAAAGGGTGGAGGTCATGAGTATGGTAATGCACTCTGTTTCATTGGGGCACAGTGACAGGACAAGGGGCAATGTACACAAACTAGAAAACAGGAAGTTTCATCTGAACTTAAGGAAAAACTTCTTTCTTTTGAGAGTGCCAGAGCACCTGACTGGGCTGCCCAGAGAGATTGTGGAGTCTCCTTTGCTGGAACTTTCCAGACCTGTCTGGATGTATTCCTATGCAACCAGAGACAGGCAAACCTGCTTTAGCAGGGGTGTTGGAGTAGATGATGTTTGGAGGTCACCTCCAACCCCTACCATTCGGTGTGATTCTGCACGTGATTCTGTTTGGCCCTGTCCCCTGATGGGAGCTGCATGTGCATGCTTCTCCCCTACAAGTGATAACCCACAGATAGCACATATACTCTGTGTTTGCTACTCACAGGTAGCAAATGTACTCCAGTGGAAAAACAGGCCTCTGCAGAAGAGGTGCTTTCTCCAGGAAGAACAAGAGCCAACCAGAAAGTCACTGAGGATCAGTCATTCATGAGTAACCTGCTGAAAAAAGACAGGGAACTTGTGGTTGTTGGAGATCAGGTGAGAAGCTGCTTTTCAGCTCTTCAAGGGATTTGGTGGGAACTCAGATCAGTTACTGGACACCTGAGAAGTCACATACCAGAGAGCTTTAGGAAATTAGGCAGGCATTAGGTATTCTGCTGCTCAAGAAACTTTTTGTTCCTCTCTGAAAGATCAACTTCAGCCAGAGTGCTGAGGAAATCCCTGTCCTGCTGTGACCCTGCCAATTGCACTGCTTCTGTGACTTGTCAGCAGAATGCATGATCATTTCTAGCATGCTTGCCTGGGAGAGCAATCTGAAAGCCTTGAGTTTTGGTGGCTTTGCTGCCATTTAAATATTGAGTCCATTTCTTTCCTGTGAATTTTCTCTTTACTGCTCTGGACAAGTGAGTCTGAGGGAGAAAAAAGGAGAAAGTGAAGCCCTCTGTGATCTGCCTGGACTTACCACCCTCATTCATTTCCTTTCCTGCTCTAGTCTGACATTTTCTTCTGGAGTCTTTAAAAGCCCTGAGAGATGCAATATTCTAGCTAAAGTCTTGTGGCTGGGTAGGTGTGGTAGTTGCAGCCTGGTGTGGGAGTTTAAGGCAATGCCTTTAAAATTTAGCTGCAGATCTCGAGCAGAAAAGTAGAAATAAATCACTCTTGGGTGTAAAAAGGAAAACAAAAGATTGTTCTAAACAAATTCATTGGATTAAGGCCTGGGGTAAAAGGAGCTGTGCCATAACAATTCCTCACTTTTCATTCTTTTACTCTTCTCCAATGTCCATGCAGTGCTACTGGCTGGGGTCAGAGTGGCTGGAGAGCAGCCAGGCAGAAAGGGACCTGGGGGTACTGGTTGAGAGTAGGCTGAACATCAGCCAGCAGTGTGCCCAGGTGGCACAGAAGGCCAATGGCATCCTGGCCTGCATCAGGAACAGTGTGGCCAGCAGGAGCAGGGAGGTCATTGTACCCCTGTACACTGCACTGATTAGGCCACACCTTGAGTCCTGTGTCCAGTTCTGGGCCCCTTAGTTTAGGAAAGATGTTGAGTTGCTGGAAGGTGTCCAGAGAAGGGCAACAAAGCTGGGGAGGGGTTTGGAGCACAGCCCTGTGAGGAGAGGCTGAGGGAGCTGGGGTTGCTTAGCCTGGAGAAGAGGAGGCTCAGAGGAGACCTTATTGCTCTCTACAACTCCCTGAAGGGAGGCTTTAGCCAGGTGGGGTTGGTCTCTTCTCCCAGGCAACCTGCCCCAGAACAAGAGGACACAGTCTCAAGCTGTGCCAGAGGAGGTTCAGGCTGGATGTTAGGAAGAAGTTCTTCAGAGAAAGAGAGATTGGCCATTGGAATGTGCTGCCCAGGGAGGTGGTGGAGTCACCATCACTGGAGGTGCTTAGGAAGAGACTGGATGGGGTGCTTGGTGCCATGGTTTAGTTGATTAGGTGGTGTTGGGTGAGAGGTTGGTCTAGATGATCTCTGAGGTCTTTTCCAACCTTATTGATTCTATGATTCTATGACAGGAAACTGTTTGTGGAAAACAGCCTAAGACAAAGGTCTTGCTTAAAAATTCATGTGATTGAACTACTGAGACCTATCTAAAATGCTGGCAATATATGACCTTACTAACCACCCTGTGTACTGCTGCTTGGGAAGCTACTGTTGTATCAGAACATGAAGCTATCACTCCTGGTGGCTGGACACCTTACCAGGAGATCTGACTTTTGCTTAGCTGAAAACAAGACAGCCAGGAAGAGCTTTCTTAGGTTAAATCTGTTAGAGTTCCAAAAAGACTTCTTCTTAGGCTGTTCCTTATCAGCTTACTGAAATTGCTAGAGGAATCCCTTAAGTATTACATCCTAGACAAACTGATCTGCGGGGCTTAGGGTACACACTGCTCCTCTTGGCAGCTGCACCAGCATGTCTACACTACCACAGCTTTGTCTGCTTCTTGAAGATTTTGGGTGATGGTAGTTGGACTGCACATGTTTATGCCTTGGACTGATGGCTGGATGAGCAGATCTGCAAGCAGTGGGGCTGGCTGCATTTCATAGTATCATAGTAGTATCATAGAATCAGTCAGGGTTGGAAGGGACCACAAGGATCATCCAGTTCCAACCCCCCTGCCATGGGCAGGGACACCCCACACTAGATCAGGCTGGCCACAGCCTCATCCAGCCTGCTCTTAAACACCTCCAGGAATGGGGCCTCAACCACCTCCCTGGACAACCCATTCCAGGGCTCTCATGGTGAAGAACTTCTTCCTCACATCCAGCCTGAATCTCCCCACCTCCAGCTTCATTCCATTTCTCATTTCTCATGCAAACACACACCATGTGCATTCTTCCAGGGGCCTCAGGGAAGGATACCCATCTGAATGCTGAACAGTCTGTGGCCATGATTAGTTTCTATTCATCACAGCTATTGGGGAAACAGGGCATCAGAGAAATGAAATGGAGAAGAAGCTTCTTTCTATTGTATCATGTCCAGGATCAGCTTCATTTCATACTTGCTCATTCATGTGGCACAAAGCAGTTTTCCTTGGTGCTTAACTAGATTGCATCTGCAGAATTACAGGGTTATGAGAAGGCATCATTCATGTCTCTTGTGGTCCTCCAGTCCTCAGACATGCCCCCTGCTCTTTGAGCTAAGTTCTGACTGCAGATCTTCCAGAGTCCACAGCATCTGAAGAGGCAGGAAGACATCCATCTCAAACCTCACTACCTTGTGTCTTGCTGAAGGTGTCTGAGAAATCTGATGCAGTAAGAACCCTGCAAAAATGTCAGTGGAGGAGTGTGACCAGTTTGGGGGGACCAATTAACCTCTCTCAGCCCTGTGCTGCCCAGGAACCCTTAGCATGCAGGCTACTTGCCTTGGGAACCAATGGTGTAATCTTAATTCTTGCTTCTGTTAATTCCTGTATGAGAAATCCCTCACCAAAATAAATGTGCATGAGGGCTTGGGCCGCATCAGGCTTGCTGCACTGGTGTCTGTTTCCTGAGTGGAAATAACAAGCAGCCTTGCCCAGCATGTGGACAAAATTCTTCTAAGTAATCAGACTATTCCTACACAGGACTGATGAAGCTCTAAAAAGACTATGGGAGAAGACAAATTCCCCTTTTTCTGCCATCACATTTTCATTAGCTAAAAACCCCCAACCCCACCTGGTGGGGATGAGGGGATTGAGTCAGTCATCAGTAAATGTGCAGATGACGCCAAGTTGGAGGCAGGTGTAGATCGGTAAGAGGATAGAAGGGCTCTCCAGAGGGACCATGACAAGCTGAACAGATGGGCAGTGTCCAACATGATGGCATTCAACAAGTCAAAGTGCTGGGTGCTGCACTTTGGCCACAACAACCCCATGCAGTGCTACAGGCTGGGGTCAGAGTGGCTGGAGAGCAGCCAGGCAGAAAGGGACCCGGGGGTACTGGTTGACAGCTGGCTGAACATGAGCCAGCAGTGTGCCCAGGTGACCAAGAAGGCCACTGGCATCCTGGCCTGCATCAGGAGTAGTGTGGCCAGCAGGAGCAAGGAAGTCATTGTGCCCCTGCACTCAGCACTGGTTAGGCCACACCTTGAGTCCTGTGCCTAATTCTGGGCCCCTCAGTTCAAGAAGGACATTGAGACTGTTGAACATGTCCAGAGAAGGGCAACAAGGCTGGGGAGAGGCCTTGAGCACAGCCCTGTGAGGAGAGGCTGAGGGAGCTGGGGTTGTTTAGCCTGGAAAAGAGGAGGCTCAGGGGAGACCTTATTGCTGTCTACAACTACCTGAAGGGAGGTTGTGGCCAGGTGGGGGTTGGTTTCTTCTCCCAGGCAACCAGCCCCAGAACAAGAGGACACAGTCTCAAGCTGCACCAGGGGAAGTTTAGGCTGGAGGTGAAGAGGAAGTTCTTCCCAGAGAGAGTTGTTAGCCATTGGAATGTGCTGCCCAGGGAGGTGGTGGAGTCCCCATCCCTGGAGGTGCTCAAGAGGGGATTGGATGTGGCACATGAAGCCATGGTTTAGTTAGCCATGAGGTGTTGGGTGACAGGTTGGACTTGATGATCTTTGAGGTCTCTTCCAACCTTATTGATTGTATGATTCCATGCTCATGCAAGAGTCCTGTAGGCACTGTATTCATGTGAACCCTGTGTGGCTCAAAATATACCCTGCAACCTGGGAGAAGCCATATCCAGTATGGAATTCCTTATCTACTTTGTGTGGTCCTGCTTTCATCCACAGTGGGAGACCTCTCCTGGACCTTAATAGCCAGTTCTGGCACAGTTTTGCACACCTGTTCCAAAGGACTGTGGTTGTGATACCCCTTTGCCTGCATTGTATTGAGACCAGGGTGTCCTTAAAAATTGCCTTTTTTAGGCACTTGCCTTTATGTAGTGTAGGATTTGAGCATTCTGTGTATGATCTATTTATATTTGCCATACTTCTAAGAGCTCCTTGATTGTCAAAAGTGCTTCTGCTTTAGTCTCTGAAATGAAGATAATTATTCACCTCTAGGCAAATTATATGGTATTTGGTGGTCTGAATTTCCCTCTGAAGTGGTTTGCCCCTCTGTGGAGGCCCTCTGAACTGTGCCTGAATTGGATGCCTTGAGTAGGCAGTGTGACTGCTCTTCCAAGTGACTTTCAGGGTCACATGTATTGCTTGTAGCACAGAAAGGAGGAAACAGAAGCTGAGCCTTCCATCTCAGATGAGCACCCCCATTTCAGAGCTGCCCTCCCTTGCCAGATACACTGATGCTAATATTTCCATTTCTAGGCCCCAAGTGCAGTGGGGAGAAAACCCACCCTTTGACTTCTAAATTGAGCACATTTAATGGGGAGCAGCACAGGAGGAGTCATTATTAATGATTATAACAATAGCCTTTCTTCCATAGATCTTCCCAAAGCTGGGCAAACACGAATTAATTCAACCTTAAACTACTCACATGGGAGGATACAAAGTGTCATTATCCACATGAACAGTTTCTGTGCATGATTGTGCTAATTATAGTATTGCACTTAGGTGTTGTTATATGTGCTGTATAAAACCATAAATAACATTCTACAGAGAGGAACAAAGGACTTTTCTTACCCAGTCTAGCACCCATGCTAGACTGTCTCCAGCAATGGGGAGAATCACTCCAGCAGAAGGTGGAGGAAATGGATCAACAGGCAGCACAGTCAGAGCTATAAATAGGTGACCCTGCCTAAACCTTACAGAAGTGGGCTTGTTGAAAAGCTGGATCTAGATAGGAACTCAGGTGGCAAATTCTCCACCATACCAGGTTGGAAAAGAACTTTGAGATCATTGAGTCCAACCTATCACCCAACACCATCTAATTAACTAAACCATGCACTGCAACCTTGCTAAAGAGGCTGAGCTGCTCCAGTAGCACTGCCTTAAAGATGGTACTGGACTGGTCCAGTGCAATATAGAGTAAGATAGGATAGGATAGGATAGGATAGGATAGGATAGGATAGGATAGGATAGCATAGCATAGCATAGCATAGCATAGCATAGCATAGAATAGAATAGGATAGAATTAACCAGGTTGGAAAAGACCTTCAAGATCATTGAGTCCAACCTATCACCCAACACTGTCTAATCAACTAAACCATGTAATGCAACCTTACTAAAAAGGCTGAGCTGCTCCAGTAGCACTGCCTTAAAGATGTTACTGGACTGGTCCAGTGCAATATAGAATAAGATAGGATAGGAGAGGATAGCATAGGATAGGATAGGATAGGATAGGATAGAATAGAATAGAATAGAATAGAATAGAATAGAATAAACCAGGTTGGAAAAGACATTCAAGGTCATTGAGTCCAACCTATCATCTGATACTATCTAATCAACTAAACCATGGAATGCAACCTTACTAAAAAGGCTGAGCTGTTCCAGTAGCACTGCCTTAAAAATGGTACTGGACTGGTCCAGTGCAATATAGAATAAGATAGGATAAGAGAGGATAGGAGAGGAAAGCATAGCATAGGATAGGATAGGATAGGAGTAGAATAGAGTAGAGTAGAGTAGAGTAGAATGGAATGGAATGGAATGGAATGGAATGGAATGGAATGGAATGGAATGGAATGGAATGGAATGGAATGGAATTAACCAGTTTGGAAAAGACCTTTGAGATCATCAAGTCCAACCCATCACCCAACACCATCTAATCAATTAAACCATGCAACCAAGCGCTCCATCCGATCCCTTCCTAAACACCTCCAGTGATGGTGGGAACACTTTCTGCCTTAAGACACTTTGAGCATTAAGGACACAGCTACTGCCTCAAAGGCCTGGGAAAGGGGTACTGAAATATCTCCAGACACCTGGGAACCTGTGGGTGCTCCTCTTTCCTGGCACCTGAGACTTCCAGCAACACCTTTGCCATCCTTATTTTTACCCTGCTAAGCTCAGGGAAAAAAAAGCTGGCTCCTGGTTTTCCTGAGGACAGCCCAGCAACTGGGCATGGCAGTGTCTGAAATAAATATAGTTTTGGAGGAGAGTTCATTTCCCCTGAATTAATGCAGCCTGACACAGAGCACAGGAGCATGTGCCATCTGGTCAGATCTGCCTTGATTTTGTGAACAAGGGGGGAGGGTAACCGATACTTTGCTGAACTGCAGTTGCTGCACAGGCGAAAATAGCAATCCCCTAGGTGCTGAAAATGTGAGATGCTAATCTGAAATTAAAATGGGTAAACGTGCACAGGCCCAGGAAGGTCTTGAAGGTCAAGACCTTGTTCTCTAAGGAAATCAACTATTTCCCTCCCCTTTCTTCTTCTTTGTCTTGAGAAGCCCTGGGCACAGCCATGTAGTCCGTCAGTTTAATAGGAGGTGGTGGGGCAGCGTGCTGCTCTTCTATTTCAGAGCCAAGCTTGTTCCCTTTGCATGTAGAGTGTAATGTCATTTCCTTCCTTCCTCTCATGAAGTAGGTGTGTTCCCTGCAGAGATTTCACTCCTGTATTACCCGTCCCTGCCCCACCTCAAGCCCTGTTTTGCCATTGCTGCTGTAATAATTGGGCCAGAGGGTGTCCCTCTGATTCCTCCTCAGCTAGAGAGCAGGCATCTAATTCCACTCTTGCCTGCAGTCCTGCCGAGTATATAATGAAATGGCCAAATTCTGTAATCAAATGGCCAAATTCTGTAATCAAATGGCCAAATTCTGCTGATTCCCTCCAGGAGTGAGTCAGAAACCATTCAGCAGTACATTGTAACGTGAACTGTGGTGGTGGGGAACCTGGAAGAGATCCTCATCTCTTTCCGTGTGCTGCCCATGACAGCAGTGCTTACATGTTCATAATCAGTGGGCAAGGATTCTGCATGAGCTGCTGGAGAGATCAAGAGAGTTGTGCGTGCCCTAGGGCAATGGCTAGGAAGTCATGGCTGACTGTGACTTTGGTACAGGAGGCCAGCCCTGCTGGCCTTAATTTAGCAGAGAATGGCAGAGTGACCCAGAGGCACGTGTAAGGCAGGGACAGAAAGTGTTTGTCTTGTTTTCCTAACCAAATTGTTCTCTGGCTGCCTGCCTTCCAGGTTTTCAGCCATCATCCTGCGGTACAAAATAGCAATGAAGGCTCTGCGGCTGCTCTGCAGATTAGGCGAGGCAGGTCTGAAGTGCCACCAGCAGCAAAGGGGAGGGTAAGGAGGTGGCAAAAAGCTGCTTTCATAGCTAGTGAAGCTATGGGACAATGTGTTGGGGGGCTTGCTGAGATGCAGGTAAGAACGAACCACCTCCTCTTTTTTCCCTGAGCTTTATTAATGCCGACTCAGAAGGGAAACCTGTGATCCTTCCATGTGTGCTGGGGATGAGAGAGAGGTGTGGGCTAACAGAGCATAACAAAACCAGGGTGCAGGAGCAAAAACTGGAATCACTGCATTTCTTCTGAGGATGTTTGCACACATGCATGCCAGAAGCCCTTGTCATCCAGGAATTTGTTTCCCTGAAATACAGCCCTTCATCTCCCACCTAAGGGGGTACCAGACCAAGAGGACACAGTCTCAAGCTGCACCAGGGGACATTTAGGCTGGAGGTGAGGAGAAAGTTCTTCACAGAGAGAATTGTTAGCCATTGGAATGTGCTGCCCAGGGAGGTGATGGAGTCACCATCCCTGGAGGTGTTCAAGAGGGGATTGGACGTGGCACTTGGTGCCATGGTCTAGTCCTGAGGTGCTGGGTGACAGGTTGGACTTGATGATCTCTGAGGTCTTTTCCAACCTTATTGATTCTATGATTCTAAAGGGGTAATTTGTCTGCTACTATTAGGTCCCCACTTGCTGGTTTTTGTTCAGCCCCTTAGTGGGCACATTTCTGTGAGGATCATGTATTTGTCTCCCCCCAGCCCTCCTGGTCTTTCTCCTTGGAAAGAAAACATTTCTAACCCCAGAGAACTTTAAAGGCCTCTCCTCTTTTACCTTCTTCCTTTTGCTCCCAACCTTGATTTTGGTCCTGGACCAGAATGCCTGATCAAAATGGTGCAAAGGTTCTTTTATTTATGTTTGGCTAGGAGCTGACCAGATGCCCCAGCCTGTGAAATAATCACCATCTGTTGATTGTAATCGGGAGGCAAAAGCCAAAAGCCTGGAAGGTTTTTTTTCAATGATGTATTCAAAGAACCACAGCTTGATTTTTCTGAATAAAAACAAAAGCTTCTGCTTTGGGTCAGACTTTCTTTTTTCTTTTTCCCTTTTCTTTTTTTTCTCTTTTTTAAATATGTCCCCACATGCTGAATGCCTATGAATAGCTCTGCTGTTCATTCCTTCCTTATCAGAAGCAATTTGGCTTTGCACTTTCTGGAGTGGGTTTCCTTTTTTTTTCCTTTTATTTCCCCTGCTTTCTTTTTTCTTTCTTATTTTTTTTTCCTTTTCCTCCCTTCTTCCCTCTTTTTTCCCTTTTTTCCCTTTTTTCCCCCCTTTTCCCCTTTTTTCTTTTTCCCCTCTTTTCTTTTTTCCTCCTTTTTTTCCATGTTTCTTTTTCTCCCCCTTTTTCTTTTCCCCCTTTTTTCTTCCCTCCCTTTCCCCCCTTTCTTCTTTTTTCCTCCTTTTTTCCCTTTTTTCTTTCTCCCCCTTTTTTCTTTTCCCCCTTTTTTCTCCCCCCATTTTTTCTTGTTTTTTTTTTTTTTTTTTCCTTTTTTCCCCTTTATATTTCTCTTTTTTTCCTCTGAATGCCTATGAATAGCTCTGCTGTTCATTCCTTCCTTATCAGAAGCAATTTGGCTTTGCACTTTCTGGAGTGGGTTTCCTTTTTTTTTTCCTTTTGTTTCCCCCCTTTCTTTTTTCTTTCTTCATTTTTTTTTCCCTTTTCCTCACTTCTTCCCTCTTTTTTCCTTTTTTTTCCTTTTTCCCCCCACTTTTCCTTTCCCCCCCCTTTTTTCTTTCCCCCCTTTCCCCCATTTCTTCTTTTTTCCTCCTTTTTTCCTCCTTTTTTCCATCTCCCCCTTTTTTCTTTTTTCCTCCTTTTATTCCATTTTTCTTTTTCTCCCCCTTTTTTCTTTTCCCCCTTTTTTCTTCCCTCCCTTTCCCCACTTTCTTCTTTTTTCCTCCTTTTTCCCCCTTTTTCTTTCTCCCCCTTTTTTCTTTTCCCCCTTTTTTCTCCCCCCATTTTTTCTTCTTTTTTTTTTTTTTCTCCTTTTCCTTTTACCCCCTTTATATTTCTCTTTTTTTTCCTCTGAATGCCTACGAATAGCTCTGCTGTTCATTCCTTCCTTATCAGAAGCAATTTGGCTTTGCACTTTCTGGAGTGGGTTTCCTTTTTTTTTTGCCTTTTATTTCCCCCCTTTCTTTTTTCTTTCTTATTTTTTTCCCCTTTTCCTCCCTTCTTCCCTCTTTTTTCCCTTTTTTCCCTTTTCCCCCCCTTTTTCCCTTTTATCTTTCCCCCCTTTTTTCTTTCCCCCCTTTTTTCTGTTTTCCTCCTTTTTTTCCCCATTTTTCTTTTTCTCCTCCTTTTTTCTTTTCCCCCTTTTTTCTTCCCCCCCTTCCCCCCTTTCTTCTTTTTTCCTCATTTTTTCCCTTTTTCCTTTCTCCCCCTTTCTTCTCCCCCCCCTTTTTTCTTGTTTTTTCCTTTTTTCCCCTTCATATTTCTCCTTTTCTCCTCTGAATGCCTATGAATAACTCTGCTGTTCATTCCTTCCTTATCAGAAGCATTTTAGCTTTGCACTTTCTGGGGTGATTTTCCTTTTTTTTCCTTCCCCCCCCACCCCCCATTTTTTCCCCCTTCCCCCCCCCTTTTTTTTCTTTCTTCCCCCTTTTTCCCCTTTTTCTCCTTACCCCCCCTTTTCCCCTTTGTTCTTCCCCCCCTTTTTTTTCTATCCCCTCTTTTTTTCATTTACCCCCCTTTTTTCCTTCCCCCCTTTTTTCTTTTTCACTTTTTCCCTTTTTCCCTCCTTTTTTCCCTTTTTTCCTCCTTTTTTCCCTTTTTTCCTCCTTTTTTCCCTTTTTTCCTTTGCCCCCCCTTTCCCCCTTTTTTTCTTTATCCCCTTTTTTCTTTTTTTTTATTTCTTCCCCCCCTTTTTTTCCCCTTTTTTCTTTCCCCCTTTTTTCCTTTTCCCCCCTTTTTTCCTTTTTCATCCCTTTTTTCCCCTTTTTCCCCTTTTTTCTTCATTTTACCTTTTTCTTTCTTCTTTCTTTCTTTTTTTTTTAATTTTCTCCTCCTTTTCCCCCTTTTTTCTTTCCCCCCCTTTTTTTCTACTTTCCCCTTTTTTTCCTCTTTTCCTTTCCCCCCTCTCCCCCCCCTTTTTTTCCTTCCCCACCCCCCCTTTTTTTTTTCCCTTCCCCCCCCACATTGCTGCCTGAGAAGGTGGCAGCATTGCTGTGCCCCAGTGCATTGCTTCCATCCTCTGCAGCTCAGCCCTTCAGTGGGGAATACACTGGCCTGAGGTCCCAGTGAGCTGCTTCTCTCCCTCTTTTTGTCTTTCTGACATCTTGCCACTCTTACATCAGTCAAAGATGTCCCCGGGGAAGAAGGACAATGGCGAATACTGCAGGTGCAGGGAGAATCAATAATTCATTTAATCATAAATTAATAAATGATGATGCTGCTTGGGGAGAAGGGGAGGAAAAGAAAGAACATTAATAAAGAGGCTTCCAGATCAATTCCACCACTCTCAGAGAGTGAAGAGAGGCTCCAGAGGGCCTGAACTTGATAACTGTCAAGCTCTGCAGGATTCCCTCACTGCCGTCATTGCCGCTTCTTGGGTTTAATTCAGCGATATGGCTGTTACCTGCCCCTCTCTCCTGTGGATCCTGGAGGCTGTAGAACTTTGGTATTTGCAAGATTCAGAGCAAAATGCCTCTGGGTGGGGCAAGTGAGCTGTGCAGAAGGTTTTTATGCTTGCTGGATAAAAGCATTGCAGTTCCTGAAGTAATCCTGACACACATTAACAGGAAAAGAGGTTTTCAGTCCTAGCCCCTAAAAAGCCAAACTTGCTTCTCTGGGACCATGGGATGCCACTAGGTATTGTTGCCACAGGGTGACCTGGGTGCACTTAACACTGTGCTGTCTGGCCTTGCCCAAAATACATGGCTGGGAATGCCCATATGCATCCCATCTGCTTAAGGCTATAACAGATGAAGACAGGGCAAGCCAGGATTTAGCCATCAGAAAATGAGAAACAAATATAATGAGGATGTTGAGTGTATTAACCTCCAGAAGACACCTCTCAGGCAGGCAGTGCCCATTTATTTCAGTAAGTGGACAAAGGCTCTGAAAGCCCCTCTCACAGCTCTCCTTCATCTCCTGGTGAGGGGTGAAACAGGTGGCCACATCTGCCATATGAGTCACCACCAAACAGCACTGCTTCCCAGTACTTTTCTCTCCAGTGTGCTCTGTCCTTCCCTGTGCCTGCAGTAGCGCAGACCTTTTACAGCAGCTTAGGTGAAGGTCCTCAGGGATGCTGAGCACTATTACTCTGGTTTTATCCTCCTCTTAAGTAACAGCAAACTCCTGGCTAAGCTGTCAGCCCCTAGCTTGCACAGCAGCACTCTGCACTGGGTTAGGAACTGGCTGGAGGGCCAAGGACAGAGAGTGGTGGTGATTGGTGTTACATCCAGCTCCAGCTGGCAGCCAGGCACTAGTGGCGTGCCCCAAGGATCAGTGCTGGGTCCCATCCTGTTCAATATCTTTATTGATGATCTGGATGAGGGGATTGAGTCCATCATCAGTAAATTTGCAGAAGACATCAAGCTAGGGGCAGGTGTTGGTCTAGCTATAGGGTAGGAGCAGTCTCAAGCGGGATCTTGACAGGCTGGACAGATGGGCAGAGTCCAACATGATGACATTGAGCAAGTCCAAGTGCTGGGTGCTGCACTTTGGCCACAACAACCCCATGCAGTGCTACAGGCGGCCAAGAAGGCCAATGGCATCCTGGCTTGTATCAGAAATGGTGTGGTCAGTAGGAGCAGGGAAGTCATTGTGCTCCTGTACTCAGCACTGGTTAGGCAACACCTTGAGTCCTGTGTCCAGTTCTGGGCTCCTCAATTTAAGAAGGACATCGAGACACTTGAATGTGTCCAGAGAAGGGCAATGAGGCTGGGGAGGGGTCTGGAGCACAGCCCTGTGAGGAGAGGCTGAGGGAGCTGGGGTTGCTTAGCCTGGAGAAGAGAAGGCTCAGGGGAGACCTTATTGCTCTCTACAACTACCTGAAAGGAGGTTGTAGACAGGCAGGTGTTAGTCTCTTCTCCCAGGCAACCAGCACCAGAACAAGAGGACACAGTCTCAAGCTGCACCAGGGGAGGTTTAGGCTGGAGGTGAGGAGAAAGTTCTTCACAGACAGAGTTGTTAGCCATTGGAATGTGCTGCCCAGGGAGGTGGTGGAGTCACCAACCACAGGTTGGGCTTGATGATCTCTCAGGTCTTTTCCAACCTTATTGATTCTATGATTCTATGAACAGACATGGACATCTCCTGACTTGGGGATTGGATTTGTCTTTCTGAATATGTGTAGGACCTTGAGGATTTCCCTTGTCCTTGGATTTAGTGCTGTGTGAGCATACCTGCCATTCAGGCTGACTTAAATTTTAATGAAAGATAAGAATGTTCATTTTTGTCGTTGTCCAGTAGAAGTCAGGTCTGTTTATGCAGTATGGTAGTGCTTAGAGGAATTCATAAGCTGTGCCTGTCTCCCAGCCCTTCATGTGGTCAGCAGACATCTGGAAACACGTTCTCCCTAGGGACAGGAGGCATTTATTATGTAGTTGTATATCACTGTATTAATAATGGTAAAGAAGAGTGGAATTAGAGTCTCAGTATCTGTTTTACATAACTACCCATGTTGTGAAAAAAGTAGAATAGAGTAGAGTAGAGTAGAGTAGAGTAGAATAGAATAGAATAGAATAGAATAGAATTAACCAGGTTGGGAAAGACCTTGGAGATCATCGAGTCCAACCTATCACCCAACACCATCTAATCAACTAAACCATGGCACCAAGCACCCCATCCAGTGACTCCACCACCTCCCTGGGCAGCATATTCCAATGGCCAATCTCTCGTTCTATGAATAACTTCTTCCTAACCTCCAGCCTAAACCTCCCCTGGCACAGCTTGAGACTGTGTCCTTTTGTTCTGGTTCTGGTTGCCTGGGAGAAGAGACCAACCCCCACCTGGCTACAACCTCCCTTCAGGTAGTTTTAGACAGCAATAAAGTCACCCCTGAGCCTCCTCTTGTCCAGGCTAAGCAACCCCAGCTCCCTCAGCCTCTCCTCACAGGGCTGTGCTCCAAACCCCTCCCCAGCTTTGTTGCCCTTCTCTGGACACCTTCCAGCAACTCAACATCTTTCCTAAACTGAGGGGCCCAGAACTGGACACAGGACTCAAGGTGTGGCCTAACCAGTGCTGAGTACAGGGGCAGAATGACCTCCCTGCTCCTGCTGGCCACACTGTTCCTGATAGAGGCCACTTTTATTACCAAGTGTTCACATTCCTCTCTGAGCTATAGACTAAACATAGCTTCCTCTCATTTGAACAAAGGCAAATCTTCCCCTACAAAGGTTTTTTTCCAACCAGGTAATTCTATGATTTCCAAATATGCTCTCTGTGGATTTGCTCACAGTAGATGCTTTTTGTGCCCCTTCTTTCTTTTCTGTTGAGTTACCTCTAACTTTCACTGCTGCAGAAGCAGAACCAGGCCAGCTTCTTTCCTGATATCACAGAATCACAGAATTGTTTGTGTTGGAAGAGACCTTTAACATACAAGAGCTAAACTTTCTTCTTTTTTTCCCCCTTTCTAGTTTAATCTCATAACTCCTAGTTATTACCTCCTCCAACTCTGCAGTATTCATGTTTTGCAGTTTACTTCTTTGGGGCTGCTCCTCAATGAGCTGCACACATTTAACCCTTAGTCTTCTTTATGAATTCTCTCATGTCTCTTTATCAGCTGTCTCTGATCATTTGTGTATTTAGTTATTTTTGACTTGGCTGCTTATTTATTGCTGAGGAGAAAAAAAAACAGTGGAAATAGTCCTTGAGCTGGTTGCATTCAAATGGTTCAGAAACCTCTTTGTCTCTCCCTTTGCTGTAATGTCCAGTTCTGGGCCCCTCAATTTAAGAAGGATATTGAAACTCTTGAATGTGTCCAGAGAAGGGCAATGAGGCTGGGGAGAGGCCTCAAGCACAAGCCTTACGAGGAGAGGCTGAGGGAGCTGGGGTTGCTTAACCTGGAGAAGAGGAGACTCAGGGGAGACCTTCTTGCTCTCTACACCTACCTGAAGGGAGGTCGTAGCCAAGTGGGGGTTGGTCTCTTCTTCCAGGCAACCAGCACCAGAACAAGAGGACACAGTCTCAAGCTGCGCCAAGGGAAGTTTAGGCTGGAGGTGAGGAGAAAGTTCTTCCCAGAAAGAGAGATTGGCCATTGGAATGTGCTGCCCAGGGAGGTGGTGGAGTCACCATCCCTGGAGGTGTTCAAGAGGGGATTGGATGTGGCACTTGGTGCCATGGTTTAGTAGTCATGAGGTGTTGGGTGACAGGTTGGCCTTGATGATCCTTGAGGTCTTTTCCAACCTTATTGATTCTATGATTCTAATGGGGTGCCTCTGTGTTCACCAACCCAAACTGCAAGAGCCTTTTTGGCTAATAGAGCACATCAATATATTTTACTTACTATTTTCTGTAACCTCAAGTTTCAGAGAACAAAACAGCTTCTCTGTTTTCTCCCTCCTGCTGAGCATCCATCTTGTGGATTATTGCTCTCCAAGGATGTTACCTGCATTTTTCTATTTAGGTGCATTCATCTGGTGGCTCTGATGAGTCTCGACTCAGTCACGCTCTGTTCCACTCATGCTTTAACCTTTGGACCATTGCCCACACATTCTGAATTGTAAGGAGCTCTGTGTTCATCGAGGGTGTGTTTCATTGACTTCCATTATAGTTGTAATTTCTCTGTAGGGTATCAGCTTCAAATGTCATGGACAGTTAGTGTTGGTTTCCTGTGACACTGGTTTAATATGACCACCACGAATCCAGACTCTTTGGCACATCATTTGTGATTTCCCTGTCCAACAAATTGTATTTGTGGGAGAGATTCAGGCTGGATGTGAGGAAGAAGTTCTTCACTGTGAGAGTGATGAAGCCCTGGAATGGGTTGTCCAGGGAGGTGGTTGAGGCCTCATCCCTGGAGGTGTTTAAGACCAGGCTGGGTGAGGCTCTGGCCAGCCTGATCTAGTGTGAGGTGTCCCTGCCCATGGCAGGGGGCTTGGAACTAGATGATCCTTGTGGTTCCTTCCAACCCTGACAGATTCTATGATTCCATCAGTCTATTTTCTTTTGGTACCTCTAACTAGTTTTTTGTTCTGTGGGCTGTTGATTCTGGTCAAACTGACATAGTGGGGCAATGTCAAATCACAGAATCATGGAATCATAGAATCAATAAGGTTGGGAAAGACCTCTGAGATCATCACATCCAACCTGTCACCCAACACCTCATGGATAACTAAACCATGGCTTTAAGTGCCACATCCAATCCCCTCTTGGGCACCTCCAGGGATGGTGACTCCACCACCTCCCTGGGCAGCACATTCCAATGGCCAATTACTCTTTCTGTGGAGAACTTTCTCCTCACCTCCAGCCTAAACTTCCCCTGGCACAGCTTGAGACTGAGTCCTCTGCTTAGTGGGCATGGTGGTGTTGGTTTAATGTCCGGACTTGATCTTGGAGGTCTTTTCCAGCTTTCATGATTCTATGATTTTGTATCAGCTTGTATACCAGTGAGTTGCATGCAGCATGTCAGTGTCTGCCTCCCCCCCTTTCCAAAGGCGGTACACCCCCTTTTTTGCCCTTAATTCCTCAAGAGCTGCTTGCTCATCCAGGCCCAGAGCCTTCCCCACAAGCTCATCTTTCGGCATGGGCACAACATTTTCCTGTGTCTACAAGATGTCCTGATTGCAGTAGGTCCAACTGTCCTGGACCTCTTTGTTCTTAAGGGCTGCTACCCAGGTTACACTCTGAATTTAGAATAGAATAGAATAGAATAGAATAGAATAGAATAGAATAGAATAGAATAGAATAGAATAGAATAGAATAGAATAGAATAGAATTAACCAGGTTGGAAAAGACCTTTGAGATCAGTGAGTCCAACCTATCACCCAACACCATCTAATCAACTAAACCATGGCACCAAGCACCCCATCCAGTCTCTTCCTAAACAGCTCCAGTGACGGTGACTCCACCATCACATTCCAATGGCCAATCTCTCTTTCTGTGAAGAACTTCTTCCTAATATCCAGCCTAAACCTCCCCTGGTGCAGTTTGAGACTGTGTCCTCTTGCTCTGTCACAGGTTGCCTGGGAGAAGAGACCAACCCCCACCTGGCTACAACCTCCCTTCATGTAGTTTTAGACAGCAATAAGGTCTGCCCTGAGCCTCCTCTTCTCCAGGCTAAGCAAATTAGTTGCTTAAATCCTTCACTTCCCTAAAGCTTCAAGTTCCCTTTACTGCCTTTCCTCTGAGAACCAGTTGTGCACATTTATTAGAAAGCAAAAGACTCTCACTTGTATATTGCATGCCATTTTATTCTTTAGATCCTTAATGACCCCTTCATATTTGTTTCATTATTTCAGTAGGGAGAGCTATTGACTGGGAATTAAACATTGCCAGCTCTGTTCCTTATTGAAAATCTTTATGCTGTTTGCTTTTTGGTTGGTTTTGTGGAGCCTTCTTAGCTCAATGTAAATTGTCAGATTATTTGTCACTGGGATAATACCTTTGTCAATGCCTTGCCATAACAAATTAGGCTCCTGATCCTGCATGCATTTGTGCAGGTGTTTATATGTAGAGACTGCTGAATGGTCAGTCCTGTATTAATTCTACTGAAGTGAAAAATAAGACTTAAAAAAAAAGAACAAGTCTCTTTTCTGGGTTAAGTTTTATAGTATCATTTCCTTTATTTGGTTTGTGGACATACCATCCTTCAAGTGACTTATGGTTCTGCTTTCCTTAATACTTGCCTAGGTTTGTTGGTTGTTTTTACCTCCTTTCTAGCTGAAACAACTTCTTTATATTCTGCTGACTAAGGACAGAGTTAACCAAGCAGCTCAGCCATTTCTGACCCATTAATTTCATCCTCATCCACATTTAGCCCTGGTTAGGCCACATCTTGAATACTGTGTCCAATTCTAGGCCCCACAATTTGAGAAGGACATTGAGACACTTGAATGTGTCCGGAGAATAATGTGTCCGGGCAATGAGGCTGGGGAGAGGTCTGGAGCACAGCCCTGTGAGGAGAGGCTGAGGGAGCTGGGGTTGCTTAGCCTGGAGAAGAGGAGGCTCAGGGGAGACCTTCTTGCTGTCTACAATTACCTGACAGGAGGTTGTAGCCAGGTGGGAGTTGGTCTCTTCTCCCAGGCAACCATCCCCAGAACAAGAGGACACAGTCTCAAGCTGCACCAGGGGAGGTTTAGGCTGAATGTTAGGACGAAATTCTTCACAGAAAGAGAGATTGGCCATTGGAATGTGCTGCCCAGGGAGGTGGTGGAGTCACCATCACTGGAGGTGTTTAGGAAGAGACTGGATGGGGTGCTTGGTGCCATGGTTTAGTTGATTAGATGGTGTTGGGTGATAGATTGGACTCGCTGATCTCAAAGGTCTTTTCCAACCTGGTTAATTCTCCTCTCCTCTCCTCTCCCCTCCTCTCCTCTCCTCTCCTCTCCTCTCCTCTCCTCTCCTCTCCTCTCCTCTCCTCTCCTCTCCTCTCCTCTCCTCTCCTCTCCTCTCCTCTCCTCTCCTCTCCTCTCCTCTCCTCTCCTCTCCTCTCCTCTCCTCTCCTCTCCTCTCCTCTCCTCTCCTCTCCTCTCCTCTCCTCTCCTCTCCTCTCCTCTCCTCTCCTCTCCTCTCCTCTCCTCTCCTCTCCTCTCCTCTCCTCTCCTCTCCTCTCCTCTCCTCTCCTCTCCTCTCCTCTCCTCTCCTCTCCTCTCCTCTCCTCTCCTCTCCTCTCCTCTCCTCTCCTCTCCTCTCCCCTCCCCTCCCCTCCCCTCCCCTCCCCTCCCCTCCCCTCCCCTCCCCTCCCCTCCCCTCCCCTCCCCTCCCCTCCCCTCCCCTCCCCTCCCCTCCCCTCCCCTCCCCTCCCCTCCCCTCTTTCTATAGATTGCTTAATGGTCAGTCCTGTGTTAATTCTATTGCAGTGAAAAATAATACCTAAAAAACCCCAAACAAACAAGAAAAACCCCACAAGTCTCTTTTTCTGGATTAAGTTTTATAATGTCACTTCCTTTATTTGGTTTTTGGACATACCATCCTTCAAGTTCCTTACACTTCTGCTTTCTTCACAACTTGCCTTTTTCTTTTTGTTTTTACCTCCTTCCTAGTTGAGACAACTTCTTTTCATTCTTCTGACTAAGGACAGATTTAACAAAGCAGCTCAGCCATTTCTGAGCCATTAATTTCCTCCTCATCTTCATTTATTAATGAACCTACCTTCTTTCTGGTGCTTCTTCCCCTGATGAACTTGTAAATCCCTTCTTATTCCCTTCAGTGCCTTAGGCAATGTAAATTCATTTGCTTTCTTTCCCCTTGCCCTTATCTTTTTCCTACAGCCTTAACTGACTCTGTATGTTCTTGTTTTGTCACAATCTCCACTTCCATTTGCAGTGCAGGACTATTCTTGTGATTTTTCTTAATGAAAAGGCATCAGTAGGAAACCCCATGCTGTGCAGGGCAGTAACCTCTGAAGTCTTTCATTTCAGAGTTGTGTGTGGTGGAGCCTTCTCGGGGAGACTTCTAGAGAGCAGGTGTTCTGAGAAGTGGCTGAGGAAAGGTGGGGGTTATTAGTCCTGGGAAAAAGAGGCCAAGGAGAGACCTTCTGGCTGTCTACAACTATGTGAAAGGTGGTTGGAGTCAGGTGGGGGTCTGACCCTTCTCCTAAGTGACTAAGAGATAGGATGAGATGAAATGCCCCCAGGTGGCACTGGGAGAGGTTTAGATTGGATATTAGGAAAACATTCTTTACTGAATGAGTGGTCAGGCACTGGAATAGGCTTCCCAGGAAAGTGGTGGAGTTACCATCCCTGGAGGTGTTTAAAAACATGTAGAAATGACACTTTGGGCCATGGTTTAGTGGGCATGGTGATGCTGGGTTGATGGTTAGACTTGATGATCATAGAAGTATTTTCTAACCTTAATCACAGGGCCACAGAATCACCAAGGTTGGAAGAGGCCTTAAAGATCATCAAGTCCAACTTGTCACCACAGACCTCATGACTAAACCATGGCACCAAGTGCCACATCCAATCCCCTCTTGAAAACCTCTAGGGTTGGAGACTCCACCACCTCCCTGGGCAGCACATTCCAATGGCTAACAACTCTCTCAGTGAAGAACTTTCTGTGACTCTATGAGCAGTCACTGTGACAATGACAGCATTTTAATCTTCAGCTTAATTTTCAGAGCTCTCACCATGACTCAAGAAGGGCAAGACAGGGGAAGTTTAGGCTGGATGTTAGGAAGAAGTTCTTCCCAGAAAGAGAGATTGGCCATTGGAATGTGCTGCCCAGGGAGGTGGTGGAGTCACCATCACTGGAAGTGTTTAGGAAGAGATGGGGTGCTTGGTGCCATGGTTTAGTTGACTAGATGGTGTTGGATGATAGGTTGGACTCGATGATCTCAAAGGTCTCTTCCAACCTGGTCAATTCCATTCCATTCCATTCCATTCCATTCCATTCCATTCCATTCCATTCCATTCCATTCCATTCCATTCCATTCCGTTCTATTCTATTCTATTCTGTTCTAACTGAGCAAATAGGAATTCCTCTTCTTTCTCAGTGCTTTTATCCACTGTGTTGTGTTTGCTGTTCATTAGAAGAGCTTCTCTCCTTCCCTGATATAAAATACAGAAAACCCTCCCTTCTTTTGAAGGGGAGTACATCTAACTGAGTGAGATTTGTGGGAGTCTGTGAGTGTTTCAGCCACTTGTTGCTCAGATGAAGGCAGAGTGGCAGGGGGAAACCTGGATCCAAAAAATGAGTGACTGTAATAGGGGGGAGGAAGCAGGAGGTCTCTTTGTCCTCCCAAGCTCACTGTCAGGACAGGCTGGCAATGTTGCAGTGCTTTTAGGCAAGCATGGTCTTTGATCTCTGTCAGTGTATGAAGGCAGGCAAAAATATCCCATAACCACCATGGCCGTGGCTAGAAGAGATGGCAAACCTGCCCTTGGGGATCAAGGCTGGAGACTGTCTGGCAGAGGGCTCGTGCTTCACAAGGTCTGGAAACAAATAAACTTTGAAGCTAAATCCGGAGACTCATTAGAGAGCCCCTGTTTAGCCAAGGCTGATCTTGTGAGACAGAAAGATGCCTGCAACTCAGCTCATGTGAATGGGGCTGTGCCACTGACCTGACTTCAGGGAAGCCTCTCTAAACATTCCATTTCTCAGTCTGTAAAACAGAGGCAGTAATACAGGATTGCGGAAGGCTGGCTGCCTACAGACTGTGAAACGCTTCAAGAGCCTGTGTCGAAATGGTGGTGTTTCTTTCTTGCAGGGAGTCATCCTGAAGGTTTTCATGGGGCAGGCAAGGAAGAAATGGGTTGTTTTAGTAGTTCCTACCATCTCTTTTGGGGGTGCTTTTACCCACCTTTCTGCCTACCTTCCTCCATGTGTGGGTGCTATGGAAGGTAGCTATGGTAGCTAGCCTGGAGAAGAGGAGGCTCAGGGGAGGCTTTATTGCTGTCTACAACTACCTGAAGGGTGGTTGCAGCCAGAAGGGGGTTGGTCTCTTCTCCCAGGCAAGCAGCACCAGAACACGAGGACACAGTCTCAAGTTGTGCCAGGGGAAGTTTAGACTCGAGGTGAAGAGAAAGTTCTTCGCAGAGAGAGTTGTTAGCCATTGGAATGTGCTCCTCAGGGAGGTGGTGGAGTCACCATCCCTGGCAGTGTTCAAGAGGGGATTGGATGTGGCACTTGGTGCCATGGTCAAGTAGTCATGAGGTCTTGGATGACAAGTTGGACTTGATATCTTTGAGGTGTTTTCCAACCTTATTGATTCTATGATAAGCGAAGTCTGATGAGTCCTTATGCACCTCTCAGACCAGAATAACACCAGCCATTGCTTCCTCATCATCCCCAATCCCTTTTGTTCTCTCTTCACTCTTCCTGAAGATCAGCAAGTCAGGAGTCATGCAAAATCCTAAAAGAGCATAGAGTATACTAAAAAATAAAGGTTACTTTCATAAACCCAGACTTACCCCCTTCTGCTGTGCCCCATAGTGTTGTACTACATGAGGTCAGGGAGTCTGCCAGAGCTGCCAGAGAGTACATTGGATATTTGCTCAGAGGAAATGTCTTTTTGTTTACATGGGGGAGAGAGAAGCTTAGAGAAGAAACCTGGCACAGAGCAGTTGGGATTCAGTTAATCTGCTTAGAAATACATTAATCAGAGGATCAGATGCTGTCAACAATACTCCTTCCCCCTCACTCTCTTCCCTCTTTCAGTACCTTCCTCATCATTGCTCCCACTGGGTCCTGCTCCTCACCCTCCTCCCTGTGTCTTTCCTCTCCCCTGCTGTGAATGTCTGGGAGTAATGAAGGGCAAGGAGATTAAAGCCAAATTAACAAACAAAATAGAAATCCTAGATCTAAATGAAAAGTAAAAATGGATCTGGGGCTGCTTATTTATTTCCCTAAAAATAGCCCTGCACTGCAGCCAAGCTAAATGTAGCCAGGTTTTCCCTGGAGAGTCCCAGGGGAAACAGGCAGGTCCCAAAAGAGAAGCAGGTGCCAAAAGAGAAGCAGGTCCCAAAAGAGGAACAGGTCCCAAAAGAGGAGCAAATAGTGAGACTAGTGGCTGCCCACTCCTCCTCCCAACTCCATCCACCTCCCACTGCTTCCGTGGGAGCCTGCAGGAGAAGCTGTGGGGCCCACATTGAGACATGGCTTTAACACCTCAACTGGAGAAAGGACTACTCCAAACTGCCATCCCTCATTGCAGGATCTGTGGGTGCTCAGCTTCTGGCTAACTGTTTAAAGGTGGGCATCTGTAATTATCATCAGTCACGATTCTGTGGGTGCTGAGTTTGAAGCTGGAGATAGGGTGTTCAGGGTTGGGGGTTTTTTGGGGGGTGTTTCTTTGTGCAGTTAGGATAATGTGTGCAAGGATATTACTTGTATGAGGAGAGAAGCTCTGATAGGAGCTGGGCTCCCCAGCTGAAGAAGGACACAGGACCCTTGAGAGAGTCCAAAAGAGGGCTACAAAGATGACGAGGGGACTGGAGTGTCTCTGTTATGAAGAGAGTTTGAGAGACCTGGGTCTTTAGCCTGGAGAATGCTGAGAGGGGATCTTATCAGTGCTTATCAATATTAAAAAGGTGGAGGTCAAGAGGGTGGGGCTGGGCTCTTTTCAGTGTTCTACACAGAAGGTTTCACTTGAACTTAGGGAGAAACTCCTTAGAAGGTGACAAAGCAGTGGACCAGGCTACCCACAGAGGTGGTGGAGTTTCCTTCTCTGGAGTTATTCAGAGCACACCTGAACACATTCCTGGGCAATCTGATCTCAGCAAACCTGCTTCAGCAGGGCTGTTGGGCTAGATGATCTTTGGAGATCCCTTCCACACCCAACCATCCTGTGAATCTGTGAAGGTGTCACTGTTCTTTGCCCATCTTTTGCCAGGTGGGGGTTGGTCTCTTCTCCCAGGCAGCCAGCACCAGAACAAGAGGACACAGTCTCAAGCTGCACCAGGGGAGGTTTAGGCTGGATGTTAGGAAGAAGTTCTTCATAGAAAGAGTGATTGGCCGTTGGAATGTGCTGCCCAGGGAGGTGATGGAGTCACCATCCCTGGAGGTGTTTAGGAAGAGACTGGATGGGGTGCTTGGTGCCATGGTTTAGTTGATTAGATGGTGTTGGATGATAGGTTGGACTTGATGATCTCAAAGGTCTTTTCCAACCTGGTTAATTCTATTCATCCCATCCCATCCCATCCCATCCCATCCCATCCCATCCCATCCCATCCCATCCCATCCTATTCTACTCCTATTCTATTCTATTCTATTCTATTCTATTCTATTCTATTCTATTCTATTCTATTCTATTCTATTCTATTCTGTTCTATTCTATTCTACTCTACTCTACTCTACTCTACTCTACTCTACTCTTTTTCTTCCTTCCCTGGCCCCTGGTGAATTGTAAAGGAGACTCAAGGGCAGCATCCTAGGGGTATGTGGAGCTGAGGTTTGCCCTCTGAACTCTGCTGTTGTAGAGTAACTCTTTTCAGGGGAGAATTTGTTTATGTGCACTGCCTTCTAACATTTTCATTTTATTCGTTTTTCAAGGAAAAGTAGAACAAAGAGCAGCACAAAGTGAACAAGACATCATCACCAACTAGGGGATAAAGAAAGAGGTAGATGGCTCCTGTTCTCTACCCAATGTTTGCTTTTCGCATAAGGTGTTTTATATTCCTGGGTTGACTTCTCAACTCTATTTCATCCTCTGTTGAAGGCCTAACCATAGGCAATGCAGGAGGTGTGGTGGACTTCATTTCAAGGGAAACCTTTCACTCCAGGGATCTCCTGACATTTGAGCCATTGTTTTAACAGCATTACAGGGCTGCATTAATTTTGGAGATTCTGCAATCCCATGTTAATCCAAATTCCACTGGAGTCAGCACACAGACACCCATTGTCTTAAGCTGGGGTTGGTTCGGGTCATGACTCTTCAAACTGTGCGGAGGAAAGGGATAAAAGGGAGGGTGTGGTGGTGTACACCAGTCCTCAGCTTCTTTTTGTGCTTTCAGGGGTGAAGTAAAAGCTGGCTAAGAAAGAAATTGAAGTGGATAAATGTTTTTACAGGAGATACCTTCTTATTCTTTGAGGGGGGGTAAGAAAGAAGGAGGCATGAGTGGAATAGAAGGGTACTGCCTAGGGGTGCAGCAGTACTTGCCCTAAGAGGGAAAAAAGGAGCACTTTAGCCAGGGAGTTACTGGCACATCATTCCATCCGCAAGAAGCTGTGTCTTTGCGCCACCTCCCCTGCCCTGCTGCTTCCTGAACCAAACTGAGAACTTTCCTCTGGTTGTCCTCAATCTGTTTTAGAAGAAAATCCAGAGGAAAGAGTGGTGTTACTTTGTTTATGCATATACATGAGCAGAAGCACAGAATGAGAGGACACAGTCTCAAGCTGTGCCAGGGGAAGTTCAGGCTGGAGGTGAGGAGAAAGTTCTTCACTGAGAGAGTCGTTCACCATTGGAATGTGCTGCCCAGGCAGGTGGTGGAGTCACCATCCCTGGAGGTGTTCAAGAGGGGATTGGACGTGTCACTTGGTGCCGTGGTTTAGTCCTGAGGTCTGTGGTGACAGGTTGGACTTGATGATCTTTGAGGTCTCTTCCAACCTTGGTGATTCTGTGATTCTGTGAAGAGAGATGAAGGGTTACTTACCACCCACCTCTTACTCTGTCCACAGTGTTGCCACTGTCTTCCTTGCTCAGAGCCAGGATCTAAAATGACACAGTTCAGTCTGTGGTTCTCCATCTCCAGGCTCAACACTGTAAATTGATGTGGATAGTGGATAGTAGTTTGCTGAAGAAGAGGAATTGTAAGCAAAGATTGCACTACCCTGTGTAGCTAGTACAATACATCCACTCCTGTTGAGCAAGATGTTGGACCACGAGGATGAGCAGAGGGCTGGAGCACCTCTCCTATGAGGACAGACTGAAGGAGTTGGGGCTGTTCAGTCTGGAGAAGAGAAGGCTCCAGGGTAACCTTATTGTGGCCTTCCAGTATCTGAAGGGGGCCTACAAGAAGGCTGGGGAGGGACTTCTCAGGATCTCAGGTAGTGCTAGGACTAGGGGGAATGGAATGAAGCTGGAGGTGGGGAGATTGAGGCTGGAGGTGAGGAGGAAGTTCTTCCCCATGAGAGTGGTGAAGCCCTGGAATGGGTTGTCCAGGAAGGTGGTTGAGGCCCCATCCCTGCAGGTGTTTAAGCCCAGGCTGGATGAGGCTCTGGCCAGCCTGATCTAGTGTGGGGTGTCCCTGCCCATGGCAGGGGGGTTGGAACTAGATGATCCTTGTGGTCCCTTCCAACTCTGACTGACTCCATGATTCTATGACAGTGTAGGTCCCTGAGATGATATGAGCTTGCTACATATCCTTGAAGGCTCTGTGGCCATTCAGTGAGACATGGACAGACTGGAGAGCTGGGCAGAGAGGAACCTAATGAGGTTCAACAAGGATAAGTGCAGAGTCCTTCATCTGGGAAGGAGTAATAAACTGCCCCAGTACATGTTAGGAGGTGATCTGCTGGAGAGCAGCCCTGTGGAGAAGGACCTGGGAGCCCTGGTGGACAACAAGTTATCCATGGGTCAGCAATGGGCCCAGAACTGGACACAGTACTCAAGGTGTGGCCTAACCAGTGCTGAGTACAGGGCACAATGACTTCCCTGATCCTGCTGGCCACACTGTTCCTGATGCAGGCCAGGATGCCATTGGCCTTCTTGGCCACCTGGGCACACTGGGCGAAATGTTTAGGCACCATGTATGCTCAGACCAGACTGATCTGGTCTGTGTACTGTTCAGGCAAAGAAGTGGTTAAGTCTCAGTCAGCCCTACATCATGCCTTTACAAGCTGCCTGAGCTGGAGCTTTCCTAGCCTCCCTGGAGCAGTTTGTTTCAGAGCTTTGCTGTTGTCATAGCTAGATAGCTAGTCCGAGATCTCGCTGCAAATTCTGTTGCTAATAAAGGTGATCAGTGGGGAAGAGATAACTATTTTTCTCATGCAAATTAAAAACATACTGCATTTATCTTTTAGCTTTTTTTCTATCAGTTCTTCTGTTTCTTTTCTGTCCCTTTGATGCATCTCCCTACCTCTGTCTCGTTTCCTACCTTTTTTTTTCCTCCACGATGATAATTTTCTCCTTTCACAGGGGTCAGAAAGAAGAATCTGGAGTGGTTTGTAGGTTCCTAATTAATTCTGCCTGACCTCCCATTGTTAGAAGGCTCCTTCACAGAAGCACAGAATGGCAGGGGTAGGTCATCTAGCCTAACCCCCTAGATCAGGTTGCACAGGAGTGTGTCTCAGGTTGCACAGGAGTGTGCCCACCTGGGTTTTGAAAGTCTCCAGAAAAGAGGATTTCACAACCTCTCTGGGCAGCCTGTTCCAGTGCCCTGGCAGCTTCAAAGTAAAGGAGCTTTTCCTTCAGTTCAAGTGAAACCTCCTGTTTACACCTGCAATTTGTACCCACTGGTCCTTATCTTATCAATGGGCACCACTGAAAAGAGCCCAGCCCCATCCTCTTGACCTCTACCATTTAGACATTCATATGCATAGATATGATCCCTTCTTAGTCTGTTCTTTTCCAGGTTAAAGAGCCCCAGGCTTCCCCCTCTTGTTCCTTTATATCTGGTACAGATGATTATGACAGATCACTGCAGAGGGTCCTGTGCTTGATGGGGCACTTAGTGCTATGGTTTAGTTGATTAGATGATGCTGGGTGATAGGTTGGACTTGACAATCTCAGGTCTTTTCCAACCTGGTTAATTCTATTCCATTCCATTCCGTTCCACTCCACTCCACTCCATTCCTCCTCTCCCTCTCCCTCTCCCTCTCCCTCTCCCTCTCCCTCTCCCTCTCCCTCTCCCTCTCCCTCTCCCTCTCCCTCTCCCTCTCCCTCTCCCTCTCCCTCTCCCTCTCCCTCTCCCTCTCCCTCTCCCTCTCCCTCTCCCTCTCCCTCTCCCTCTCCCTCTCCCTCTCCTCTATTCTATGACACTTCTCAGCCAGCACCTCCAGTTCCACCTCTCTCCTCTCTTCACTCAGAGAGCTGATGCTCAGATGCTAATGCTATCACTCTTGTCTTCTAATGTGCTGATGCCCAGAGATTTCCAGTATGTTCATTATTTAAGCCCCCTGGGGTGTGCTCCCTGCTGGCCACTCTGCTGGCAGAGGGGAGGAGCGGGGAGAGGGCACGGCTGGCACTGTAGCATACGCTGCGCATCTTGCCAGTTCCCAGGCTCGCTTTAGCAGTTGGTCATTCCTTAAAGCCTCAGCCCCCTGCAGAAGCTGAGAGAGCCTGGGATGCCTCAGAGGGGCAAAGAGACACGATCAGGTTTGACAGGATTTGCACTGCAAATTAAGTGCTGAGTGTTAACGTTTGACACTCCAGCTCCACGGAGCTTGTAGGCAGCCCTTTGCAGAGGAATCTGTCAGAAAGCCAAGCATCCAGAAAGCAGGGGGAAAGCACCCTGCCACCTCCTGTTTTTCGCTTCTCAGAGGATGCAGGCCACCAAATCGGTGCTGCATGGCCTTGCCAGCTCCAGTGAGCACCCTGACTCCACTGCCCTGGGAGAAATGTGCTGTCACGCAGGGAGCTCGCACGCTGCAGCCACCACCCCACACTCCCATTTTGCTGTCTCACTGGCACAGGGCTGGAGGTGTGGCCTGGGAGTGAGGGAATAATTTTCCCCCTCTGCCCTTCCCTGTGGTTCTCACAGCCATGGCCAGTCATGCTGTTCTGGTCACAAGCACAACCACACTGCTTCAAACCATGTGCTGGAAATGTTTCCCATCCTTGGAAACATTCCAGGTCGGGATGGATGGAGCTCTGAGCAACCTGACCTAATCACAGAAGTCCCTGCTCACTACAGGGAGGTTGGACTGGATGACCTTTAAAGGTCCTTTCCAACAATTCTATGATTCTGTGATGATTCTGTGCCCTCTTGGGTCTCATTGGTGAGGAACAACTTTGGTGTTGGAGAGAAGATTTGTGAGGATCACTAACAGCAGATGAGTGGAAGCCTAAGGTTTTTCTCTCTGCTGGGGAAGTGCTGAGCTGTGACCCCTCATTTTAGATGTAATGGGAATGTGGAGGCAGCATACCCATTCCTCTTGATCAGTTAGAAGGAATAGTATTTAACCAAACCCATTTAATTACACTGAGTCAGGGATGTTTCTGTCAGGAGAGTAATGGAAGCTTGTTTTCTTTTGCTAGACATCCACTCTCCAAAGGCAGCTGTATTTCCTTCAAGTGAGGCTGAGGGAGCTGGGGTTGCTTAGCCTGGAGAAGAGGAGGCTCAGGGAAGACCTTCTTGCTGTCTACAACTACCTGAAGGGAGGTTGTAGCCAGGAGGGGGTTGGTCTCTTCTCCCAGGCAACTAGCAGCAGAACAAGAGGACACAGTCTCAAGCTGCACCAGGGGAGGTTTGGGCTTGAGGCGAGGAGAAAGTTCTTCCCAGAGAGAGTTGTTTGCCATTGGAATGTGCTGCCCAGGGAGGTGGTGGAGTCACCCTGGAGGTGTTCAAGAGGGGATTGGATCTGACACTTGGTGCCATGGTTTAGTCCTGAGGTCTGTGGTGACAGGTTGGACTTGATGATCTTTGAGGTCTTCTCCAACCTTATTGAGGCTTCCTCTGGAATGCTGTGTCCAGTTTTGGGCTCCCAGCTCAAGAGGGACAGGGAATTGCTTGAGAGGGTAGAGCAAAGGCTGCAAAGATGACTAAGGAACTAGAACATCTCTTTTTTTAAGGAAATGGGGCTTTTTAGGATAGAAAAAAGAAGACTGAAGGGGAATCTTGTAAATGCTTAAAGGGTGTGTGTCAGGAGACTGGGGACAGCCTTGCTCTCAATGGTGCACAGTGACAGGGCAAGAGGTTAAGGACACAAACTTGAACACAGGAAGTTCCATGCAAACATCAAGGGGAACTTCTTTCCTGTGAGGGTGTTGGAGCACTGAAACAGGCTTCCCAGAGAGGTGATGGAGTCTCCATTTCTGGTGCCATTCAAAACCCACCTGGGTGCTGTCCTGTGCAACCTCCTCTAGAATAGAATAGAACATAATGGAATAGAATAGAATAAACCAAATTAGAAGACACCTTTGAGAACATCAAGTCCAACCTATCACCCAACTCCATCTAATCAACTAAACCATGGCAACAAGCACCCCATCAAGTCTCCTCCTAAACACCTCCAGTGATGGCAACTCCACCACCAACCTGGGCAGCACATTCCAAGGGCCAATCACTCTTTCTGTGAAGAATTTCTTCCTAACCTCTGGCACAGCTTAAGACTCTGTCCTCTTGTTCTGGTGCTGGTTGCCTGGGAGAAGACACCAACCCCCACCTGGCTACAGCCTCCCTTCAGATAGTTGTAGAGAGCAATAAGGTCACCCCTGAGCCTCCTCTTCTCCAGGCTAAGCAACCCCAGCTCCCTCAGCCTCTCCTCACAGGGCTGTGCTCCAAACCCTTCGAGCTTTGTTGCCCTTCTCTGGACACCTCCTAGCAAATTTACATCTTTAGTACTTCTTTAAAGCTAGGGATAGACTGCATCAATTTTACCTGGAGTCTGATGACATTGGGGTTGACCACTGAGTGGTGTAGGCTGCCCAGGGAGGTGGTGGAGTCACCATCACTGGAGATGTTTAAGAAGAGACTGGATGAGGCACTTAGTGCCATGGTTTAGCAGATTAGATCGTGTTGGATGATAGGTTGGACTTGAGGATCTCAAAGGTCTTTTCCAACCTGATTAATTCTGTATTCTGTAATTTTCTGTAATTTGGGATGTGCTGCCTGGGGAAGTGGTGGAGTCACCATCATTGGAGGTGTTTAGGAGGAGACTTGATGTGGCACTTGGTGCCATGGTTTAGTTGATTAGGTGGTGTTGGATGATAGGTTGGACTCGATGATCTTGAAGGTCTCTTCCAACCTGGTTAATTCTATTCTATTCTATTCTATTCTATTCTATTCTATTCTATTCTATTCTATTCTATTCTATTCTATTCTATTCTACTGTGACAGAGGATATGGGTCTTGCACAGTGCCTTTCATGTAGCAGGCAGCAGTCTCAACTGCAGATGAGAGGTCCTCTCATCCAGTGACATCTGGAGGGTCAGAGATGCATCGGCACCTCCCCTCCTTCTCCAGCTGTGCTCACTTCCCACTTCCTTGTCTGGGATGTGCATGGGCAGTGCTCACCACAGCTAGCACAGTGGTTCATCTGGCATGGACCCATCTGGCTTCAGCTATGGGCAGCCTCATGGGGATGGTGTCAGGTGGAAGATACAGAAGGAAATGAGGCAGTGAGTGTAGGAAAGAGATTGCTTCCTGATGGCTACCACTAGCAGAGCTGTGCTGAGGTGGCTGATAAACACAGTGACACTTTCACAGAAAGTTTTATCCCTTAGAGTAAATTATTTGGTACCACAGGCTCCAGAGCTGGAAACCTCCTGCTCAGGGTTGTAAGGCTGCAGCTGGTAAGAGAGCAAATGGCTCCAAAAACACTTGCAAAAATCCTCAGCACCCCTGCACATTCTGTGTGGTCCTTCAAGCCCCCACCCTCAGGCAAAGAAAAAGGGGGCACAAAAAAAAGTATGCAAAATTGAGGGCTCAGCCTCATGCCTTGTGTTTCCAAATGAGAAACTCTGTAGGAAGATGGCACAGTGCAGTCTGGGAACAAATCTTTCTTCCACGATGCAATGTATTTTAGTGATTCCTCTGGAAAACCTCCTCTGTCACAGTGAATCACACAGTACAGAATTAACCAGTTTGGGAAAGACCATCGAGATCATCCAGTCCAACCTGTCCCCCAGCACCATCTAATCAACTAAACCATGGCATCAAGTGCCTCATTCAGTCTCTTCCAAACACCTCCAGTGATGGTGACTCCACCACCTCCCTGGGCAGCACATTCCAATGGCCAATCACTCTTTCTGGGAAGAACTTCTTCCTCACCTCCAGCCTAAACCTGCCCTGGTGCAGCTTGAGATTGTGTCCTCTTGTTCTGGTGCTGGTTGCCTGGGAGAAGAGACCAATCTCCACCTGGCTACAACCTCCCTTCAGGTAGTTACTGAGAGCAATAAGGTCTCCCCTGAGCCTCCTCTTCTCCAGGCTAAACAACCCCAGCTCCCTCAGCCTCTCCGCACAGGGCTGTGTTCAAGGCCTCTCCCCAGCCTCATTGCCCTTCTCTGGACACATTCAAGTGTCTCAATGTCCTTCTTAAACTGAGGGGCCCAGAACTGGACACAGGACTCAAGGTGTGGTCTAACCAATGCAGAGTACAGGGGCACAATGACTTCCCTGCCCCTGCTGGCCACACAATTCCTGATGCAGGCAAGGATGCCATTGACCCTCTTGGCCACCTGGGCACACTGCAATGAGTCTTCCATGAGCTTAAAGGATAAGTGAGGAGAGCAGTGAGTACCTGCTCTTGCCTTCAAAGAAAGGAAAGAGGTTGGAGAGCCTGCTTTATGCAGAGTGGCACTGATCTGTGCTTTTTAATAATGCAATGGACTTGTAAGTGTTCCAAACTGTGAGATTTTTTAATGAATTTTTAATCCAGGGTTTAAGATTAAAGATTAACATGTGTATTTTGAATTGCAAAAAGGGAATTTACCCCTGAAAGGCAAAGATTTTCTTCAGTGGCTTCTTAGAGTTTTGTTCTGGTTTACTTTTTCTTTCTTTTCTTTCTTTTTCTTTTTCTTTTCCCCTGGGCACATAAAAGAAAACCAAAACCAAACCAAGCAAACAACAAATGGCACAAGCAAACAAACAAAACCACCCAAAAAGGCAACAAAGGAAAGGGAAAACCCAGCATCCAGGCAGTGCTTGGGGAATTTTCAGGCTCTTTCATATTAATGTTGCTCTCTGTGCTCTTAGACTTGGCAGTAGTGGCAACATCTGTGTGCAACACTGAGCCAGCTGTGCAGAAAAAAAATACAAAGAAAACCAATCTCCCTTGGTTCAGAGCAGTTCTGTACTTCAGTGCTGGGGCAGAAACAGCTTCTACATCTGTTACAGAGGGAAAATTGGCCAAGTGTGTTCTTCAGACTCTAAAAGACAGGAACAGTGTAGCCAGCAGGAGCAGGGAGGTCATTGTGCCCCTGGACTCAGCACTGGTTAGGCCACACCTTGAGTCCTGTGTCCAGTTCTGGGCCCCTCAGTTTAAGAAGGACATTGAGACTCTTGAATGTGTCCAGAGAAGGGCAATGAGGCTGGGGAGAGGTCTGGAGCACAGCGCTGTGAGGAGAGGCTGAGGGAGCTGGGGTTGCTTAGCCTGGAGAAGAGGAGGCTCAGGGGAGACCTTCTTGCTATCTACAACTACCTGAAGGGAGGTTGTAGCCAGGTGGAGATTGGTCTCTTCTCCCAGGCAACCAGCACCAGAACAAGAAGACACAGTCTCAAGCTGTGTCAGGGGAAGTTTAGGCTGGAGGTGAGGAGAAAGCTCTTCACAGAAAGAGTAATTGGCCATTGGAATGTGCTGCCCAGGGAGGTGCTGGAGTCACCATCCCTGGAGGTGTTCAAGAGGGGATTGGACATGGCACTTGAAGCCATGGTTTAGTTAGTCATGAGGTGTTGGGTGACAGGTTGGACCTGATGATCTCTGAGGTCTTTTCTAACCTTGTTGATTCTATGATTCTATGAATTTCATTATGTCTTGATCCCAGTTTGTGGAGGGATCAGCCCATCATAACCCCCCACACCATCATGACAAACCACAGGGTGGTGATGCTGCTGGAATACCCTGGTATTGGGAGCAGGCAAGCAAAATGGATAACCTGGGAAGCACTGGGGGTGCTCCTCTGCACTTGGCTTCGTGGAGCCATTTCTCGAGGGGTTATTTCCTACCCTCAGGCTCTGCCATTCATGGTCCCCTGCACCCCAATCACCGCTCCCATGCTGCTGCTGTAGCCTCACATTCCTCTCCCTCTTGGAGCTGCGTTTGGCCTCTCTCCAGCCTGGCCCAGCCTTTGCTCTCCCCATTTCAGTGACACTGCCTCACACAGGAAGTCCTCATCATTGAGCCAAACTCTGTGCATTGTTATACATCCACCTCTGCACATATGGCTGCATTCCTGTTTGTGGTGCAGCCCATAAACATCTGGGTGAGAGGATGCACTCTGTACCTGTTCTGTTGCTGCATCATCATTTCTGGGAAGTGCAGAAGTGCAAACAAGGCCTGGGGTTCATGTGGCCATCTGGGGTTCCCAGAGCACTCCCAGAGGATGTCAGTGCTGCCTGCAGGGAAGGAGCCACGCAGCTGCATGTCCCTGTGCCTTCACACACATCATTTACCTTATAGGTGTCTACAGCTACCTGAAGGGAGGTTGTAGCCAGGTGGGGGTTGGTCTCTTCTTCCATGCAACCACCAACAGAGCAAGAGGACACAGTCTCAAGCTGCACCAGGGGAGGTTTAGGCTGGATGTTAGGAAGAAGTTCTTCATAGAAAGAGAGATTGACCATTGCAGTGTGCTGCCCAGGGAGGTGGTGGAGTCACCATCACTGGAGGTGTTTAGGAAGAGACTGGATGGGGTGCTTGGTGCCATGGTTTAGTTGATTAGGTGGTGTTGGGTGATAGGTTGGACTCAATGATCTCAAAGGTCTTTTCCAACCTGGATAATTCTATCCTATCCTATCCTATCCTATCCTATCCTATCCTATCCTATCCTATCCTATCCTATGCTATCCTGCATAGTAGGGCAAGCACTGTCCCTTTCTTGTCCATCCTCCTCTCCTCTTCCTTCTCCTGGGGGAGGATGGACATAGCACTTGGTGCTTAGGGTAAAAATCGTTGAACTATAGTTGAGCTACAGCTTGGGGCTATTTTCACTGGAATAAGACCTAATGATGATTGTTTCAGGGTAGGTGAAAAACCCCTCAGGTCTGAGTTTGCAGCCTGTGTTCCAATGGCATTTTCCCTGCAATGGGGGCAAGAGGTGGAGGAATGTACAGCATGCCTAGCTCTCAATGCATGCTGGATTGAACCGTTGAAAGTCACTGATGAGCCTGTTCTCCTTCCTCTACCCACTCCTCCTTTCCCATGCAGCTGCACTCAGTGCTCCTGCATTTCCCCACATGCACAAGCCATATATCCCAGCCTGCCCAGCCATCCAGCCTGCCTTCCCCTGTGCCAGCTCCCCTTGCTGGGCTTTAATCTAACGGGCTCTGTCTTTCCCACTCAATATACCGCTGAACGTGTTTAAACCTCGCATTGTTTTCTGTTATTAAGCAGTTTATCACTGTGTTGGGATTTTTTTTTCTCCCTTAAGTTTTTTTTTCCTAGCCAGGAGAGAAGGAAGAAAATCATCCTTTTGTCCATAAATCATTTACAAAGTTGCTGGGCCGTTAATGTATTTTTTATGGCTCGGCAAACAGAAAATAGGAGTGAGTGTCTTAGCAGAGCTTCGCCGACCTCCTTTAATTTTCAGCTTCCTAACCCTGGCTGCCTGCTCCCCAGTCCTGGGAGCAGGCACATTTCTCCTGCAGAGGCACCAGTGGGTACCTCCTCCCGAAGGAGGCAGCTCTGCTGTGTCAGCAAGGTCACGTGCTGCTGCCAGCGCTTGGCACCGCTCCGCGGCGTGACACATCGCTGCTGACTGGGCTGCGCTGGGAGAAGGCTAGCGGAATGGGATGGCTAGGGGAGAACTCAAGGCTATTTCTGCCTTTATATCCTGAGAAGAGCTCTAATTAGAGTCTTGCTCTTGGGTAAGCGAGTTGCATGCGGCTCTCTTCTGACCCCATGCAGCCTCATCCTGTGCTCTGCACGTTTTAGGCTCAGGTGGCCTCGGGTGTGGGGTTTGGAGCACAGCCCTGTAAGGAGAGGCTGAGGGAGCTGGGGTTGCTTAGCCTGGAGAAGAGGAGGCTCAGGGGAGACCTTATTGCTCTCTACAACTACCTGAAGGGAGGCTGAAGCCAGGAGGGGGTTGGTGTCTTCTCCCAGTCAGCCAGCACCAGAACAAGAGGACACAGTCTCAAGCCATGCCAGGGGAGATTTGGGCTGGATGTTAGGAAGAAATTCTTCACAGAAAGAGATTGGCCATTGGAATGTGCTGCCCAGGGAGGTGGTGGAGTCACCATCACTGGAGGTGTTTAGGAAGAGACTGGATGGGGCTCTTGTTGCCATAGTTTAGTTGATCAGATGGTGTTGGATGATAGGTCGGACTAGATGATCTCAAGGGTCTCTTCCAACCTGGTTAATTCAATTCAATTCAATTCAATTCAATTCAATTCAATTCAATTCAATTCAATTCAATTCAATTCTATTCTATTCTATTCTACAGATACCCATGGAGATAATTGAGGTTGCTCTCACAGAAAGGACTGGCCATGGTGGCTCTTCCTAAATGTTAAGAACTGCCTCCTGAGAGGCTTGCAACTTGCTTTAGGAAAATAAACCCAGAATATGCCTTCACTGTTCTTAGGTAGCTCTGTGCTTTTCCCCTCTATTAGGACACAAATCCTTAGTGTAGAAGATGAATTTTCCTTTCTGTGCTGTGACAAGCAGTGAGATAATTGAGAGGAGGGATGTGAGAGGTTTCTGTTGGCATCTGAGCTGAATGGTCAAGTTTGCAGCCCTGAGCTGTTGTTGCAGGCTCTGCAAATTCAAAGTGAACTTGCCACCTTGAATATGCTTGCATGAACATCTGATGAGCTTTCACTCTCCAGTCACTTCAGCTATAGTAACTGGCTGTGGTCATTTAAAATCTTCCCATCCCTAGACCTTTGTTACTGGTGGATGATTCCCCCAGTGTAGCAGTGAGCAGAGCCAGGATGGTATGTCTGCAATGCAGCATTCCCCTTCCACAGCAGAACAGGTTAGCCCATCCTTACACCTTCCTCGAGGGGTTATGCTAATTGCTGCCTGCCTGTGAGATGGTGGCACAGCTTCCTTTATGAGTTTGCTGGATTTGGGGCAATAATCTTCTGCTGAGTGTCAAGGCAAACTGCAGCAAATTACCAACACCTTAAGTTTCTGCAGCAAGATTCCACAGAGCTGATCTATCACAGGACTGGGCACAACAGAGGAGGAACTCTGTTTGCCTGTATCAGCTTTGCAGAAGACAAAGAACAGGGAGATACATTTCTTTGCCTAGCTAGACTTTCACTTTCCTCCTTGCCTGTGACTTGGAAAATGGTGCCTCAAGCATCTCTAGAAGACCTTAAGAGGGAAAGAAATGACTGGCATCCTACTGCAAGGACACGTCCCTCTTTGTGCCTTGGATATGCTGCCTCATTGTGGCCTTCAGCCATCTTCTGTGGACAGATTGCATGCCCCTGATCTGTCCTGTTGAGTCCTGGGAGGATGAATCATTGCTGACTTTGATGCTGGGCACAACCAGGAAGGGACAAAGTTGATGCAGAGTGCTTCCATAGAGGGGGCTGAGTTAGGCTTATCTACCCCTCCTCTCTTTCAACTCAGGGGAGCGAGCACTTGAGCGAGTTACCAATCCACTCTGGGTCTGCCCTGCTCTTGCTCATCTGCTGAGGGAAAACATTCCCCACCCTCAGTAGTGCAGCTGCTCCTTGAGTCCTCTGCAAATGCTGTGCATTCAAGGACTGCCAGCTCAGATCACAGCAGTCTCTGTTTCCAGCCAATGCCACTTGCATCGGGGGGGAAGTGTTAAACTTCACATAATGTACCTAATTGTGCAACACTATACCATGGAGAGAGGATTAATGCATGCCCCAGAGCACAGCCATTGATTAGTTTTATCCTAGCTAATGTCATTGTAGATGTTATTTTTGTTCCTATCAATGTCCCTTCCTGTTTTGACAATCTTGCTACAATACAATGCAGTTGTTTTTCTCATTTCAAGCTTGCATTCCTACGGCATTCAACACAGCAGAGATGGAAGGCAACCATCCCCAGCTAGCCAGAGGCCCTGGCAAAGCCCTAGAGAAGCTTCATCTGGAGTATGGTGTCCAGTTCTGGGCTCCCCAGTTCACTGCTGAGGGAGCTGGGGTTGTTTAGCCTGGAGAAGAGGAGGCTCAGGGGAGACCTTATTGCTGTCTACAACTACCTGAAGGGAGGTTGTAGCCAGGTGGGGGTTGGTCTCTTCTCCCAGGCAGCCACCAACAGAACAAGAGGACACAGTCTGAAGGTGTGCCAGGGGAGGTTTAGACTGAATGTTAGGAAGAAGTTCTTCACAGAAAGAGAGATTGTCCATTGGAATGTGCTGCCCAGGGAGGTGGTGGAGTCACCATCCCTGGAGGTGTTCAAGAGGGGATTGGATGTGGCACTTGAAGCCATGGTTTAGTAGTCATGAGGTGTTGGGTGACAGGTTGGACTTGATGATCTCTAAGGTCTTTTCCAACCTTATTGATTCTATGAATTGCTTGAGGGGGTAGGGCAAAGGGCTACAAAGATGATTAGAGGATGATAACATCTCTCTTTTGAAGAAAGGCTGAGGGACATGGGGCTATTTAGTCCCAACAAGAGGAGACTGAGGGAGCATCTTATCCATGCTTATAAATACTAAGGGTGTCAGGAGGATGGGGCCAGTCTTTTTTTCAGTGGTGCCCAGTGACAGGATAAGAGGTAACAGGCACAAAGTTGAACATGGGTAGTTCCATCTAGACCTGAGGAGGAACTTCTCTCCTCTGAGGGTGCCAGAGCGCTCGAACAGGCTGCCCAGAGAGGTCGTGGAGTTTCCGTCTCTGAAGTCATTTAAACCTCACCCGGATGTGTTCCCGTGCAACGTGCCCTGGCAGTGGGGGTTGGACTAAGTGATCTCCAGAGATCCATTCCAACCCCTACCATCCTGCAGCTCTGTGATTCTGTGTTTCTCCTTGTAGCTGCAGCCAGACTGGTTAGAGACACAGAACAGAAGCCAGCACTGGCAGCACAGTAGGAATCAAGAATTGGAAAAGACAACTTGGGTCATTGGGTCCCTTACCCTGCTATTACCAGGACATCTGTAAACCAGATTTGGGTTCTTGTTCCCACTTTGTACATTAGCAAGCTGTTCTAACAGTATGTTCTTCTCACAGTTCAAAACCCTCTTTTGCATTTCAAGGCTGTGACCAATTAAATGGAAGCATTAAGATCTGTTGGAAAAGCACTGTTCAGGTTACTGAGGGAGTTTAACATAATGTGATCCCTGCTGCATGGGGAGCACAGCCCCTCTCAATTTCCCTGCCAAGCTTGAACACTCAGCAGTGCAGCAGCAGTTATATTGAGGCCTCAACTGGAGTAAATGAGGATCTCACACTAAGAGGGACCTTCTGAGGATAGCTGGATCTGATTGAGTTGCTCTGTGGGACCCAGGGAGTCTGTGGCAGCAATGGGAAAAGACTCAAATTCCTCAGTGTGTTGTGAGAGCTCTTTTTTGACCACCATGAAAGCTAGTCCAGCTTTTCTGACAAGGACATGGGAGGGAGCTGATACCATTCTTGAAGTGTGTGCAGCTGAAAGCTTTCCTGCATTTTCTTTAGTCTCAAAGTCAAATTTTCATCTCCCTTATGGCTGCAAGTTGCAGAGGTCAGGGGCAGGGAGATGTGCTCTATGTCATCTCAATCAGACAGTTGTCTGATATCCTCCTCCCAGCTGGCCTGCAGAGAAAGACCTATTTCTGAAACAAAGGATGGCAAGGGTGGTAGTGACTGCTATGCACTGGGCCAACAGCTGAGGCCAGAGCAGAGTAGGTCAGCAGGAAGTCACTGCTAGCTTTCTGTGTAGTTCACATGAGGTCATAAATGATAAGGGAGAAGCATCAGTGTGATCAGCACAAATTCCCAGGTAAGCAATGTCCCAGATCAGATGTCTTTTTGTTGGCAAGACATGCTGCAAGGCTAGACTTCAAGGCTGAGAGACCTGGGGGTGATGATCCTGGAGAAGTGAAGGTTGAGAGGGGATCTGATCAATGTTTACAAATACCTTAAGGGTGCATGTCAAGAAGAAGGAGCCAGACACCAAACTGGGGGCAGGAGTTGATCTGTTAGAAGGTAGAAGAGCTCTGCAGAGGGACCTTGACAGGCAGGGCAGATGGGCAGAGTCCAAGGGCATGAGATTGAACACATCCAAGTGCCAGGTTCTACACATTGGCCACAACAACCCCATGCAGTGCTACAGGCTGGGGTCAGAGTGGCTGGAGAGTGGCTAGGCAGAGAGGGACCTGGGGGTACTGGTTGATGGTAGGCTGAACATGAGCCTACAGTGTGCCCAGGTGGCCAAGAAGGCCAATGGCATCCTAGCCTGCATCAGTGTGGCCAACAGGAACAGGGAATTCATTCTGCCCCTGTGCTCAGCACTGGTTAGGCCACACCTTGAGTCCTGTGTCCAGTTCTGGGCTCCTCAGTTTAGGAAAGATGTTGAGTTGCTGGAAGGTGTCCAGAGAAGGGCAACAAAGCTGGGGAGGGGTTTGGAGGTGTTTAGGAAGAGGCTGGATGAGGTGCTTGGTGCCGTGATTTAGTTGATTAGATGGTGTTGGGTGACAGGTTGGACTTGATGATTTTTGAGGTCTTTTCCAACCTGGCTTATTCTATTCTATTCTATTCTATTCTATTCTATTCTATTCTATTCTATTCTATTCTATTCTATTCCATTCCATTCCATTCCATTCCATTCCATTCTATTCACTGGTGCCCAGTGACAGGATGATGGGCTTAGTATGAATCAAAGTGTGAAGATATGCTCATGTTTTTCAGCTTTAGTTCATCTGGTATGTTCTGTGTCAGCATCTGTGTCCTCCTCATGCCCAGCAGAGAGGCAGACATTGGATGCACAACTGGGAACTGCATGCTAGCACCATGCTACATGAACTAGAACATGGACTCCTTCATGGATGCAGGAGAAGGGGCTGAGGGTGCTACTTAAAAAAGCATCAGAATGATATCAAAAATTAAAGCAGTGTGATCTGTTTCCAGAGAAATTACTTGGACCTGGAAATAGGAAGAAACTCTAAAAGAACCTCTGTGGCCAAACCATTGTTCCACTGGCTGCTTCTCTTACAGGAGAACAAAAAAAAGGGCATCCATTCCAATTAGTGATGGGAGCTTGCTGTATTGGGATCAAAGGAGAAAGCCATTTGCTGAATCAGTCTAAGATCAAAGTGTCCTACATACAGGAAGGGCCCATTCCTCTTTCTGCTGACAGAGGTGTACCCTGTTCTTCCTCTAGGCATGCTGCTTACAGGGTTACTTTATTCCTAAGTGAGGAGGAGACTGCATTTACAAGAGAAGGTGCAATGGCCATTGTAATCCACTTCTAAGAGATGACTTGGTGAGGATCGATTCTTGTTGTCTCGCACAAGTCATTAAACTTCCCTGAATGCCCAGGAAAGATCTGAATTGTGTACTTTTGCCAAAGAAGAGCCTTTAAAACATAATCTACTTGAATTTTCTGGCCTCTTATGTGTAATCTGACTTAGCAGACTGGGCTGTATGCGTGTGCATATGTCTATATTTGCATTTATACCTACCCAAGGGAATTCAAGTCCTCATTCCTTGGGCTGCATTGAAATAGCCTTATCCCAATAGATATGCTAAATTGGAAATCTCCTCCTCCCTCTTTCCCCTGCCTCTCTCCTTTTGCATTAATGCAAAGCCATATTCTCACAACTCTTAATTTTGAAATCATAGAATCAATAATGTTGAAAAAGACCTCAAAGATCATCAAGTCCAACCTATCATCCAACACCTCATGACTACTAGACCATGGCTCTAAGTCCCATGTCCAATCCCTTTCTGAACACCTTCAGGGATGGTAACTCCACATTCCAATGGCCAATTACTCTTTCTGTGAAGAACTTTCTCCTCACCTCCAGCCTAAACCTCCCCTGGCACAGCTTGAGACTGTGTCCTCTTGTTCTGGTGCTGGTTGCCTGGGAGAAGAGACCAACCCCCACCTGGCTACAACCTCCCTTCAGGTAGTTGTAGACAGCAAGAAGGTCTCCCCTGAGCCTCCTCTTCTCCAGGCTTAACAAGCCCAGCTCCCTCAGCCTCTCCTCACAGGGCTGTGCTCCAGACCTCTCCCCAGCCTCATTGCCCTTCCCTGGACACGTTCAAGTGTCTCAATGTCCTTCTTAAAATGAGGGGCCCAGAACTGGACCCAGGACTCAAGGTGTGGCCTAACCAGTGCTGAGTCCAGGGACACAATGACCTCCCTGCTCCTGCTGGCCACACTATTCCTGTTTTTTAGAGCCTCAGGAACACACTTTGCCAATTTTCCCTCTGTAACAGATGTAGAAGCTGTTTCTGCCCAAGCACTGAAGTACATAGATGCTCTGAACCAAGAGAGATTATTTGGTTGTGTTTACCTATCAGATGCCTTCCTGGGCATACAGGTCTACAGGTGTATGTGTCGTTGTGTGCATCCCCCTGTGCTCCTGGCCATGAGTACTGCTATGGAAAGATGCAGTCATGTAGCTACTTGCATGGATGGACAAGTGCAGGTGAAAATGTGTTGCATTTTTAGTAGTCTGTGGTACAAACCAACAAGAGCCTGTGGATTCTGAAGGGAATTTGATCTTTGATCTTTCAGCTGTCTCCCTGGGAGAGGAGTCACATTGTGATAATGTCCCCCAAGTGCTTTGTTAACACACCAACCTACCTCCCTCTTTATGATGGTGGAAGAGGACTTTGCCTGCATTTGGTCTTCTGACTCTGCTGTCGCCTTGTTTCAGCTTACTTGTCAGAAATGGCTGTGCGTGTTTTTCCCAGCTGGAGCCCTGCAGGTGCCACTTAGCTTAACAAAATGAGTCCTTGTCTTTAAGTGCTGCCTGCCTTGTGTGCATCCTGGGCCAAAGAGCAGCTGACAGGCCCCAGGATGCATGAGGCAAAGGCAAATCTGAGAAGCTGGCTTGCCTGGTGGTTTAAGAATACAGAGAGCATACAGCATGGAGTGTGTGGGGTACTCAGTTTGCATGCCAGGTTCAGAACAGCTCCCCACGGCAAGGGAAATGGGTGGGAATCTCATCTCTTCCTTAGTTCCTCAACCCCAGCAAACAATCCATGGCATTCAAATTAAAAGGGGTGTATGGTGCCTTGAAAGGGGGAGGAGAGGGCTCTGAGGTGCTGCAGGGTGAGGTGAGATACTAGGAAAGCAAAGGGAGTATGATGTGTATAGAATAGAATAGAGTAGAATAGAATAGAATAGAATAGAATAGAATAGAATAGAATAGAATAGAATAGAATAGAATTAACCAGGTTGGAAGAGACATTACAGATCATCAAGTCCAACCTATCATCCAACACAATCTAATCAAATAAACCATGGAACTAAGTGCCCCATCCAGTCTCTTCCTAAACACCTCCAGTGATGGTGACTCCACCACCTCCCTGGGCAGCACATTCCAATGGCCAATCTCTCTTTCTGGGAAGAACTGTCTCCTCACCTCCAGCCTAAACTTCCCCTGGTGCAGCTTGAGACTGTGTCCTCTTGTTCTGGTGCTGGTTGCCTGGGAGAAGAGACCAATCTCCACCTGGCTACAACCTCCCTTCAGGGAGTTGTAGAGAGCAATAAGGTCTCCCCTGAGCCTCCTCATCTCCAGGTTAAGCAATCCCAGCTCCCTCAGCCTCTCTTTCCCTTTAAAAAAGTCTTCATAATTAGATTGGGAAATTTGCAAAGGTACTGAAGATTAATTTAGAGTGAAGAAATTATGCATGCTCTATTTTAATGGTTTTTTTATTATGTGCAGGATGTTTACAATCAACTAATAGTAAATATTGGGAGCAGCAAGAGGGTGGTTAGGTATGGAAATCACATCGTCTTAATGAGTGAGTGATTGATATAGCTAATTCTGCAAGGCAAACTGTAAACTCTAGATTTTACACCAAATCTGCTAAAAGGAATGCTCACATTTAAGTATTGCTTTTTCTGAGTGATAAGAATTTATATGTGTGGGGTAGCCAGGTGGGGGTTGGTCTCTTCTCCCAGGCAACCAGCACCAGAACAAGAGGACACAGTCTCAAGCTGCACCAGGGGAGGTTTAGGCTCGAGGTAAGGAGAAAGTTCTTCCCAGAAAGAGAGATTGGCCATTGGAATGTGCTGCCCAGGGAGGTGGTGGAGTCATACTCCCTGGAAGTGTTCAAGAGGGGATTGCAAGCGGCACTTGAAGCCATGGTTTAGTTAGTCATGAAGTGTTGGGTGACAGGTTGGACTTGATGATCTCTGAGGTCTTTTCCAACCTTATTGATTCTATGATTCTATGACACATATATGTTTTTATTCCAAATCCCCTGACTGTTTGGTTTTCCTTTCATGGAAAGCATCTCATTCATTTAAGAAGCTTTGGTCTCTTCCAATCTTGTTGATACTGTGATACTGTAATATGAGGGTGGTGCTACACTGGACCAAGTTGCTCAGGAGATGGTGGAGGCCCCATCACTGGAAACATTCGAGACCAGGCTTGATGAGGCATTGAGCATCCTGATCTAGTTGGGAATGTCCCAGCTGCAGGGGGGTTGGAATAGAATAGAATAGAATAGAATAGAATAGAATAGAATAGAATAGAATAGAATAGAGCAGAATAGAATAGAATAGAGCAGAATAGAATAGAATAGAATAGAATAGAGCAGAATAGAATAGAATTAACCAGATGACCTTTAAAGGTCCCTTCCAACCCCATGCATGTTATGATTCTAAATCTATGCTGAACATGACAGAAGAGCTTTCTGCACTGTGATGAAGAGAGAGGCTCATACAATGGATGCCTGAATTATTGTGGCTCCCTGCACACTGTTCAGCACATGGATGATGTAGTCATGGCAAGGTAGCCTTCAAGTTTAGGCCTGCAGAAAAAACAATCCCTTGGAAAATGAATGAGATTTGATGAGACTCTCCATTCCCAGTAGTCACTTTACAACAGCTAGGTAGAAATACCTAGACTGGAACATATTTAGCTGTTTAACCCAGTAAACTGAAAATAGCACTGCACAAATTCTGCTCATGCTGGACTTTGAGGCATAAAAGTATGGAGAACTCATTTTCTCTCTTCTTACTCCTTGGTGAAGACTTTTAGGATGCTGTTTCCTTTTCTGTTTTCAGTGATGCTGGGTAGCATTAAGACTGATGGGTATGAAACTTGTTTTGTTATCTCTTAGACGCAGCTTGGTTGCGTTTATGGTCCTTTCCTCCTCGCCAAAACAAAACCTGTTGTTTTCAGAGGCTCTGAAAATTGAGAGTGCTCTCATTTACAAGGGCTGCCTATCTGCATTTGCCTGTGCAAAAGCACCACGTGAGAACAGCCTGAGCTGTTGAGGGAGGAGGATAATTTGTTTTAGCCTGAAGTTGCTGGCAATGTCCAGTTGTGTAACAGCAAGATGCTGCTGTCGTGACCTGCAGGTATATGGGGCAACCTGTGATGCTAGAATAGAATAGAATAGAATGGAATAGAATAGAATGGAATAGAATGGAATAGAATGGAATGGAATAGAAAGGAATGGAATGGAATAGAATGGAATGGAATGGAATAGAATAGGATAGAATAGAATAGAATAGACCAGGTTAGAAGAGACCTTTGAGATCATTGAGCCCAACCTATCATCCAACACCATCTAATCACCTAAACCATGGCACCAAGCACCCCATCCAGTCTCTTCCTAAACACCTCCAGTGATGGTGACTCCACCACCTCCCTGGGCAGCACATTCCAATGGCCAATCACTCTTTCTATGAAGAACTTCTTCCTAACATCCAGACTAAACCTCCCCATGTGCAGCTTGAAGCTGTGTCCTATTCTTCTGGTGCTGGTTGACTGGGAGAAGAGACCAACCCACACCTGGCTATAACCTCTCTTCAGGCAGTTGTAGAGAGCAATAAGGTCTCCTCTGAGCCTCCTCTTCTCCAGGCTAAGCAACCCCAGCTCCTTCAGCCTCTCCTCACAGGGCTGTGCTCCAAACCCCTCCCCACCTTTGTTGCCCTTCTCTGGATACGTTCCAGCAACTCAACATCTTTCCTAAACTGAGGGGCCCAGAACTGGACACAGGACTCAAGGTGTGGCCTAACCAGTGCTGAGTACAGGGACACAATGACTTCCCCGCTCCTGCTGGCCACACTGTTCTTTGTGCAGGCCAGGATGCCATTGGCCTTCTTGGCCACCTGGGCACAATGCTGGCTTGAACTGGGTGTCATTCTCCTGAAATGCTTGAAGTGGATATCCTTCTCTTTTCAGGTCTGGTGTGTCCTCTGGAGGTGTCAGTCAGTTCGGGAAGTATCCAGGTTGCCCGAGGCCAGACCGCGGTATTGCCCTGCACCTTCACCACTAACGCTGCTCTCACTAACCTTAATGTCATCTGGATGGTCATTCCTCTTTCTAATGCCAACCAGCCTCAACAGGTAGGTCATTTCTTACTGGAGCATGTATTTTTTCACAACTCAAATTTTCCATACCCTTTTCATCTGATCTGCATGTATACCCTTCACAATATTGGAACTGTGATTGTCCCAGCACTTCTTTGACCCTTCATTGCTGAACATACATGAATTTGATTTTTTCAGTCCTTTATTCACTGATGTGCAGTGTGTCCTTGGTTGCCTTGGTGGGATGTGTGGTTGGGGCAGGTGTGTGTGATTCTGTATTGGTGCTCTGGTGATTTGTGTGTTCCAAAGAGCACGGGAGATGTAATCCAGGTATTGGGGTGATAGGTGTGGGATTTATAGGACCTGGCAGCAGCTACAGACTTAAACTTGTGAAATCTGTGTCAAAATCACAGAATCAGAGAATGTTAGGAGTTGGAAGGGACCTCCAGAGGTCATCAAGTTCAACCCTGCTGCCAGAGCAGGATCACCTAGGGCAGGCTGCACAGGAAGACGTTCAGGTGGGTTTTGAAAGTTACCAGGGAAGGAGACTCTACAACCTCCCTGGGCAGCCTGCTCCAGTGCCATAACAATGGCCTCTCAAAGACTCATCTCTCCTTTTACTTCTCTTCTAACTTTTGCACTGTCTGTGGCTTATGCAAATCCATTGTTATGAATATTAGCAAATGAGGGTCTGTTGTGGTGGGCATGTAACAGGAGATCTACTGGCCTGTTTTTTGCCCACGTACTCAGACAGCCAAAGAATGACTTTGCTCTGAAATGCACACTGCCTCCAGCACATTTGATTGTGAGAACATGCAACTGAAGTGTACTTGCTCCTCAGGGACTGGAAGAGAGTATTATATAAGGCATCTGACTGGTAGAGGCTTTGCAGGTTGAAGGGTTGCATTGCCTGTCATTCATGGTCTTCAGCAAGCTGTATGGAATCGTGACAAGATCTTCCTGGCTGAGACTCAAAATGGTTCTGTCCACTGGGCAGATGCTTTCTAGCGAAGTAGTCACTTACCTGCAGATTCTTTGCTTCTCTGCATTGATCCCATCCTGATGGGCAATGACTATTACATGAAGCTGGCTGGTATTGCCACTTTAACTGTGCTGGAAGACTTGGGTATCTACTTTGTCTGTTACCATGTGAACAGAAACCAAAGCATGCTCTGTTTTTACAGAAAACACCTCTGCTGGGATTGGCCTGCATGGGACAAGTGTATATGGAGGCGTGGTTATTCAGAGATCCTTTAGGAACTGGGCTTTTCACCTTTGGGAGGACCCTGTTTTGCTTGCTCTTCTTCCTCCTTGCTCAGCTCCTGCAGAGTATTATTTGAGCCTTCCTTTCTTTTGCAGGTTATTCTCTACCAAGGGGGTCAGATCTTTGGTGGTGCACCCCAGTTCTATGGGCGAGTGGGGTTTGCTGTGACAATGCCAACCACCAGTGCCTCCATCTTCATCAACAACACTCAGCTATCGGATACTGGCACGTACCAGTGTTTGGTCAACAATCTTCCCGACCGAGGCGTCAGGAATATTGGAGTCATTGGACTTACTGTCTTGGGTGTGTTTATTGGTATTATGGGGGAGAGAGAAGGACATCCTCTGCCTGTCATAGTGCATCCTGGAAGAGCAGTATGGTGGTATATGCACTGGAGCCCCTAGAGATCCTGTGGTTAGGGATGGGCTGCTTTGTGGGTGCTGTGGGAGTTCGTAGGGCACACAGCTTTCATATGCAGGCAGCATTGTGATGGGTTAATGCCCATCCTGAAAACAGGGGCGGGGGAAGGGCTTGCGAGTGCTTTGCTGTCCTTGCAGGGCATTTTCCCCCGGGGAAACTGAGTCTGTTCTACTCCCCCCTTCCTGCCCAGCTAGGGTGTAAAAGGGACGACAACTGCTGTCCACTGTGGGCATGAACCCAAGACCTTGGCATTAAGAGTCTCATGCTCTAGCAGCTGAGCCACATGATCTCCCCCTTTTCATGCCCTAGCTGGGCAGGGAGGGGGGAGTGGACCAGACTCAGTCTCCCCGGGGGGAAACACCCTGCAGGGAGGGCAAAGCACTCACAAGCTCTCCCCCCTCACCCCCCCCCCCGTTTTCAGGATGGGCATTAACCCATCACAAGTGTATAAAGGGGTTTTAAAATATGGTGGAGAGAAAGCTTTTGTAGCAGCATTGTGATGCAGAGTTGCAAAGAAGCAATGAATAAAGTATGAAGCCATCCTGGAGAGACCAGAGGAGTTTTGTGCACAGCAACAGGAGAAGAGAATGACTTCAGATCTTTGCTTTCTTTTCATGAAAGCAATTATTACTGGACGTTCCCTAGGATGTTAAACACTCCTGAGTGAGTGCTGTTACAGGGATATGAGAGCAAAATCCAACCACAGCAAATGCTGTCTGCAGCTCTGTTAGCTCTCACCACCCTGGCTCTCACCTTTTCCTCTGGGGAGGGATCTAAGAGAACTGACTGCTGTGAAAGTCTGCTGTAGAGTGCAACCTTGATTAGCTGGTGGCTCAGGAATCTTTGTGAATTGTTACGCCTCAAACCTCAATGGGTGTTTGTCTGCTGCCTCCCTCTTGTCCCCTTGTCAGCTCATGCCAGTGTTCTTGCTTTCCCCAGCAGCTTGTGTCCAGAAAGAACTTGCACTCCACTGTTCAGATGTATTTCCTGATCTGCTGTTACTTTCCTCTCTTCTCTTGCAGTCCCTCCTTCTGCTCCACTTTGTAGAATCCAGGGATCTCTGGATGTGGGCAGCGATGTCACGCTGACCTGCAGCTCTGAAGAAGGCATCCCCCGGCCAACATACCTCTGGGAGAAACTGGACAATGTTCCCAAGTTGCCCCCAACTGCCACACAAGGTGCTCATTCTGTTGATTATCCTCTCATCTCCCAGGTGACAGCCTGAGCTTTCCTTTGTCTGAGCTGCAGAGGTGGCTTGGCTCATTGAGTGTCTGCCAGCGCTTGCATGGTCATTTTGTTGGAGTGAAGATTCCTAGGGCCCATGGTGGACTAGGTACTCTCCAGGGGGCCTCTTAAATTCATGCTCTTTTGGTACAGAAACATGTTTCCCATTGAGGAACCCCAAGGATTTTGTTGGGTGAGGGAGAGAGAGCATGGTTGCCAGATGTTGGTACGTGGCTAGAGATTTCAGCTATGGTCTCCCCTGCATTTTAAGCCAAATGAAGAGCACATGAAATGGAAACTAAGAGAAGGGAGGCAGAATCATCCCAGGAAACTTCTGATAATGAGGATAGTGTTCTCCAATAAGTTACTACCAGAGCTGCCTTTCAAATGTGTGTAAAAGCAAGAGGCTGATCAGACTGACTGCTGGCCAACCCCAACTCCCATCCACAAGATTTTTTAGCCTGGGTGTCCTGACCAAGTAGTGAGAGCTGTACTTTTGCCCTTTATCTTGCTGTATTTTAAGAGCATTTGAGTTTGATGCAATTCAGGAACAAGTAAAATTGGCAGAGCAGCAGGTAGGGAGCTCTCCTGGGCAGTGGCTCTGCAGGGCAGGATTTAATTTAGCAGGTAGATCTGGGTATAGATAATTGCACATCTCTTCTTTCCTCCCTTTTCTCATACAATGCTGAGAGTCCCAAGCTTTCATTTGCAGAAATTAATCTATAAGAAGAAAAAGAAACATCTAGTGTAAGCTCCTTAAGACCTAATCTTGTCTCTGTGTGTGTGTGTATGTGTGAACAATGCTTCCATCTCAAGGTTATTCCCTAATTTATTTCTCTCTTTAGATAGTCTCACACCAAAGTTCTCTTAATTGCTGGCTTTGCCTTTTCATGGTTTTCCTCGAGGAGGGGGGAGGGATTTAAATCCTTCTTTTCTCTCTGACTAGACCAAGTCCAGGGCACGGTCACCCTTCGAAATATCAGCACTGTGTCCTCAGGTCTTTACCAATGTGTGGCTTCAAATGCCATTGGAACCAGCACTTGCCTTCTGGACCTGCAAGTCATTGCACGTAAGTATTTTGCCAAGGGAGGTTTGGCCACCTGCTTCTCCCTGGTGACACTGAATTGTGCAACTATGTTTGCTGTGAGCCATGTACATTTCCAACAGAAGATTATTGTGCCCTAGAATGGGGATGTTGCCTTTCCCCCCCTTCCAAGACACAGTCGCCTGGCCCCAGCCTGGCCCTGATTTCTTCTCCATTCTCTGTTCAATCATCTCCACAGCCCACCCCCGGAGCATTGGCCTGATTGCAGGAGCGGTGGCCACGGGAGCCGTTGTGCTTGTTGTTTGCATTGTGTTGGTAGCTGTGGCACTGTTTTACTGGAAAAATAAACACAAAGAGGAAGAAGAGGAAGAGATTCCCAATGAGATAAGGTAAGGGTCAGGGAAAGCTGGTGACAGGGGACCTCTGCTTGCCCAGCAAAAGCAGCAGCCGGCAGGAAGGCAATCAGAAGTCTCACTCTTGCTAATCCTGGGCGTGTTTCCCTGGGCCGGGTGAAGATGTCCCTGTATGTCCCAAAAATGGAGGAAGCAGATGAAGAGAGGCCACAATGTATTTTGTTTTCAGTATTGCCTTTATTGAGAGCTTTGACTTGATGTTGTTAGCTCTACAGGAGAGTGATGTGGTGGAGATCCTGACCTATAATACCAGTGAGAGCTGAAAAGCTCTGGAGACAAAACCATGATCTCTGGTGTTATAGCCACAGTGTTTACCTCTGGTAGCTTGCTGCAGCTACCCTGAGGATTGGCTTTGTTGGTTGTACAGTCATACTGACTGCCTGTGAAGTACCAGCAGCAAGCTGCCCAGGGTGGTGGTGGTGTCACTATCTCTGGAGGGGTTTAGGAGCCATGTACATGTGGTGCTGAGAGACATGGTCTGATGGTGCTGAGTTGACAGTTAGACTTGATCTTGAAGGTCTCTTCTCTGTTCTGTTCCTCTCCACGCCGTTCCGTTCCATTCCATTCCATTCCATTCCATTCCATTCCATTCCATTCCATTCCATTCCATTCCATTTCACTCTGTTCCACTCTGTTCCATTCCATTCTGTTCCATTCTGCTCCATTCCATTCCATTCCATTCCATTCTGTTCCATTCCATTCTGTTCCACTCCGTTCCATTCCGCTCCATTCCATTCCATTCCATCCCATTCATTTTATCCCCGCCACATGTGAGTGTGAGTTGCCTGTCTCAGCAGTAGTGGCTCAGAACAATTAATGTGCAGAGTTGTGTCCTGCAAAGACAGATCAATAAGCTGGCCAAGGAGCAAGTCGGTGCTGTCCTTCGCCTTGAACTGCTGGTGTTGACCCCAGCAGGGTTTGGTGGGGGGATTGGTGGGCAAGCGGGCATCATCCTCTGTGTGCCCTCACACACTCTCCTTCCCAGGGAGGACGACCTGCCGCCCAAATGCTCCTCCGCCGCAAAGACATTCCACGCCGATGCGTCCTCATCGGAGAACGACACCCTCACCTCTTCCAACACCTACAACAGCCGCTACTGGAACGACCCCAAAGCCAACCACGCCACAGACTCCTTCACCCGCTTCAGCAACAGCAATGACGCCCACCAGCCCCCCTTCTCCCGCTCGGGGAGCACGAGCACCCGCCCCGTCTATGCCAACGGCGGCCACCCCTCTCCCGCTCCCCCTAAGACGCTGGTGGTGACAGCCAGCACGGCGCCGTCCCCTCAGGAGGTGATCCGGAGCAACGGCTCGATCAGCAGGAAGCCGCGGCTGCCGCACACCCGCTCCTACGCCGTCAGCCAGGCCACGCTGGAGCGCATCGGGGCTGTGCCGGTCATGGTGCCCGCCCAGAGCCGGGCTGGCTCCCTCGTGTAAGGCCGTGCCGGCAGCCAAGATCCCAGCAAGGGGCTTCTTGTACCTCATGGGGCGAAAAGACCTTCCTGAAAGGTGGTGAGGCGATGGGGGACACACACACACGCACTCGCCTCTTCCCCATGCCCTCTCCTCCTGAGGCCGCTGCCAGCCGGTGGGACAGCCAGGCCACGCCGTATCGCCCCTGGCTCCTTGCGCCGGTGGAAGCTGCAGATGTGCCAAGGCCAGGGGAGTGGGGAGGCCAAGGTGCACTCCCTGGCTGCTGGGCCCCAGCTGGAACTTGCACCTGGCCCTGACTTTGGGTGGGGGGGACTTCTGCTTTTGTTTCCCATTGGTTTTGTCGGGGTTCGGCTCCATCCATGGGTCTTTCAGGAAGGTTTGGGGAGATCTATATTTTTGGGGTTTCTTTTTCAGTTGTTGTCACTGTTTTATTTCCAAGAGGATGTCAGGCTGCATTGGGGTGGGGGGAAGCTAAGCATGGAGGGGTGCTGAGGCAGGGTATGCCTCAAAATGGTGGCCCCAGCCCCCTTCCCATGGCCCTGGCTCTGCTGCTGGAAAGAGGAGGGCAGGGTACTCGGGCTGGGTGTGAGGAGGGGCAAGAAGAAGGGACAGCCACCAGCACGGCCAAGGGGATGGCTGGATGGAGACATGGATAGGGGAGCATTAGTCTTTATTTTCTGCAGTTCTTCCCTTACCCCAACACAAACACACAGAGACAGATACAGATAAAACCGCAGACACACACAGGTCCTTCTCAGACAGGGTGTTTTTCCTGCACTAGCTCAGGGCACTGCCAGAGCCCTGTTCATGGCTGCGGAGGATGCAGTCATCTGAGCATCTTTCCCCAAGACACTCCATGCAGGGGGAGGATGCTACTGCTACTGCTGCTGCTGCTGTAGGGCTCATGGCTTTTTGGTTTTTTGGTGGTGATGTTTTTTTTCTGTGGGAGGTGTTGCTGGGTTTATTCAGGAGGCACGGAGGAGCAGAGTGGTGTGGCAGAGCAGCAGGCAAGTCCGGAGGTGCCTGCTGCCCCTAGGCTATCTGGTTTGGGTCAAGTGGCTTCAAACACTGCAGCTTCGGTGTTTGCGTGGTGGACTTTCCTTCTTAGGCTATCCAGGGCTGGCTGGCATGGCAGGGCATACATTGTGCTTGGGGCACTCACACGGAGGAAAGTTTCCATTCCCACTCTCCCATGTGCATGGACTTCCCAGATGCTGAGGTTGGCAGGATTTATTTCCAAATCCTTCTCCTTGGAAAGAGTGAAAGCATGGGCATAATGAAGGAGGCAACCCTGTGGAAGCCCACATGCTATCTCTCTGCCTCCCCTGCTTCCCTCAGCGTCCTGGGACTGCATACTGGTGACATCTGCCAGTGGCTCTGCCATCTCATCACAGCCAGGGAGGTGGTTGTGGCTGGCACCTATCCTTTTTCTATTGCAACTAAATAGCCTTAATCAAAGCCAAGAGATGAACCACTGGAGGAATTCGGTGCCATTTGGAGGGCTGGACCAAGGGCTGGAACTTACCTTTCTAGAGAACACTGGCTCAAAGAGATCATGCCTGGGTGGATGTCTTGACCCTCTTGCATAACACCAGCCCTTTCACATGTAAAGGTAGTGGTCACCTCCAAAAGCACCAGAGCCCTCCCAGGTCTACTCTTGCAAAAGCAATGTGAGGAGTCACAGGTGACTTTTTGTAGCTCTCACATTGGAAAAAAAAGATCTGTTGAAGCCAACAGACTCTTCCTCATCCCCACTTTCCTTGTCCTGGCACAGCTTTACTTTCCCTAACAGTGCACAAACCTTGGGCAGGGCCTTCTGCCTGAGTGGTACCTTTCAAATGCAAGCACAGACTATGAGGAAGAGGAGGGAGAGGTGAGGGCTGGGTTCCCACGTTGACACAGCGACTTTTTGGGGAGGCTGGGGGCTCCCAGGTGGTACTAAGTTTGAAGCTTGGCTGAGATTTTGTGCCTTCTTTGCTTAAAATAAATGAGAAAATAAAAAAGGAGATAAATAAAACCCAACCTCTCTTCCTTCCCCCCCTACACAACTCCTTGCAGAATGGGTGCAAACCTCTGCAGCAGAGCAGGCTGGTGGCTCTGTGGGGGTTTCTCCAAGAGACATCCTCCTTCCTGCCTGTCTCTTTGCTTTGCTGCTGGGTGGTTGTATTGATAGGGGAAGAAGGGTGGCTTTGGAAATCCTAATGTGGGAGGCAAAAAAAAACCCACCCAAAACAATCAAAGAACAGCCCAGACACATTCTCCCTGCTTGTACAACCACCTCTGTGTGACATTTGCAGGAACACTGCCCTCAGCAGGCCTCCTCTTCTACTGGGAAAGCTCTTCTGATTCCTACCCTCCATGAGACTGTTGCTCCTCTTTCTTTGTTCTTTCTAATTGTCTAAAATTCAAAGTCAATAAAATTTTATTCATATATATATATATATAAGAAAATAAGACTTCTTACTGCCTGTTGCTGCTTGTTTGTTTGTTTGTTTGCCCTCCTCCCTACCTAATTACATAGACAGAAGAAATTTGGCTGTTAATACTCATGCTTGACGTGACTGGCAACGAGCAGTGACTGTGCAACAAAGACCAACATGTTGCTAGGCCAGCCAGTGTGACAGTGAACTCCAGCACTGTAACCTTATTTCTCTTAGTCATAATAGTCTGATACACTGCCCTTTGAAGGTGCACTTTCCCAGGCTTGCAAGCTCTCTACCTCCCTAGACAAAGGTGAGTCCTATTTTCTGTCACTTAGTGGGAGGGATCCTTGGCTGCTTTGAGTGATGTGGGAAAATGGTTTTATTTTTAAACTGATTGACTTTGCTCTTAGATTTGATCTTTTGAATCTGAAACACTGCATGTTAGCCTCATAGAATCAGGGAACTGTTTTGTTGGGAAAGACCTCCAGCCTAAGACCACCAGGGCTGTTAAACCATGCCCTGTAGTGACATGTCCACGTGTTTCTTGAGCACCCCCAAGGATGGTGACTCCACCACCTCCCTAGGCAGCCTATTTCAACACCTGATCACTGTTGCAGGAAAGAAATTTTTCCTGATATCCAACTTAATCATAGAATCAATAAGGTTGGAACAGACCTCAGACATCATCAAGTCCAACCTGTCACCCAACACCTCATGACTAACTAAACTTCAAGCTTCAAGTGCCACGTCCAGTCCTCTCTTGAGCACCTCCAGGGATGGTGGCTCTACCACCTTCCTGGGCAGCACATTCCAATGGTTAAACCTTCCCTGGCACAATTTCAGGCCATTTCCACTCATTCTGTCACCTGATACTAAGCAGAAGAGGCTGACCCCCACCTCACTACAACCTTCTTTCAGATAGTTGTAGAGAGCAGTGAGACCTTCCCTCAGCCTCCTTTTCTCCAAACTAAGCAATCGCAGTTCCCTCAGCTGCTCTTCACAAGACCTGCCCTCCAGACCCCTCTGCAGGCCTTTCTGCCCTTGGACAAGTTCATCCCAGATTCAAAATCTAGAGCAGCCACCAAGAAGATCCCTGCTGACTTCCTTGGCCTTTTGAATAAGTTTGATGGGGGAAACTGTCAGGAAGTTAACCAAAGTGCTGATCCCCATAGACAGAGGATGGTAAAATTCAACATCTGAGCATTCACACTTCCAGGGCATAAGGGGACTGAGATGCACACACTTCTTCGTCCATATCAACAGCTGCTAGCAGAAGGTTATTATTAGTTAGGGCAACCTGATGTTTTGCCAAAGACTTTTGCATTTTTCTCCCTGTATTTCATTTTCCCTGCTCCTTCTCTAAAATCCCCTGGATATTCTGAGAGTGATTATTAAAACCAGAAGCCTACAGATCGAACAGCAGCAGCAATTCAGCCCTGCTGCACATGCATCATGTTCTCATTCACTGTTAATTTTCAACACCTAGTTTAAAACACCCCAGCAAATGTAGTTTTCAGCTACAGGCCTTCCAGTAAATGAGATGACTGCACTGCCATTTTCAGGAAGTTGTCTGAGGATTCTCAATATTTGCATTCTTAATCCTTGGATTGTGCCAGCTTCGTGTGACTTTCATTGTGTCTTGGCATTTTATTCCCATGAGAGCCCTGTCAGTAGGCTGGTGAGAAGCCTTGAGCACAAGCCCTACAAGGAGAGGCTGAGGGAGCTGGGATTGTTTAGCCTGGAGAAAAGGAGGTTCAGGGGAGACCTTATTGCTCTCTGCAACTACCTGAAGGGAGGTTGTAGCCGGGTGGGGGTTGGTTTCTTCTCCCAGGCAACCTGCACGACAACAAGAGGACACAGTCTCAAGCTGTGCCAGGGGAAGTTTAGGCTCGAGGTGAGGAGAAAGTTCTTCACTGAGAGAGTTGTTAGCCATTGGAATGTGCTGCCCAGGGAGGTGGTGGAGTCACCATCCCTGGAGATGTTCAAGAGGGGATTGGATGTGGCACTTGGTGCCATGGTCTAGTCATGAAGTCTGTGGTGACAGATTGGACTCGATGATCTTTGAGGTCTCTTCCAACCTTGGTGATTCTGTGATTCTGTACTATCCAGTCCTTGCCACTATCTTGTCCCTTACATCATTCTTCTGCATGCCTCTGTGTATTGAATCATAGAATCATTGAATTATAGATTCATAGAATCATAGAACCATAGAATCAGTAAGGTTGGAAAAGACCTCAGAGATCATCAAGTCCAACTTGTCATCCAAAACCTCATGACTAACTAAACCATGAGAGGTTGGGAGCACAAGCCCCATGAGGACATGCTAAAGCAGCTGGGTTTGTTTAGCCTGGAGAAGAGGAGGCTCAAGGCAGACCTTATTGCTTTCTACAGCTACCTGAAAGGAGGTTGTAGCCAGGTGGGGGTTGGTCTCTTCTCCCAGGCAACCAGCTCCAGAACAAGAGGACACAGTCTCAAGCTGCACCAGGGGAGGTATAGGCTCAAGGTGAGGAGAAAGTTCCCAGGAAGAGAGAAAGAGATCACTGTTTCTGTGAAGAACTTCTTCCTAACATTCAGCCTAAAGCTCCCCTGGTGCAACTTGAGACTGTGTCCTCTTGTCAGAAATACCTTTACATGTCAGTACCTATCAGTTTTATCACCTTCCACCAAGGAATTTCAGAACGAAACTTGTTCTAGCACAAGGATTAACTGTGCATCTGAGTGCTGAAACAGAGAAGTAACTGTGAGAGTGTACCTTCACACTTTAGAAGGGGACATCTTTTCAGAGGTTGGTGTAGATGACAGATCAATTTAAAATAGTTGGGAAACCTGTCCATGGACTGACAGCAGTTTTTTTAACTTACCCAGCTTTTGGACCTGGATCTGCTGATTTGTAAGAACTATGAGGAGAGGCTGAGGGAGCTGGGGTTGCTTAGCCTGGAGAAGAGGAGGCTCAGGGGAGACCTTATTGCTCTCTACAACTACCTGAGGGGAGATTGTAGCCAGGTGGTGATTGGTCTCTTCTCTCAGGCAACCAGCACCAGAACAAGAGGACACAGTCTCAAGTTGCACCAGGGAAGGTTTAGGATGAAGGTTAGGAAGAAATGCTACACAGAGAGAGTGATTGCTCATTGGCATGTGCTGCTCAGGGAGGTGGTGGAGTCCCCATCACTGGAGGTGTTTAGGAAGAGACTGGATGGGGTGCTTGGTGCCATGGTTTAGTTGATTAGATGGTGTTGGGTGATAGGTTGGACTTGATCTCAAAGATCTTTTCCAACCTGGTTAACTCTATTCTATTCTATTCTTTCCATTCCATTCCATTCCATTCCATTCCATTCCATTCCATTCCATTCCATTCCATTCCATTCCATTCCATTCCATAGAGGAAATCAAACTAATTTTTTTTTATCCCCTGTCCCCCCCAAAAAAGAAAGATACTATGTGAATTGTCATGCTATATTTCTGGTTTCATCCAACACCTTGGTAAGTTTCTGCATGTTATTGGATTTCTCTTGGAAGCAACATTTTGCATCCCAGCTTCATCTGCTTTAGGTACTCAAGTGCCTTTCTGTGTTTGCACTCTTACTGGAATCTTCTCAGATGTGACACTGGTGGCTTGTGAGCAAGCTGATGAGTCTGGGCATGGGTGTGCCAGCACCAAGAGCATCCAAAATGGTTCAGCAATTCTTTTAACAGGGTGCTTGAACATTTCTAAAACAGAGATCAGGGAAAATTGAGGATGCATTTCCTGGTCACTTGTTCACGTCAGAGCAAACCCAGCAGGCCCTTCAATTGACTTATATATGGCCTCTGTTAAAGGGAAGCTTGGAGCAGAGCTGTTGTTGAGGTATCTTAATGACTGAGCTGCCCTTTTTCCTGGGCTTTTTCCAAGTGCTGCTGGCCATCATGCCTGCAGCTTGTTCCTCTGATGCCAGCAAAGCCGGGGTCCCCCACCGAGCCCTTGTTACAGCTCCTCTCTTGTGAGTAAGGCAAGATGTGCTGATGGTGATCAGGAACATGGGTGTTGAGAAAGGGATTTCATTGTCACTGAGCTATGTCTGTCCTCAAGTGGGGAGTAGATGAACATAAGGGACAAAGAAAGCCTTGAAAGCAGGGAAAGGGAAAGGTTTGACTCTTTCTTTCCAACTGCTTTCTTCCCTGTCTGTGTCTGTGTTGCAGGTAGTGGGAGGATGTTATTGAGAATTACCAGGTCTGTGACCTCTTAAGAAAGGGAGAGCACATGCAAGGTGTTTCCTGAGCCTGGCTAGCCCAGGGCTCTTGTTGGCATCTGTTGGGCACTGCAGAGAAAGGTTTGATTAGTTCACCCACACATCCATAGAGGCGAGCAGGAGACAGTGTGTTAAGAGCTTTGGGCATGGATTGGTGAATGCAGTGTTTTGGGGAGGAGAAAATGGGTAGCCTTGGGGACATCTTGACTCCAGGGCTCTGGCATATTTTCTTTGATGAATTTCCATAGACAGCAACATCTTAAGAAACACTTTTCCTTTCCCTGTGGCACAGGCTCCCCTGCTTTAGAGAGCTATGCTGATACATAGGAACAGCACAGTGCACATGGCTAAGGATCAGGCTCTGCACTAAGCCTTCTAATGCCATTTTCTGCTGGTCATTTGTTCCTGATTTCCTCCACCCACTTACTTCCACTGTAATGTGTTTGAATGAGAAAGTGGGCTGGCAAGAAATTTAATCCATCCATGTACAAAACAAAACCCAACCCAAACAAAAAACCCCAAACAACCTGACAATCAAAACCCAACTCTCTGAAACAAATAGCAGCAAAGAAGAGAGAAGATTAAGAGCCAGCTTGCATGGCTGGCTGGCAGGCAAGGGATTCTTCAGCACTGCTTGTAGTCTGGGTCAGCTCCTGGATTTGTACTTACTAAATCATACTTGGGAATGGATGATGACTTTCTTCCTGTTGATACACTTTAATGGGAAACACTGATACGGTGCATGCACACAGAGGAACATTGGCTAAGGGACCTTGTACAGTAAAGCCCAGGGGCTCCTTAGTTTAGCTTGCTTGTGTTTCAACCAGCTGTGTTTGATACAGGGGCTGAGACACACAGTCTGCCTTCCACCTTCCCAGATCACAGAATCACAGAATCACCAAGGTTGGAAGAGACCTCAAAGATCATCAAGTCCAACCTGTCTCCACAGACCTCATGACTAAATAATGGCACCAAGTGCCATGTCCAATCCCCTCTTGAACACCTCCAGGGATGGTGACTCCACCACCTCCCTGGGCAGCACATTCCAATGGTGAACAACTCTCTCAGTGAAGAACTTTCTCCTCACCTCCAACCTAAACCTCCCCTGGTGCAGCTTGAGATTGTGTCCTCTTGTTCTGGTGCTGGTTGCCTGGGAGAAGAGACCAATCCCCACCTGGCTACAATCTCCCCTCAGGTAGTTGTAGAGAGCAAGGTCTCCCCTGAGCCTCCTCTTTTCCAGGCTAAGCAACCCCAGCTCCCTCAGCCTCTCCTCACAGGGCTGTGCTCGAGGCCTCTCCCCAGCCTCGTTGCCCTTCTCTTGACATGTTCAAGAGTCTCAATGTCCTTCTTAAACTGAGGAGCCCAGAACTGGACACAGGACTCAAGGTGTGGCCTAACCAGTGCAGAGTACAGGGGCACAATGGCTTCCCTGCTCCTGCTGGCCACACTATTCTTGATGCAGGCCAGGATGCCATTGGCCTTCTTGGCTGCCTGGGCACATTACTGGCTCATGTCAATCAGCACCCCCAGATATTATCAATAACTGCAGAATTTCTCTCTGTTCCTTTCTTGAAGGATCTCAAGAAACTTTGTCAAGCAGTCATCAAGTCATCGCTCCTGTGGACATTCAAAATGGGGAATAAGTGCATGGTTTGGGGTGCAGCAGCAGTATGTTCAGCTGGGGCAGTTTCTAAGGTTGCACAGTAGCCTAGAGACTCTCTTATAGTGCTCTGCATCACTAGTACAGCATTTCCATTCATGATCCTCTCCTGTCTTCCTAGAATGGGTCTTGGGGCAAATGAATGTATGCCCCTGTGCCTCACATGAAGGACCAAATGAGGAAGAGGTTAGAATTAGGTCAGTAGAAAAGCCAGCATGGGCTTAGACTCTCAAACTGAAGTTGTATCATGGAGGACAGAAACTATTACAGGAATGTGCCATGAGCACCGTTAGCATTTGCTCCTTCAGCTGTGGTTTACTGGTGGGACAACTGTGCATAAACCCAAAGAGTACCTTTTGTTGGTGATACAAACCACTGAAGTGAGTGATTGAGCTGACAGGCCTCCCATCAGCTCTTTCCAGGGTATGCTTGCTCAATGACTGCAGAACGCAGTCTGTTCCAGCTATCTGTGAACAAAATCTCCACGTCCACAGGGGGATTTTTTGCTCATCTTCCTTGTGTATGAATGCATCCTCCATGCACCCATCCATGCTCAGGAGCACCAAAAGGGGCTGAAAGCAGACAGGACAGGACAGTATATGAGCACTCCATGGCTTTGCACAGCCCAGTCACCTAGAGCACACATCCCAATTTGTTTCCCAGGGTAACTTGTTGCACAGCTGTCAAATCACGATGGATTTTGCCACTCCTTGGTCCTTCCACAAGCTGCACTCTGGATTAGGGAACGAGAGTTACCTCTGGGAAAGCAAACAGGAGGCTTGGGGCTCTTGCCCGAAGAGCGGCTGAACGCTAAGTGTTTATTCAGTCTCTCCAGATTTGGGTCACAAAGCTCGCCTTTTTTTTTGGTGGCTCCACGGTGACATCCTCTGGAGGGATGAAGAACTACATCGGCTTCTGATGCCCACTCGTTCAGCTCATCTGCACCAGGCTTCTCTCCCTCACTAGCTTGTAGGTTGGTTTCTTCTCCTTGTGATCCTGCAAGGACTAAAGTGCTCTGTTCCCTGGGTATGAACACCTCTTCGGGGTTTTTCCCCCCCTGCTATTAGGGTCTTCCCTCAGTGCTGTGATGTCTACTGTGCCATGGTGAGGAGCCTTGAGTCCTTTGTCTGTATCCCAGAAGCAAATGTTTTTCTTCATTACCTGTCCTTAACTTTCTGGTTCCTCCTCTTCTTATGATGAGCTGAGATTCAAAGGCATGGGCAATGGACTGGTGCAGGTACAGTGAGAAGGAAGAGATGGGACACACAGTGTAAAGAGCTGTTGCTTTCTTATTTAACTGTCTCCACCAGTGCAACTAACTTGTTCTGGGCTCACAACTGACTTAAATTTGTCCTTCTGCCCTGCTGTTGAAGTTGAGAGAAGCTTCCTGGCTCAGTTTTCTGGCTTCTCCACATCAGATCAATGCTTCTGAGCTTAGGAGAACACCCAGTGGAAGAGTCACTATGTCTAATGTACCTGTCATCCAGCTCCGGGGATCCAGAGCACCAATGACCAGCTGAAACCAGCATCCATGTCCATGCTCAGTAGTGGACACAGCTGGACAGATGGGCAGAGTCCAACAGGATGGCATTCAACAAGTCCAAGTGCCAGGTGCAGCACTTTGGCCACAGCAACCCCATGCAGAGCTACAGGCTGGGGTCAGAGTGGCTGCAGAGCTGCCAGGTAGAAAGGGACCTGGGGGAACTGGTTGATGGTAGGCTGAACATGAGCCATCAGTGTGCCCAGGTGGCCAAGAAGGCCAATGGCATCCTGGCCTAGATCAGGAATAGTGTGGCCAGCAGGAGCAGGGAGGTCATTCTGCCCTGTATTCAGCATTGGTTAGCCCACACCTTGAGTCCTGTGTCCAGTTCTGGGCCCCTCAATTTAAGAAGGACATTGAGACTCTTGAAGGTGTCCAGAGAAGGGCAACAAGGCTGGTGAGAGGCCTTGAGCACAGCCCTGTGAGGAGAGGCTGAGGGAGCTGGGGTTGCTTAGCCTGGAGAAGAGGAGGCTCAGGGGAGACCTTATTGCTCTCTACAACTACCTGAAGGGAGGTGGTAGTGAGGTGGGGGTTGGTCTCTTCTCCCAGGCAACCAGCACCAGAACAAGAGGTCACAGTCTCAAGCTGTGCCAGGGAAAGTTTAGGCTGGAGGTGAGGAGAAAGTTCTTCCCAGAAAGAGTAACTGGCCATTGGAATGTGCTGCCCAGGGAGGTGGTAGAGTCACCATCCCTGGAGGTGTTCAAAAAGGGATTGGATGTGGCATTTGAAGCCATGGTTTAATTAGTCCTGAGGTGTTGGGTGACAGGTTGGACTTGATGATCTCTGAGGTCTTTTCCAACCTTATTGATTCTACGATTCTAAACATCCTAGTACCTAGGGATCTGTTTTGTCCCGTTCCTACCTTGTACGGCAGTTGCCTTTGTGTGAAGGCTGCTCCTTTCCCTGTGTGCTTCACTTCAACAACAATGGATTTGCAAGAGCTCTGAGAGACACAAGCCTAATGCTGAGATTTAGGTTTATGAGAGCTGAAACGTCATGCAAAGATGCTTGGCTATTGCATTTTTACAAGCCAGACAGTCACTGGTCTCTTTCAAAAAGGTTTGAGGAAAAAAATACCCAAGCAACCAACAAACCAAACCAAAAATCTGCAGCCCAAGAATCCTTTGTGGCCAACAACACAAAAATCATTTAAGGCTGTCAGAGACTGATCCGATCAATTTTAGTGCAGACCTTGAACTCCGTGCTCAGAAATATGCTGCAAACGTCAGGCACTGCAGCTCCCTCCCAGCCAGTGGATGAGGAATTTCATGCCAGCTAAAACAAAGGTTAGACCTACTGAGGATCTGCTGTGGGCTGGGGAGAGGTGGGAGCACAAGGTTTATATTAAAGACCAGCTGAAAGGCTACCAGAAGTGCCTCAGGGGCTGCATGTTCTTGACTCGCCCAACATGAAATGGAATGAGGGCATGACAGGGAAATCTTGCTTCTCAGCTTCATTTCAAAGGAAAGCAGTATTTGATGAGTAGCTGGACTTAGAAATGTGGTTTGGACCATTTCTGGAACCAAGCTCTGATTTCCAGTATCCCAGGAGCCCACTTCCACTACCTGGGGGTGGTGATCATAGAATCATAGAACTGTCAAGGTTGGAAGAGACCTCTCAGATCATCAAGTCCAACCACTTGCCTAGAGCTCACAATCCCACCACTACAGCTGTCCCACTACCACTGAACCGTGTCCCTAAGCACCACATCCATGCATCTTTTAAGTACTTCCAGGGGTGGTAACTCCATCATCTCCCTGGGCAGCTTGTTCCAACGCTCAATAACCCTTTCTGTGACAATGCTACTGAAGTCACTGGGGATGGCTCCAATCCTGCATTTCTCCCCAGTCTTTAACAGCAACAGAACTGGGGACAAAATGAAACTGTGATGTAACTCAGGGAAGTAAAAAGATGCTCCTGTTGTCTCCAACTGGGAATGTCACAAAGCAAATAGAAGCCACTGTTGTCTCCATCTGAGAGTGGAACACAACTGATTGAGTTAACTTGGAGCAAAGCCTAGGGGGTGTGTGTGTGTGTGTGTTTCCACCTGGGGCTGAGAGCAATGCAGTTGGATTTAGTTGAAATGAATGAAGGAAGGATCAAATTAACTCACAGCAAGGGCATTCACCCCCAGTATCACCCCAGTGTAGAATAGAATAGAATAGAATAGAGTAGAGTAGAGTAGAGTAGAGTAGAGTAGAATAGAATAGAATAGAATAGAATAGAATAGAATAGAATAGAATAGAATAGAACAAACCAGGTTGGAAGAGACCTTCAAGGTCATTGAGTCCAACCTATCATCCAACACCACCTAATCAACTAAACCATGCAACCAAGGACCCCATCAAGTCTCTTCCTAAACACCTCCAGTGATGGTGACTCCACCACCTCCCTGGGCAGCACATTCCAATGGGCAATCTCTCTCTGTAGAATTTCTTCCTAACCTCCAGCCTAAACCTCCCCTGGCACAGTTTGAGACTATGTCCTCTTGTTCTGGTGCTGGTTGCCTGGGAGAAGAGACCAACATCCACCTGGCTACAACCTCCCTTCAGGTAGTTGTAGACAGCAAGAAGGTCTCCCCTGAGTCTCCTCTTCTCCAGGCTAAGCAACCCCAGCTCCCTCAGCCTCTCCTCATAGGGCTGTGCTCCAAACCCCTCCCCAGCTTTGTTGCCCTTCTCTGGACACCTTCCAGCAACTCAACATCTTTCCTAAACTGAGGGGCCCAGAACTGGACACAGGACTCAAGGTGTGGCCTAACCAGTGCAGTGTACAGGGGCAAAATGACCTCCCTGCTGGCCACATTGTTCCTGATGCAGGCCAGGATGCAATTGGCTCTCCTGGCTGCCTGGGCACACTGCAGGCTCATGTTCAGCCTACCATCAACCAGTACCCTCAGGTCCCTTTCTGCCTGGCTGCTCTCCAGCCACTCTGACCCCAGCCTGTAGCACTGCATGGGGTTGCTGTGGCCAACGTGCAGAACCTGGCACTTGTGTTCAGTCTCATGCCCTTGGACTCTGCCCATCTGTCCAGCCTGTCAAGTTCCCTCTGCAAAGCCTCTCTACCCTCCAGCAGATCAACTCCTGCCCCCAGCTTGGTGTCATCTGCAAATTTACTGATGATGTACTGAGCACTGGTTTGCAGGCCAGCTGGTATTGAAGCCATATTACAGCTTCATATACTGATGCCAAGTTATATTGACCAGGCAGTCACACCTCAGCCACTAGGGAGTTAAATTCAAACTCTCTCTTCTTTTTTTTTTGAGCTGAAATATAAATGCTCCTTAAATAATTCTTTACTTTGTAGGTATGTGATTTATATCCTTTAAGGGAAAGAAATTACTCAAGAGGATAGGGGGGGGGGGAAAGTACATTAAATGAAGACAAATACATTGGGCACTTGTGACCCAGAAAAATGTGCTGCTGGGGTAATAATCAGACCTCAGCTTCACTCTCAGCTTGTCATTGACTTTGTGCAGGTCTTGAAGTCAGGATGAGTATAGACACCCATCCTGGGGGGTAACAGCTGGGTGCTTGAAGTCCATGTCAGAGATAGACCCATTGGTAATTTTGAACACAGGAGTCTTAGGGAGAGAAAATGCCAGCTTTAGTCTCTCTGAAACTTTTATTCCCCACCTAGCAAATGGATATAATTGGACAGAACAGGATTGAGAATGACTTTAAGAAAGCATCTCACCTCCACACACATGCACACGTGCATGATCAGCACACTCAGGATCCAGTTTAGGAGGTTCAACTGTATTTAATCCCTTGCTGAAATGTGGTTAACTTGAACTGAAAGGTCTCTGCTCTGGGCATCCACAGTCTCACTCAGCACAGGGATAAAAGAGAATGTGTTGGTTCTGACTGACTGCTTCACAAGAGTGTTGTTTCTTCAGGATAATCTCCATATTCCTTCACATGCACATTGCCAGCTCTGGGTGTTAACTTTGCCAGATGCTGCAGAGATGGTATGCCAGGAACATACAGATCTCTGTGCTTCTCCTTGATTTACTTGTACCAAAGACTGAGATTTCCCTTAGTGTTCACCTGTGCTTTCAAGACTGCCTGGTTCCATCACTCTTGCTGGGGCAGCAGCTCTTCCAAGCAGGTGACCAGCCACACTCAGACTAGCTCTTAAGAGATGCAAGAAGATTCCTGCCACCTTGGCAAACCTTGTCTTTGTCCAGTAGACAGGAAAGCTCTGTGTGTGTGTGTGTGTGATTTTATCAAGCCTCAAGCAAACTGTACCTGGGGTGTTCCCTAAGCACAGGAAAGCTATGTGGTACGTCCACAGGCAGAGCTGGGGTTACTGTACACCTAGCTAGAAGGCTTAGCACTCCCAGTTATGCCTGGGAGCTGTGGGACTCCCAGCTAAACACAGGGCCTTTCCTGAATGGGATGACAAGCCTGTTTTGCTAACCAGAGGGAAAAGGGAGCTATGGGTTTCACACTTCTGGTGTTCTTTGTAGGAAATTTTCTCCCAGGCAACCAGCACCAGAACAAGAGGACACAGTCTCAAGCTGCACCAGGGGAGGTTTAGGCTGGAGGTGAGGAAGAAGTTCTTCTCAGGAAGAGTTATTCACCATTGGAATGTGCTGCCCAGGGAGGTGGTGGAGTCACCATCACTGGAGGTGTTTAGGAAGAGACTGAATGGGGTGCTTGGTGCCATGGTTTAGTTGATTAGATGGTGTTGGGTGATAGGTTGGACTCAATGATCTCAAAGGTCTTTTCCAACCTGGTTAATTCTATTCTATTCTATTCTATTCTATTCTATTCTATTCTATTCTATTCTATTCTATTCCCATAGAATCATTGAATTCTTTGGGTTGGAAAAGACCTTACAAAGACAGACTGATTGAGCTGGGTCTCTAGTTTGGAGGAGACTGAGAGGTGACCTCGTTGTTTATCACTATGCAAAGGGTGAGTGCCCAGAGGATGGAGCCAGGCTCTTCTCAGTGATGCTCAATGACAGGACAAGGGGCAATGGGTGGAAGTTGAGGCATAGGAAGTTCCTTGGAAACATGAGGAAAAATAATTCTCTGTGAGGGTGACAGCACTGGAGGAGGCTGCCCAGGGAGGGGTGTGGAGTCTCCCTCTCTGGAGATACTCACACCCTACCTGGATGAGTTCCTGTGTGATCTGCTATAGGTGCTCCTGCTCTGGCAGGGGGGTTGGACTGGATGAGCTTTCAAGGTCCCTTCCAGCCCCTAACATTCTGTGATTCTGTGATTTAAGATCATAGAGTCCAACCATTATCTAACTCCCCTGCCAGCAGGCTTAGAGTGAGGTCAGGCAGGCCATAGAGAGTAGCTGCCTTTCTGAGCTGATACAGAGTGTTGCAGCCAGATGAAAAGCATGAGTTGAGCTGCCAGGAGCCACTGTTTAGAAGCAGCTAGCCACGATGCACTGTGGACAGACTGTACTATGTAGATACTGTGTAGAAAGAGGGCTTTGGTCTCTGGGGCTGAAAAGAAATAACAGCTTCAGCTATCAAAATGCACTCTTATTGCAAGGTATGAAAAATCAGAGGTTGATGTTCAGCTGCCATATGGAGCCTGCAGTTTGGAGAGAGAAAAAAAAGCTGGGGGGGTGGGGGGGAGGGAGAACAAACTTTGGGCAGAAAATAAATCTCAGTGACAGGGAATAAATAGAGAGCACCAAGTCGTCATTTTTAATAGACTTTTTCCCCCCCCTTCTCCTCAAGCCCATGACTGCACTAAAAACCTTTGAAAATGATGATTTCTTTCAGGGTCACCTCTGCACATTCTCTGTTCTGCTGGCCTGGCTTCTGTGACATGCAACCACCAATGCAGCCTGGCAGGGATGTTATTTACCTGGACTTTTAATAAAGCCTTTTATACTGTCTCTCAGCATCATTCTGGAGAAACTGGCTGATTATGGCTTGGATTGGAGGCTGGGTGAAACACTGTCTGGAGGGCTGGGACCAAAGTCTGGTGGAGAATGGAGATAAACTCAGTTTTGGGGCCAGGTAAGAAGGACATTGAGACACTTGAATGTGTCCAGAGAAGGGCAACAAGGCTGGGGAGAGGCCTCGAGCACAGCCCTGTGAGGAGAGGCTGAGGGAGCTGGGGTTGTTTAGCCTGGAGAAGAGGAGACCTTCTTGCTCTCTACAACCACCTGAAGGGAGGTTGTAGCCAGGTAGGGGTAGGTTTCTTCTCCCAGGCAACCAGCACCAGAACAAGAGGACACAGTCTCAAGCTGTGCCAGAGGAAGTTTAGGCTGGAGGTGAGGAGAAAGTTCTTCACTGAGAGAGTTGTTAGCCATTGGAATGTGCTGCCCAGGGAGGTGGTGGAGTCCCCATCCCTGGAGGTGTTCAAAAGGGGATTGGACGTGGCACTTGGTGCCATGGTTTAATCATGAGGTCTGTGGTGACAGGTTGGACTTGATGATCTTTGAGGACTCTTCCAACCTTGGTGATTCTGTGATTCAGTTCTGTTTAATGCCTTTATCAATGATCAGGATGAGGGGATTGAGGTCACCCTCAGCAAGTTTGCAGATGACACTAAGCTGAGAGGGAGTGCTAATCTGCTCAGATGTAGGAAGGCTCCACAGAGGGACCTGGACAGGCTGGATGGGTGGTCTTAGGTCAGTTGTATAATTTCCAACAACACCATGTGCCAGGCCCTGCACTTGGGTCACAGGAACCCCATGAACACCCCAGACTTGGGGCAGAGTGGCTGGAAAGCTACTCACAGAGAAAGACCTGGGGGTGTTGGTTGACAGCCAGCTGAACATGAGTTCATGAACAAGCTGAACAGCTTGTACCCAGGTGGCCAAGAAGGCCAACAGCATCCTGGGCTGTATAAGGAATAGTGTGGCCAGCAGGACCAGGGAAGTGATTGTCCCTCTGTACTCAGCGCTTGTGAGGCTGCACCTTCAATATTGTGTTCAGTTTTGGGCCCTTCACTGCATGAAGGACATTGATGTGCTTCAGTGAATCCATAGAAGGGCAATGAAGCTGGTGGGAAGTCTAGAGAACAGGTCTTGTGAGGAACAGCTGAAGGAACTGGGATTGTTCAGTCTGGAGAAAAAGAAGTTTAAGGAAACCTGAGAGGAGCTCCTGAAAGGAGGTTGTGGTGAGGTGGGTGTCAGTCTTCTCTCTCCAGTAACAAGTGAAAGGACAAGAGGAAATAGCCTCAAGTTGTACTAGGGAAGGTTTAGGTTGGCTATTAGGAGAAAATTCTTCCCTGAAGGAGTTCTTAAAACCTGGAACAGGCTCCTCAGGGAGGTAGTCGAATCCCCATCCCTGGAGGTGTTTCACAGACGCAGCGATGTGGAGCTGAGGGTCATGTTTTTAGCACCTGACTTGGCAGAGTTGGTTAGACTTGATGGTCTTAAAGGGTCTTTTACAACCAAGGCAAGCCTGTGATTCTATTCATGTGGCTTGCAGGGATGGACCGTCGGAGGGCAGCAGCAGCAAGCGCTTTGGCTGCTGCGCTCCCGGAAACCTTGCTCTTGACTGACAGTCTTTTGCACCTAATCTGCTTCTTTCCCGGCTACTTTCCAAACCCCAGTCGCACGGGGCTGCGTGGCAGTGACACTTTAACATGCAGCATATGCAGCTCATTTCCCTATTCACTGGGCTATTTGTAAACCTGGTTTAAGTGAAATATCTCCTTCCTCTTATCAGTTGACGTAGCTCCAAAGCAAAGGGTGGGAGAAGAAGGAAAAATATAATGAAGTAAAAGAGTTGCCAACCTTGCACCTTGTTTTCCTGTCTTTCCAGTGCAATAGCTTTGCAATCTTTCATTTGCTGTTGAAGAAGGGACCTCACACCCTTCACTCATGTCACCTTGGGTGCAACATTCATGTCTGCTAAGGCAAATGACAGGAAATATCCTCAAGATTTCCTGGGCAAGGATGAAGGAGGCTAAGTGGCAGACAGGCACTTCTAGCTGGGATCCATCAGCCTCCTGCTTTTGTAGGGAGAAGGATCTGCCTGGGTGAGGAGCTGAGCCGAGCTGCTCCAAGGCAGCAGGCAACACAAGGAGGGAAGCAGTGGGGGTTTGAGCGAGTGCACAATTTCTTCCAAGGTATTAAAAAGTGTCATGCATTTTGTTTCACATTAGAACCCTAGAATCAGAGTCATTTAGGTTGGAAAATACCTTCAAGGTCATTAAGTCGAACCATTAACCCTACTCTACCAAGTCCACCACTAAACCATATCCCAAATAACCACTACATGGCATAGTGATTCAACCACATCCCCAGACAGCCTGTTCCAGTGTCTGACAACCCTTTCCCTGCCATTTTTTCTCCTGAAGTCCAATAGACTGTGGAAGGGAGCTGCTAATATGGTTTGTTTGGTTCTGACAAGACTCACAGCTATGACCTACCCCCCTCCAGGTGATGCAGAAAACAAAATACATGAACTTTGATTAAAGTTTACAATTAGAAAGGCAAATTATTTCACCTCTATAAATTCCTACCAAAGAAGTTTTAACCTGCTACAGGCTTTCCCCTCTCATTCTTCCCTGCTGTGATGCAGCTTTGCTGTTCACTCAACAGCTGCTGCTGTAAACCGAAAGGGGCTTTCATTTCATAGAATAGAATCATAGAATCAATAAGGTTGGAAAAGACCTCAGAGATCATCAAGTCCAACCTGTCACCCAACACCTCAGGACTAATTAAACCATGGCTTCAAGTGCCCCATCCAATCCCCTCTTGAACACCTCCAGGGATGGCGACTCCACCACCTCCCTGGGCAGCACATTCCAACGGCCAGTCTCTCTTTCTGGGAAGAACTTTCTCCTCACCTCCAGCCTAAACTTTCCCTGGCACAGCTTGAGACTGTGACCTCTTGTTCTGGTGCTGGTTGCTTGGGAGAAGAGACCAACCCCCTTCTGGCTACAACCTCCCTTCAGCTGGTGGTAGAGAGCAAAAAGCTCTCCTCTGAGCCTCCTCTTCTCCAGGCTAAGCAACCCCAGCTCCCTCAGCCTCTCCTCACACGGCTGTGCTCAAGGCCTCTCCCCAGCCTCGTTGCCCTTCTCTGGACACATTGAAGTGTCTCAATATCCTTCTTAAATTGAGGGGCCCAGAACTGGACACAGGACTCAAGGTGTGGCCTAAGCAGTGCTCAGCACACGGGCAGAATGACCTTCCTGCTCCTGCTGGCCACACTATTCCTGATCTAGGCCAGGATGCCATTGGCCTCTTGGCCACATGGGCACACTGCTGGCTCATTTTCAGATGGTTGTCACCCAGTACCCCCAGGTCCCTTTCTGCCTGGCTGCTCTCCAGCCACTCTGACCCCAGCCTGTAGCACTGCATGGGGTTGTTGTGGCCGAAGTGCAGCACCTGGCACTTGGACTTGTTGAGTGCCATCCTGTTGGACTCTGTCCATCTGTCCAGCCTGTCAAGGTCCCTCTGGAGAGCCCTTCTACCCTCCAACAGATCAACACCTGCCCCCAACTTGGTGTCATCTCTAAACTTACTAATGGTATACTCAATCCTCATGCTAGGTGAAGAGTAGTTGTTCTTTTTCTTTGCTGGCTGGCTGCTTTGTTTGTTTCTTACCATGATAAAAGTGGTAGGAGCTTTTAAAGATAGAAAAAGGGCCATTGCAGTTTATTCAAGAGTTGAGAGTCTCCTCTCCTGAAGGATGCAAGAAGACTGACAGTAAGATGAATGAGTTGGCTCATTTCATGTGTGCCTTTGTAGTTTCCTATTCAGCAACCTCTGTGTGTTTGGAGGAGAAGAGGGATGATGGAATTACTCACAGATGTTTTAGAGAAGACCTTGGAAAGCCAAATCTCATGCAGGTGGAGATTTGGGGCACGGCAAAAATGGCTTTGCAGAAGGGATCTTTGGCCATAGGATGCTTTTGACAGAGATGAGAGAATGGCTACTTGAGAGGTTTTAGCAAAGGTGCTAATAGAAAGCTGAGGGAACAAACAGGTGCAGAGCAGTGGTTGCAAGATGGATTGTCAAGATGATGGCAAAATACTTCAGATGGACTGCAAGGGGGGAGGAGAACTGGTGAAGGATGGGCTGGCACATGTTTAGAGCAAATGGTGTTGAGGAGGGTAATGGCAGCAGTGCCTTGAATAGGCTGAGGTTCAACAGGCTTCGTGGTCAACACTCAAGGTAATACAGGCCTAGAGAAGGGTTTATTATCTTGCATACATTCTGAAGGCTCTGTAATGGGGCTTTCCTCTTACAAAGAATACAAATAGCGTTCAAATGGCAGCTTGGAGACAGGTGTAACTATTATTCAGCCTGTACTAGACCTCCTTCAAGACTCTCTGGCAGAAAGAAAAGACAGTAAAAGGTGCATGTGAAAAGTCCATGAAGTATTTTCACAGTAGATGTCTGCTTTGCATGGGAAGAAATGACATGTTTTTCACCACAGAATGTAAAGCTTTCAAGTTTGGCAATCATTTCCTGGGTTTGGGGAGTTTTACTTTTCTTTTCCCTCCCTCTGCTGACCACCT